>NC_092038.1:115547801-115885883 GCF_003086295.3 Arachis hypogaea
TAGACATCCTGGGCTTTCCAGCAATATATGATAGTCCATACTTTGCCCCAAGATTTGATGGCCCAAACCGGCGTGGCAAATCAGCCTCAGAAATTCCAGCGTTTTAACGCTGGAACTGGCATAAAACTTGGAGTTAAACGCCCAAACTGGCATAAAAGCTGGCGTTTAACTCCAGAAAGGTCTCTACACGAAACTGCTTCATTGCTCAGCCCAAGCACACACCAAGTGACCCAGAAGTGGATTTTTACGTCATTTACTCATTTCTGTATACCCTAGGTTACTAGTTTACTATTAATAGGATCTTTTGACATTGTATCTGTACCTCATGACACTTTACACGTTTTCTTTGTGTATCTTCCACGGCATGAGTCTCTAAACCCCATGGTTGGGGGTGAGGAGCTCTGCTGTGTCTTGTGGATTAATGCAATTACTACTTTTTCTCATTCAATCATGCTTGCTTCCATTCTAAGATAATACTTGTTCTTAACCCGGATGAATGTGATGATCCGTGACAATCATCATCATTATCAACTATGAACGTGTGCCTGACAACCACCTCCGTTCTACCTTAGATTAAGTAGTTATCTCTTGGATTCTTTAACCGGAATCTTCGTGGTATAAGCTAGAACTGATGGCGGCATTCAAGAGAATCCGGAAGGTCTAAACCTTGTCTGTGGTATTCTGAGTAGGATTCAATGATTGAATGACTGTGACGTGCTTCAAACTCCTAGCAGGCGGGCGTTAGTGACAGACGCAAAAGAATCATTGGATTCTATTCCGGCCTGACCGAGAACGACAGATGATTAGCCATGCTGTGACAGAGCATAGGAACATTTTCACTGAGAGGATGGGAGGTAGCCATTGACAAACGGTGAAACCCTACATACAGCTTGCCATGGAAGGAGCCTTGCGTGTTGAAGAAGAAGACAGTAGGAAAGCAGAGATTCAGAAGATGGAGCATCTCCAAAACCTCAACCTATTCTCCATTACTGCAAAACTAGTAATCATTTCATGTTCTTTGTTCTTTTTCACAACCAATCTTGATAATTTCTGATATCCTGACTAAGATTTACAAGATAACCATAGCTTGCTTCAAGCCGACAATCTCCGTGGGATCGACCCTTGCTCACGCAAGGTATTACTGGACGACCCAGTGCACTTGCTGGTTAGTTGTGCGGAGTTGCAAAAGTGTGATTGCAATTTCGTGCACCAAGTTTTGGCGCCGTTGCCGGGATTGTTCGAGTTTGGACAACTGACGGCTTATCTTGTTGCTTAGATTAGGACTATTTTTTTGTTGGTTTAGAGTCTTTTAGTTGAGTCTAGTTTCATATTTTAAGTTTGGTGTCAATGCATGCTTTTGTTTTTCTCTTAATTTTTGAATTTGCATGTTTTTAGTCTCCTTTTGATCTTTAAAAATTCTAAGTTTGGTGTCCTCTTTGTGTTTTTCCTTAAAAATTTTCGAAAAATTAGTGTTTGATTTTCTAAAAATTTTAAGTTTGGTGTCATTTTGTTGTTTTTCTCTTTCCTCTTTCAAAAATCAAATCTTTTTCATAAAATTTTTCAATCATATCTTTTAATTGCTCTTTTCAAAATCTTTTTAATTAACTAATATTCAGTCTCAGTTTGCTTTGATCTTATTTTCTTTTTGATTTTCGAATTTTTATCTTAATTTCCTTTATTTTATTTTATTTTTTTTCGTTTAATTCAAAAAAAAAATAAAATAAATATATCTATGCAATCCATTATGGATCTAAGTGGAATTGATCAGTCCAAAAGGACTCTGGGGTCATATGTAACCCATTACAGCTGCATATGGGAGTAGCATATGTACACCTCCCATCAAAGCAAGCAGCTTTGAGCTAAATCCTCAACTCATTATCATAGTGCAGCAAAATTGCCAGTATTCCGGTCTTCCACAGGAAGAACCTACTGAGTTTCTGGCACAATTCTTACAAATTGCTGACACAGTACATGATAAAGAGGTGGATCAGGATGTCTACAGACTATTACTGTTTCCATTTGCTGTAAAGATCAAGCTAAAAGGTGGTTAAATAACCAACCTACAGCAAGCATAAAGACATGGAAACAGTTATCAGACAAATTCCTGAATCACTTTTACCCTCCAAAGAGGATGACACAGCTAAGGCTGGACATCCAAGGCTTTAAACAAGAGGATAATGAATCCCTTTATAATGCCTGGGAGAGGTATAGAGGTATGCTAAGAAATGCCCCTCCGAAATGTTTTCAGAGTGGGTACAGCTAGACATCTTCTACTACGGGCTCACAGAAAAAGCTCAGATGTCTTTAGATCACTCAGCTGGTGGATCTATCCACATGAGGAAGACAATTGAAGAAGCTTAAGAGCTTATAGACACTGTTGCTAGAAATCAATATTTGTACTCTAGCAATGAGTTCTCTCCAAAAGAGGAGTCATGACAATAGTCACTGACACTAATCCTCAAGAACAGATGATTGAGCTTAATCAACAATTGCTCCTGATGACAGAACAGTTAGCAGAATTTAAAGAGATGCTCTATGAAACTATAGTTGCTAACAAGAACATAGAACTGCAGTTGAATCAAGCAAAATAGCAAATATCTAAACAGATAACAGAGGAATGTCAAGCAGTTCAACTAAGGAGTGGGAGACACTGAATAACACTGCTCAAGGTAGCAAAAAGCCAAACAATGAACAATTGACAGGGACAACCAAACCACTGTTCAAAATCCCTCTGAGGACAGTAAGAGCCCGGAGAGGAATGTTATTGGCGTTCAAACGCCAGAGAGGAAGGAAAGCTGGCGTTAAACGCCCATTCCTTGCCCAGTTATGGCGTTCAAACGCCAGAAAAGGGGGAAAAGTTGGCGTTAAACGCCCATTTCCACCCAATCCTGGCGTTCATACGCCAAGGGATGATCAGACACCTGAGAGTGCTGACAGTAATCCCTCTAACAAGGCTTCTTCAACCACTTCTGTAAGGAATAAACCTGCAGCATCTAAGGTTGAAGAATATAAAGCCAAGATGCCTTATCCTCAAAAAGCCGCCAGCGGACAGGATAAGCAATTTTCCCGCTTTGCAGACTATCTAAGGACTCTTGAAATAAAGATTCCGTTTGCAGAGGCACTTGAGCAAATACCTTCTTATGCTAAGTTCATGAAAGAAATCTTAAGTCATAAGAAGGATTGGAGAGAAACTGAAAAAGTGTTTCTCACTGAAGAATGCAGTGCAGTCATACTAAAGAGCTTACCAGAAAAGCTTCAAGATCCAGGAAGCTTTATGATACCATACACATTAGAGGGTGCTTGCACCAAGACAGCCCTATGTGATCTTGGAGCAAGCATCAATCTAATACCTGCATCCACTATCAGAAAGCTTGGGTTGACTGGAGAAGTCAAACCAACCCGGATATGCCTCCAACTTGCTGATGGCTCCATTAAATATCCATCAGGCATAATAGAGGATATGATTGTCAAGGTTGGGTCATTCGCCTTTCCAACTGACTTTGTGGTGCTGGAAATGGAGGAGCACAAGAGTGCAACTCTTATTCTAGGAAGACCTTTCCTAGCAACTGGACGAACTCTCATTGATGTACAAAAAGGGAAGTAACCTTGAGAGTCAATGAGGATGAGTTCAAGTTAAATGCTGTAAAAGCCATGCAGCATCCAGACACACCAAATGACTGCATGGGCGCTGACATTATTGACTCTCTAGTAGAAGAGATCAATATGGCTGAAAGCCTAGAATCAGAGCTTGAAGACATCTTCAAGGATGCTCAGCCTGATCAAGAAGAACTAGAGGAAGCAAAGGAGGATAAACCTCCCAACCTGAACTCAAACCACTACCACCATCCCTGAAATATAGATTTCTGGGAGGGGTGAAACTTTTCCAGTGATTATAAGCTCTGCCTTAAATTCACAGGAAGAGGAAGCACTGATTCAAGTGTTAAGGACACACAAGACAGCTCTTGGGTGGTCCATAAGTGACCTTAAAGGCATTAGCCCAGCTAGATGCATGCACAAAATCCTGTTGGAGGATAATGCCAAACCAGTGGTCCAACCACAGAGGAGGCTAAATCCAGCCATGAAGGAGGTGTGCAGAAAGAGGTCACTAAATTACTAGAGGCTGGGATTATTTATCCTATTTCTGATAGCCCCTGGGTGAGCCCTGTCCAAGTTGTCCCCAAAAAGGGAGGCATGACAGTGGTTCATAATGAAAAAAATGAACTGGTTCCTACAAGAACAGTCACAGGGTGGCGTATGTCTATTGACTACAGAAGGCTCAATACAGCCACCAGAAAGGATCATTTTCCTTTACCATTCATAGACCAAATGCTAGAAAGACTAGCTGGTCATGATTATTACTGCTTTTTGGATGGCTATTCAGGCTACAACCAAATTGCAGTAGACCCTCAGGACCAAGAGAAAACAACATTTACTTGCCCTTCTGGCGTGTTTGCCTACAGAAGGATGCCTTTTGGTCTGTGCAATGCACCTGCAACCTTTCAGAGGTGCATGCTCTCTATCTTCTCAGATATGGTAGAGAAATTTCTGGAAGTCTTCATGGATGACTTCTCAGTATACGGAGACTCATTCAGCTCCTGTCTTAACCACTTAGCACTTGTCCTGAAAAGGTGCCAAGAGACTAACCTGGTTTTAAACTGGGAGAAATGTCACTTTATGGTGACTGAAGGAATTGTCCTTGGGCACAAGATTTCAAGCAGGGGAATAGAGGTGGATAAGGCAAAGGTAGAGGTAATTGAAAAATTACCACCACCTGCCAATGTTAAGGCAATCAGAAGCTTTCTGGGGCATGCAGGATTCTACAGAAGGTTTATAAAGGATTTTTTGAAAATTGCAAAACCTCTGAGTAACCTGTTAGCTGCTGACACACCATTTGTGTTTGACACACAGTGTCTGCAGGCATTTGAGACCCTGAAAGCTAAGCTGGTCACAGCACCAGTCATCTCTGCACCAGATTGGACATTGCCATTTGAATTAATGTGTGATGCCAGTGACCATGCCATTGGTGCAGTGTTGGGACAGAGGCATAACAAGCTTCTGCACGTCATTTATTATGCTAGCCGTGTTCTAAATGACGCACAGAAGAACTACACAACCACAGAAAAAGAGTTACTTGCAGTGGTTTATGCCATTGACAAGTTTAGATCCTATCTAGTGGGATCCAAAGTGGTTGTGTACACTGACCATGCTGCTCTTAAATACTTACTCACAAAGCAGGATTCAAAACCCAGGCTTATCAGATGGGTGTTGCTTCTGCAAGAGTTTGATATAGAAATAAGAGACAGAAAAGGGACAGAGAACCAAGTAGCTGACCATCTGTCCCGGATAGAACCAGTAGCTGGGGCGTCCCTCCCTTCTACTGAGATCTCTGAGACTTTCCCAGATGAGCAACTCTTTGCCATTCAGGAAGCTCCATGGTTTGCAGATATTGCAAATTATAAAGCTGTGAGGTTCATACCCAAGGAGTACAGCAGCGTGCAAAGAAAGAAATTAATTTCAGATGCCAAGTACTACCTCTGGGATGAACCATATCTCTTTAAGAGATGTGCTGACGGAGTGATCCGCAGATGTGTACCCAGAGAAGAAGCACAAAGGATCCTATGGCATTGCCATGGATCACAATATGGAGGACATTTTGGAAGTGAGCGAACAGCCACTAAAGTCCTCCAATGTGGCTTCTACTGGCCTACTCTCTATAAAGATTCCCGAGAGTTTGTGCGTAACTGTGACAGTTGCCAAAGAGCTGGTAACTTGCCTCACGGATATGCCATGCCTCAACAAGGGATATTAGAGATAGAGTTGTTTGATGTATGGGGCATTGACTTCATGGGGCACCCATTTCTGCAATAGACAGCTATACTCTGCTATGGTTAGATATGGAATTAGCCACAAAGTGGCAACTCCGTATCATCCACAGACAAATGGGCAGGCTGAGATCTCTAACAGAGAGCTAAAAAGAATCCTGGAACGGACTGTGATAGCCCGAAGAAAGGATTGGGCAAAGAGCTTGGATGATGCTCTGTGGGCATACAGAACAGCATTCAAGACTCCTATAGGAACCTCTCCATACCAACTGGTGTATGGGAAGGCCTGTCATCTGCCCGTGGAACTGGAACATAAAGCCTACTGGGCAACCAGATTCCTAAACATGGATGCTCAGTTAGCTGGTGAAAAAAGATTGCTCCAGCTAAATGAGCTAGAGGAGTTCAGACTCAATGCCTTTGAAAATGCAAAAATTTATAAGGAAAAGGCAAAGAAATGGCATGACAAGAAGTTGTCAACCAGAGTCTTTGAGCCAGGACAAAAAGTTCTGCTCTTCAACTCTAGGCTCAGACTGTTTCCAGGAAAACTCAAATCCCGGTGGAGGGGTCCGTATGTGATTACAGGAGTATCACCATATGGATATGTTGAGCTTCAGGATATGGATTCTAACAAAAAGTTCATTGTTAATGGACAGAGAATCAAGCATTATCTTGAAGGCAATTTTGAGCAGGAATGCTCAAAACTAAGACTTGAGTGATTCTCAGTAAAGGTCCAGCTAAAGACAGTAAAGAAGCGCTTGCTGGGAGGCAACCCAGTCATTAGGAGATTGTATGAATTGTTCTTACAGAGGCAAGTATCAAAAATGAAGGAATTCACAGAGTTACAGAAGGATTCAGCTCAAAAAGCAGAAAAAAAGAGCTTACTGGCGAAAAAACGCCAGTAAGGGGCATTTTGGGCGTTAAACGCCAGAATGGGTACCATTCTGGGCGTTTAACGCCAGGAATGGTGCCATTTTGGGCGTTAAACGCCAGAATGGCCACCATTCTGGGCGTTTAACACCAGGTGTGCAGCATCCTGGGCGTTCAGAAAAACGCCCAGTGATAAAGGATTTCTGGCGTTTAACGCCAGCCAGGGCACCTGGCTGGGCGTTAAACGCCCAAAAGGGGCACCAAATGGGCGTTAAACGCCAGAATGGGTGCCATTCTGGGCGTTTAACGTCAGAAAGGTGGGGGGACCACAATTTTGTTTTCAAATCAAATTTTTTCAAACTTTCCCTTTCTTACCCATATTTTTCTGCAAAAATACATTTCAATCTCTCATCATTCACTTTCAAATTTTCAAATATCTAAAATCACTCTTCAAATCATTCCCAAATTTTGTTCAAAAAAAATCACCCTTTATTCAATTTCTTTCCATATCTTCTCAAATCTCCTTTCAAATTTCTCTTTTTTTTCGAAAACTCCCCTCCCCACCTTATAAATACACGTTTGGATCCCTCTTTCCACCACACCATTCGAATTTCCTCTTCCTCTCTCTCTCTCTTCTTTCTTTTCTTTTGCTTGAGGACAAGCAAACCTCTAAGTTTGGTGTGCTTTTCCGTGATCACTAAGCCAAGATTCATCAAGATCATGGCTCCTAAGGGAAAACAAACCAATTTAAGAGGAAAGAAAGAGAATAATCCAAAGAATCTTTGGAATCAAGAGAAGTTCTTAACCAAAGAACATGAAGACCATTATCACAAAATAATGGGTCTGAGGTCAGTGATCCCGGAAGTTAAATTTGATCTAAAAGAAGATGAATATCCGGGGATCCAAGAGCAAATTTGAAACAGAGGATGGGAAGTTCTAACCAATCCTGAAATAAAGGTTGGAAGGAACATGGTTCAGGAATTCTACTCAAATCTGTGGCTAACAGATAAGCAGAGAATGACTGGAACTGCTTACCATACCTACAGAACCATGGTCAGAGGGAAAGTTATGTACTTCCATCTGGACAAAATAAGAGAAATCTTCAAACTACCTCAACTGCAAGATGATCCTGATTCCTTTAATAGGAGGATGGTGAGAGCAGATAAAGGGTTGGATCAAGTTCTAGAGGACATATGCCTCCCTGGAACTAAGTGGATAACCAATTCAAAGGGTGTCCCAAACCAACTCAAGAGGGGAGACCTCAAACCAATTGCAAGAGGTTGGCTAGACTTTATTGGGCGTTCCATATTGCCCACTAGCAACCGTTCTGAGGTCACCATCAAGAGAGCAGAGATGATTCATTGCATTATGCTTGGAAAAGAAGTGGAGGTTCATCATGGGATTGCTTGTGAGATCTACACAATTGCAAATAAGAATTCCACTGAAGCCAAATTAGCTTACCCAAGCTTGATTTCCTTGCTCTGTAAAGAGGCTGGGGTGAAGATGGGAGTAGATGAGTTCATACCCATTGAACACCCAATCACCAAGAAGTTAATGGAAGGACAAATGCAAGACAACTCTATCAAGAGGAGGGCGCAGGAATTCCTCCCTGAATTCCCAAGAATTGACTACTGGACCAGCCTAGAAGCATCTATTACCAAATTGCAAGAGACTATGGAGCAACTGAAGGAAGAACAGCAGAATCAGAACTGCATGCTCTGCAAATTGCTGAAGGAACAAGAGAAGCAGGGGCGTGAACTCCAAGAGATGAAACGCCAAAAGTTCTCCTCTCAAAGCTGAGGGAGCATCCACTTCTCAAAATCAAGGTTGTTGAGTCCTAACTCTGTGAAAAACTCTATCATTAGGAGCCTATGTTTTTGCATTTTTTTTGTTTTGTTTTCTATTTTTAATTTTTTTAGTCTCATCTTATATTTATCTTTGAGCCTTGTTCTTAATTCATAGTTAATAAAATTGAAATTTTATGCCTTAAAGCTATGAATGTCCTATGAATCCATCACCTCTCTTAAATGAAAAATGCTTTAATCACAAAAGAACAAGAAGTACAGGATTTCGAAATTTATCCTTGAAACTAGTTGAATTAGTTTGATGTGGTGACAATACTTTTTGTTTTCTGAATGAATGCTTGAACAGTGCATATGTCTTTTGAACTTGTTGTTTTGAGAATGTTAAAATTGTTGGCTCTTGAAAGAATGAGGAAAAAGAGAACTGTTATTGAGGATCTAAAAATCATTAGATTGATTCTTGAAGCAAGAAAAAGCAGTGGATACAAAAAAAAATTTCGAAAAAAAAAGAGAGAAAAAAAAGAAAAAGAAAGAAATAAAGTTGTGATCCAAGGCAACAAGAGTGTGCTTAAGAACCCTGGACACCTCTAATTGGGGACTTTAGCAAAGCTGAGTCACAATCTGAAAAGGTTCACCCAATTATGTGTCTGTGGCATGTATGTATCCGGTGGTAATACTGGAAGACAGAGTGCTTTGGGCCACAGCCAAGACTCATACACTAGCTATGTTCAAGAATCATTATACTCAACTAAGAGAATCAATAACACTATCTGAGTTCTGAGTTCTTATAGATGCCAATCATTCTGAACTTCAAGGGATAGAGTGAGGTGCCAAAACTGTTCGGAGGCAAAAAGCTACTAGTCCCGCTCATCTAATTGGAGCTATGTTTCCTTGATATTTTGGAGTCTATAGTATATTCTCTTCTTTTTATCCTATCTTGATTTTCAGTTGCTTGGGGACAAGCAACAATTTAAGTTTGGTGTTGTGATGAGCAGATAATTTGTACGCTTTTTGGCATTGTTTTTAGTATGTTTTTAGTATATTTTAGTTAGTTTTTAGTATATTTTTATTAGTTTTTAGTTAAAATTCACTTTTCTGGACTTTACTATGAGTTTGTGTGTTTTTCTGTGATTTCAGGTATTTTCTGGCTGAAATTGAGGGTCCTGAGCAAAAATCTGATTCAGAGACTGAAAAGGACTGCAGATGCTGTTGGATTCTGACCTCCCTGCCCTCAAAGTGGATTTTCTGGAGCTACAAAAGCCCAATTGGCGCGCTCTCAACGGCATTGGAAAGTAGACATCCTGGGCTTTCCAGCAATATATGATAGTCCATACTTTGCCCAAGATTTGATGGCCCAAACCGGCGTGGCAAATCAGCCTCAGAAATTCCAGCGTTTAACGCTGGAACTGGCATAAAACTTGGAGTTAAACGCCCAAATTGGCATAAACGCTGGCGTTTAACTCCATAAAAGGTCTCTACACGAAAATGCTTCATTGCTCAGCCCAAGCACACACCAAGTGGACCCAGAAGTGGATTTTTACGTCATTTACTCATTTCTGTATACCCTAGGTTACTAGTTTACTATTAATAGGATCTTTTGACATTGTATCTGTACCTCATGACACTTTACACGTTTTCTTTGTGTATCTTCCACGGCATGAGTCTCTAAACCCCATGGTTGGGGGTGAGGAGCTCTGCTGTGTCTTGGTGGATTAATGCAATTACTACTTTTTCTCATTCAATCATGCTTGCTTCCATTCTAAGATAATACTTGTTCTTAACCCGGATGAATGTGATGATCCGTGACAATCATCATCATTCTCAACTATGAATGTGTGCCTGACAACCACCTCCGTTCTACCTTAGATTAAGTAGTTATCTCTTGGATTCTTTAACCGGAATCTTCGTGGTATAAGCTAGAACTGATGGCGGCATTCAAGAGAATCCGGAAGGTCTAAACCTTGTCTGTGGTATTCTGAGTAGGATTCAATGATTGGATGACTGTGACGTGCTTCAAACTCCTAGCAGGTGGGGCGTTAGTGACAGACGCAAAAGAATCATTGGATTCTATTCCGGCCTGGCCGAGAACCGACAGATGATTAGCCATGCTGTGACAGAGCATAGGAACATTTTCACTGAGAGGATGGGAGGTAGCCATTGACAACGGTGAAACCCTACATACAGCTTGCCATGGAAGGAGCCTTGCGTGTTTGAAGAAGAAGACAGTAGGAAAGCAGAGATTCAGAAGATGGAGCATCTCCAAAACCTCAACCTATTCTCCATTACTGCAAAACTAGTAATCATTTCATGTTCTTTTGTTCTTTTTCACAACCAATCCTGATAATTTCTGATATCCTGACTAAGATTTACAAGATAACCATAGCTTGCTTCAAGCCGACAATCTCCGTGGGATCGACCCTTGCTCACGCAAGGTATTACTTGGACGACCCAGTGCACTTGCTGGTTAGTTGTGCGGAGTTGCAAAAGTGTGATTGCAATTTCGTGCACCACCCGATCTGTGGGTCTTCAAACTCTTTTTGTTTTGTGGTTTTGTTATTTTGTTCTCTGAACACTTTTAGTTGCTTTGCTGTTAGCTACTTTATTTTGGGAAAAACAAAGTATTTTCTTAGGCTTCTTTGAGGTCGACTTTGGGTGGTCTCTCTGAGCCTTGTTGATATTATAACTTCGTTTCCTTTCATAACATGTTTGTCTGCATCTGTCTAGTACCTTTTTGGGATGTCGGAGCCTTGTTGTCTGACCTCTTGTGATTGCCTCTGTATTTTCATACTTGTGACTTGATTTTGAGGTTTTGGATGTTTGGGTCCAACTTGTATGTCGACTTCCCTACTTCGGTCTAGAGTAATCCATTTGGTTTGTACCTTTGTTAGGTCTTTCTTAAGGATTACTTTTATAACTTTGTTTGCGGGGGGCCAACTTCATCATGTCGGCATCTTCTACGTTATTTCTGGTAATCCTCTTTTTTTGGACCTTTGTCGGGTCTCTTTTAGGGATTACTTTTTATAACTTGTTTGTGGGAGGCCGACTTCATCATGTCGGTCTGATGAGCGAATAATTTATACGCTTTTTGGCATTGTTTTTAGTATGTTTTTAGTATGATCTAGTTAGTTTTTAGTATATTTTTATTAGTTTTTGAGTTAAAATTAACTTTTCTGGACTTTACAATGAGTTTGTGTGTTTTTCTGTGATTTCAGGTATTTTCTGGATGAAATTGAGGGTCCTGAGCAAAAATCTGATTCAGAGACTGAGAAGGACTGCAGATGCTGTTGGATTCTGACCTCCCTGCACTCGAAGTGAATTTTCTGGTGCTACAGAAGCCCAATTGGCGCGCTCTCAACGGCATTGGAAAGTAGACATCCTGGGCTTTCCAGCAATATATAATAGTCCATACTTTGCTCGAGATTTGATGGCCCAAACCGGCGTGGCAAAACAGCCTCAGAATTTCCAGCGTTTAACGCTGGAACTGGCATAAAACTTGGAGTTAAACGCCCAAACTGGCATAAAAGCTGGCGTTTAACTCCAGAAAAAGTCTCTACACATGAAAGCTTCAATGCTCAGCCCAAGCACACATTAAGTGGACCCAGAAGTGGATTTTTACGTCATTTACTCATTTCTGTATACCCTAGGTTACTAGTTTACTATTAATATGATCTTTTGACATTGTATCTGTACCTCATGACACTTTACACGTTTCTTTGTGTACTCTCCACGGCATGAGTCTCTAAACCCCATGGTTGGGGGTGAGGAGCTCTGCTGTGTCTTGATGGATTAATGCAATTACTACTGTTTTTCATTCAATCATGCTTGCTTCCATTCTAAGATATCACTTGTTCTTAAATCGGATGAATGTGATGATCCGTGACAATCATCATCATTCTCAACTATGAACGTGTGCCTGACAACCACCTCCATTCTACCTTAGATTAAGTAGATATCTCTTGGATTCTTTAACCGGAATCTTCGTGGTATAAGCTAGAACTGATGGCGGCATTCAAGAGAATCCGGAAGGTCTAAACCTTGTCTGTGGTATTCTGAGTAGGATTCAATGATTGAATGACTGTGACGAGCTTCAAACTCCTGAAGGCGGGGCGTTAGTGACAGACACAAAAGAATCATTGGATTCTATTCCGGCCTGATTGAGAACCGACAGATGGATAGCCGTGCCGTGACAGGGTGCGTTGAACATTTCCACTGAGAGGATGGGAGGTAGCCACTGACAACGGTGAAACCCTTGCATACAGCTTGCCATGGAAGGAGCCTTGCGTGCTTGAAGAAGAAGACAGTAGGAAAGCAGAGATTCAAAAGATGGAGCATCTCCAAAACCCCAACCTATTCTCCATTACTGCAAAACAAGTACTTAATTCATGTTCTTTTGCTTTTCATAATCAATCCTGATAATTTCTGATATCCTGACTAAGATTTACAAGATAACCATAGCTTGCTTCAATCCGACAATCTCCGTGGGATCGACCCTTACTCACGTAAGGTATTACTTGGACGACCCAGTGCACTTGCTGGTTAGTTGTGCGGGATTGCAAAAGTGTGATTGCAATTTCGTGCACCAAGTTTTTGGCGCCGTTGCCGGGGATTGTTCGAGTTTGGACAACTGACGGTTTATCTTGTTGCTTAGATTAGGACTGTTTTATTTTTGTTGGTTTAGAGTCTTTTAGTTGAGTCTAGTTTCATATTTTAAGTTTGGTGTCAATTGCATGCTTTTGTTTTTCTTTTAATTTTCGATTTTGCATGTCCTTAGTCCCTTTTTGATCCGTAAAAATTCTAAGTTTGGTGTCCTCTTTGTGTTTTTCCCTTAAAATTTTCGAAAAATTAGTGTTTGATTTTCTAAAAATTTTAAGTTTGGTGTCATTTTGTTGTTTTTCTCTTTCCTCCTTTCAAAAATCAAATCTTTTTCATAAAAATTTTTCAATCATATCTTTCTAATTGCTAATCTCAAAATCTTTTTAATTAACTGATTGATTCAGTTTACAATTTGCTTTGATCTTATTTTCTTTTAATTTTCGAATTTTTATTTTATTTTCCTTTTGTTTTATTTTATTTTATTTTTATTTTTTTTTCGGTTAATTCAAAAAAAAAATTATCTACTTGCAATCCATATCATTTCCCTTTATCCATCATGGACCTAAGTGGGATTGATCAGTCCAGAAGGACTCTGGGGTCATATGCTAACCCCATTACAGCTGCATATGAGAGTAGCATCTGTACACCTCCCATCAAAGCAAGCAGCTTTGAGCTAAACCCTCAACTCATTATCATAGTGCAGCAAAATTGCCAGTATTCCGGTCTTCCTCAGGAAGAGCCTACTGAGTTTCTGGCACAGTTCTTACAAATTGCTGACACAGTACATGATAAAGAGGTGGATCAGGATGTCTACAGACTATTGTTGTTTCCATTTGCTGTAAAAGATCAAGCTAAGAGATGGTTGAATAACCAACCTACAGCAAGCATAAAGACATGGAAACAGTTATCAGACAAATTCCTGAATCACTTTTACCCTCCAAAGAGGATGACACAGCTAAGGCTGGACATCCAAGGCTTTAAACAAGAGGATAATGAATCCCTTTATAATGCCTGGGAGAGGTATAGAGGTATGCTAAGAAAATGCCCCTCTGAAATGTTTTCAGAGTGGGTACAGTTAGACATCTTTTACTATGGGCTTACAGAAAAAGCTCAGATGTCTTTAGACCATTCAGCTGGTGGATCTATCCACATGAGGAAGACAATTGAAGAAGCTCAAGAGTTTATAGACACTGTTGCTAGAAATCAATATTTGTACTCTAGCAATGAGTTCTCTCCAAAAGAGGAAGTCATGACAGTAGTCACTGACCCTAATCCTCAAGAACAGATGATTGAGCTTAATCAACAATTGCTCCTGATGACAGAACAGTTAGCAGAATTAAAAGAGATGCTCCATGAAACTAAAGTTGCTAACAAGAACATAGAACTGCAGTTGAATCAAGCAAAACAGCAAATATCTAAACAGATAACAGAGGAATGTCAAGCAGTTCAACTGAGGAGTGGGAAGACACTGAATAACACTGCTCAAAAGAGCAAAAGGCCAAATAAGGAACAATTGACAGAGGATAACCAACCCACTGTTCAAAATCCCTCTGAGGACAGTAAGAGCCCAGAGAGGAATACTTTTGGCGTTCAAACGCCAGAGAGGGAAGGAAAGTTGGCGTTAAACGCCCATTCCTTGCCCAGTTCTGGCGTTCAAACGCCAGAAAAGGGGGAAAAGTTGGCGTTAAACGCCCATTTTCCACCCAATCCTGGCGTTCAGACGCCAAGGGAAGATCAGACACCTGAGAGTGCTGACAGTAATCCCTCTAACAAGGCTTCTTCAACCACTTCTGTAAGGAATAAACCTGCAGCATCTAAGGTTGAAGACTATAAAGCCAAGATGCCTTATCCTCAAAAACTCCGCCAAGCGGAACAGGATAAGCAATTTGCCCGCTTTGCAGACTATCTAAGGACTCTTGAAATAAAGATTCCGTTTGCAGAGGCACTTGAGCAAATACCTTCTTATGCTAAGTTCATGAAAGAAATCTTAAGTCATAAGAAGGATTGGAGAGAAACTGAAAAAGTGTTTCTCACTGAAGAATGCAGTGCAGTCATTCTGAAAAGCTTACCAGAAAAGCTTCAAGATCCAGGAAGCTTTATGATACCATGCACATTAGAAGGTGCCTGCACCAAGACAGCCCTATGTGATCTTGGAGCAAGCATCAATCTAATACCTGCATCCACTATCAGAAAGCTTGGGTTGACTGGAGAAGTCAAACCAACCCGGATATGCCTCCAACTTGCTGATGGCTCCATTAAATATCCATCAGGCATAATAGAGGATATGATTGTCAAAGTTGGACCATTCGCCTTTCCAACTGACTTTGTGGTGCTGGAAATGGAGGAGCACAAGAGTGCAACTCTCATTCTAGGAAGACCTTTCCTAGCAACTGGACGAACTCTCATTGATGTACAAAAAGGGGAAGTAACCCTGAGAGTCAATGAGGATGAGTTCAAGTTGAATGCTGTAAAAGCTATGCAGCATCCAGACACACCAAATGACTGCATGGGCGCTGACATTATTGACTCTCTGGTAGAAGAGATCAATATGACTAAAAGCCTAGAATCAGAGCTTGAGGACATCTTCAAAGATGCTCAACCTGATCAAGAAGAACCAGAGGAAACAAAGGAATTTTCGAAAAATTCCTCAGGAGGAGGATAAGCCTCCCAAACCTGAACTCAAACCACTACCACCATCCCTGAAGTATGCATTTTTGGGAGAGGGTGACACTTTTCCAGTGATTATAAGCTCTGCTTTAAATCCACAGGAAGAGGAAGCACTGATTCAAGTGCTAAGGACACACAAGACAGCTCTTGGGTGGTCCATAAGTGATCTTAAGGGCATTAGCCCAGCTAGATGCATGCACAAGATCCTGTTGGAGGATAATGCCAAACCAGTGGTCCAACCACAAAGGAGGCTAAATCCAGCCATGAAGGAGGTGGTGCAGAAAGAGGTCACTAAATTACTAGAGGCTGGGATTATTTATCCTATTTCTGATAGCCCCTGGGTGAGCCCTGTCCAAGTTGTCCCCAAAAAGGGAGGCATGACAGTGGTTCATAATGAAAAAAATGAACTGGTTCCTACAAGAACAGTCACAGGATGGCGTATGTGTATTGACTACAGAAGGCTCAATACAGCCACCAGAAAGGATCATTTTCCTTTACCATTCATAGACCAAATGCTAGAAAGACTAGCTGGTCATGATTATTACTGCTTTTTGGATGGCTATTCAGGCTACAACCAAATTGCAGTAGATCCTCAGGACCAAGAGAAAACAGCATTTACTTGCCCTTCTGGCGTGTTTGCCTACAGGAGGATGCCTTTTGGTCTGTGCAATGCACCTGCAACCTTTCAGAGGTGCATGCTCTCTATCTTCTCAGATATGGTAGAGAATTTTCTGGAAGTCTTCATGGATGACTTCTCCATATATGGAGACTCATTCAGCTCCTGTCTTAATCACCTAGCACTTGTCCTGAAAAGGTGCCAAGAGACTAACCTGGTTTTAAACTAGGAGAAATGTCACTTTATGGTGACTGAGGGAATTGTCCTTGGGCACAAAATTTCAAGCAGGGGAATAGAGGTGGATAAAGCAAAGGTAGAAGTAATTGAAAAATTACCACCACCTGCCAATGTTAAGGCAATCAGAAGCTTTCTGGGGCATGCAGGATTCTACAGAAGGTTTATAAAGGATTTTTCGAAAATTGCAAAACCTTTGAGTAACCTGCTAGCTGCTGACACACCATTTGTGTTTGACACACAGTGTCTGCAGGCATTTGAGACCCTGAAAGCTAAGCTGGTCACAGCACCAGTCATCTCTGCACCAGATTGGACATTGCCATTTGAACTAATGTGTGATGCCAGTGACCATGCCATTGGTGCAGTGTTGGGACAGAGGCATAACAAGCTTCTGCACGTCATTTATTATGCCAGCCGTGTTCTAAATGACGCACAGAAGAATTACACAACCACAGAAAAAGAGTTACTTGCAGTGGTCTATGCCATTGACAAGTTTAGATCCTATCTAGTGGGATCCAAAGTGGTTGTGTACACTGACCATGCTGCTCTTAAATACTTACTCACAAAGCAGGATTCAAAACCCAGGCTTATAAGATGGGTGTTGCTTCTGCAAGAGTTTGATATAGAAATAAGAGACAGAAAAGGGACAGAGAACCAAGTAGCTGATCATCTGTCCCGAATAGAACCAGTAGCTGGGACATCCCTCCCTTCTACTGAGATCTCTGAGACTTTTCCAGATGAGCAACTCTTTGCCATTCAGGAAGCTCCATGGTTTGCAGATATTGCAAATTATAAAGCTGTGAGGTTCATACCCCAGGAGTACAGCAGAGTGCAAAGAAAGAAATTAATTTCAGATGCCAAGTACTACCTATGGGATGAACCATATCTCTTTAAGAGATGTGCAGACGGAATGATCCGCAGATGTGTACCTAGAGAAGAAGCACAAAGGATCCTATGGCATTGCCATGGATCACAGTATGGAGGACATTTTGGAAGTGAGCGAACAGCCACTAAAGTCCTCCAATGTGGCTTCTACTGGCCTACTCTCTATAAAGATTCCCGAGAGTTTGTGCGTAACTGTGACAGTTGCCAAAGAGCTGGTAACTTGCCTCACGGATATGCCATGCCTCAACAAGGGATATTAGAGATAGAATTGTTTGATGTATGGGGCATTGACTTCATGGGGCCATTCCCACCATCATACTCAAACACTTACATTCTGGTGGCAGTAGACTATGTATCTAAGTGGGTAGAAGCAATTGCTACACCCACTAATGATACCAAGACCGTGCTAAAATTCCTCCAGAAACACATCTTCAGCAGGTTTGGTGTTCCCAGAGTGCTAATCAGTGACGGGGGCACTCATTTCTGCAATAGACAGCTATACTCTGCTATGGTTAGATATGGAATTAGCCACAAAGTAGCAACTCCGTATCATCCACAGACAAATGGGCAAGCTAAAGTCTCTAACAGAGAGCTAAAAAGAATCCTAGAACGGACTGTGATAGCCCGAAGAAAGGATTGGGCAAAGAGCTTGGATGATGCTCTGTGGGCATACAGAACAGCATTCAAGACTCCTATAGGAACCCCTCCATACCAACTGGTGTATGGGAAGGACTGTCATCTGCCCGTGGAACTGGAACATAAAGCCTACTGGGCAACAAGATTCCTAAACATGGATGCTCAGTTAGCTGGTGAAAAAATATTGCTCCAGCTAAATGAGCTAGAGGAGTTCAGACTCAATGCCTTTGAAAATGCAAAAATTTATAAGGAAAAGGCAAAGAAGTGGCATGACAAGAAGTTGTCATCTAGAGTCTTTGAGCCAGGACAAAAAGTTCTGCTCTTCAACTCTAGGCTCAGATTGTTTCCAGGAAAACTTAAATCCCGATGGAGGGGTCCATATGTGATTACAGGAGTATCACCATACGGGTATGTTGAGCTTCAGGATATTGATTCTGACAAAAAGTTCATTGTTAATGGACAGAGAATCAAGCATTATCTTGAAAGCAATTTTGAGCAGGAATGCTCAAAACTGAGACTTGAGTAATTCTCAGTAAAGGTCCAGCTAAAGAGAGTAAAGAAGCGCTTGCTGGGAGGCAACCCAGTCATTAGCAGATTATATGTTTTGATTTTACAAAGGCAATTATCAAAAATGAAGGAGTTCACAGAGTTACAGAAAGGATTCAGTGCAAAAAAGCAGAGAAAAGAGCTTACTGGCGAAAAAATGCCAGTAAGGGGCATTTTGGGCGTTAAACGCCAGAATGGGCACCATTCTGGGCGTTTAACGCCAGTAAAGGTGCCATTTTGGGCGTTAAACGCCAGAATGGGCACCATTCTGGGCGTTTAACGCCAGGTGTGCAGCATCTTGGGCGTTTAGCAAAACGCCCAGTGATAAAGGAATTCTGGCGTTTAACGCCAGCCAGGGCACCTGGCTGGGCGTTAAACGCCCACAATGGGCAACAAATGGGCGTTAAACGCCAGAATGGATGCCATTCTGGGCGTTTAACGCCAGAAAGGTGGGGGGACCAAGATTTTGTTTTCAAATCAAATTTTTTTCAAACTTTCCTTTTCTTACCCATACTTTTCTACAAAAACACATTTCAACCTTTCATCATTCACTTTCAAATCTTCAAAAATCAAAATCATTCTTCAAATCTCTCTCAAATCAATCTCAAATCTTATTCAAAAACTCACCCTTCTCTCAAATTATCTCCATATCTTCTCAAATCTCCTTTCAATTTTTTTCAAAATCTCCTTCCCCCCCTTTATAAAACACGTTCGGCCCTTCATTCCCCCTGATGAGCGGATAATTTGTACGCTTTTTGGCATTGTTTTTAGTATATTTTTAGTATGATCTAGTTAGTTTTTAGTATATTTTTTATTAGTTTTTAGTTAAAATTCACTTTTCTGGACTTCACTATGAGATTGTGTGTTTTTCTGTGATTTCAGGTATTTTCTGGCTGAAATTGAGGGACCTGAGCAAAAATCTGATTCAGAGACCAAAAAGGACTGCAGATGCTGTTGGATTCTGACCTCCCTGCACTCGAAGTGGATTTTCTGGAGCTACAGAAGCCCAATTGGCGCGCTCTCAACGGCGTTGGAAAGTAGACATCCTGGGCTTTCCAGCAATATATGATAGTCCATACTTTGCCCAAGATTTGATGGCCCAAACTGGCGTTCAAAGTCACCCTCAGAAATCCCAGCGTTAAACGCTGGAACTGGCACCAAAATGGGAGTTAAACGCCCAAACTGGCATAAAAGCTGGCGTTTAACTCCAAGAGAAGTCTCTGCTCGAAAATGCTTCATTGCTCAGCCCAAGCACACACCAAGTGGGCCCGGAAGTGGATTTTTATGTCATTTACTCATTTCTGTAAACCTTAGGCTACTAGTTTTCTATAAGTAGGACCTTTTACTATTGTATTGAGATATTGAGGGGTAGCTATCTTCATTGTTATGCTATCTTAGATCATTGGGAGGCTGGCCTCATGGCCATGCCTAGACCTTGTTCTTATATATTTTCAACGGTGGAGTTTCTACACACCATAGATTAAGGTGTGGAGCTCTGCTGTACCTCGAGTATTAATGCAATTACTATTGTTCTTCCATTCAATTCCGCTTGTTCTTGTTCTAAGATATCACTTGTTCTTCAACTTGATGAATGTGATGATCCGTGACACTCATCATCATTCTCACCTATGAACGTGTGACTGACAACCACCTCCGTTCTACCTTCGATTGGGTGAATATCTCTTGGATTTCTGATTGCACGATGCATGGTTGATCGCCTGACAACCGAGTGCTCGCCTGACAACCGAGCCAACCATTTCATGAGATCAGAGTCTTCGTGGTATAGGCTAGAACTGATGGCGGCATTCAAGAGAATCCGGAAGGTCTAACCTTGTCTGTGGTATTCTGAGTAGGATTCAATGATTGAATGACTGTGACGTGCTTCAAACTCCTAGCAGGCGGGGCGTTAGTGACAGACGCAAAAGAATCACTGGATTCTATTCCGGCCTGACCGAGAACCGACAGATGATTAGCCATGCTGTGACAGAGCATAGGAACATTTTCACTGAGAGGATGGGAGGTAGCCACTGACAACGGTGAAACCCTTGCATAAGCTTGCCATGGAAAGGAGTAAGAAGGATTGGATGAAGACAGTAGGAAAGCAGAGAGACGGAAGGGAAGGCATCTTCATGCGCTTATCTGAAGTTCCTACCAATGAATTATATAAGTACCTCTATCTTTATCTTTGTGTTTTATGCGTCTATCACTATATCCATTTGAGTTTGCCTGACTAAGATTTACAAGATGACCATAGCTTGCTTCATACTAACAATCTCCGTGGGATCGACCCTTACTCGCGTAAGGTTTATTACTTGGACGACCCAGTGCACTTGCTGGTTAGTTGTGCGAAGTTGTGTTAATGCCATGGTATTGAACACCAAGTTTTTGGGGTTCATGACCGGGGATTATGAGAGTAGTGAAAAGTATTGTTCACAATTTCGCGCATCACCCCCACACCATTCGAATTTGCTCTTCTCCTCTTTCTCTTCTTTTCCTTTCTTTTGCTTGAGGACAAGCAAACCTCTAAGTTTGGTGTGCTTTTCCGTGATCACTAAGCCAAGATTCATCAAGATCATGGCCCCTAAGGGAAAACAAACCAATTTAAGAGGAAAGAAAGAAAATAATCCAAAGAATCTTTGGAATCAAGAGAAGTTCTTAACCAAAGAACATGAAGACCATTATCACAAAATAATGGGCCTGAGGTCAGTGATCCCGGAAGTTAAATTTGATCTGAAAGAAGATGAATATCCGGGGATCCAAGAGCAAATTCGAAACAGAGGATGGGAAGTTCTATCCAATCCTGAAATAAAGGTTGGAAGGAATATGGTTCAGGAATTCTACTCAAATCTGTGGCTAACAGATAAGCAGAGAATGACTGGAACTGCTTACCATACCTACAGAACCATGGTCAGAGGGAAAGTTATGTACTTCCATCTGGACAAAATAAGAGAAATCTTCAAATTGCCTCAACTGCAAGATGATCCTGAATCCTTTAATAGGAGAATGGTGAGAGCAGATAAAGGGTTGGATCAAGTTCTAGAGGACATATGCCTCCCTGGAACTAAGTGGATAACCAATTCTAAGGGTGTCCCAAACCAACTCAAGAGGGGAGACCTCAAACCAATTGCAAGAGGTTGGCTAGACTTTATTGGGCGTTCCATACTACCCACTAGCAACCGTTCTGAGGTCACTATCAAGAGAGCAGTGATGATTCATTGCATTATGCTTGGAAAAGAAGTGGAGGTTCATCATGTGATTGCTTGTGAGATCTACACAATTGCAAATAAGAATTCCACTGAAGCCAAACTAGCTTACCCAAGCTTGATCTCCTTGCTCTGTAAAGAGGCTGGGGTAAAGATGGGAGTAGATGAATTCATACCCATTGAACATCCAATCACCAAGAAGTCAATGGAAGGACAAATGCAAGACAACTCTATCAAAAGGAGGGCGCAGGAGTTCCTCATTGAATTCCCTGAAATTGGCTACTGGGCCAGCCTAGAAGCATCTATCACCAAGTTGCAAGAGACTATGGAGCAACTGAAGGAAGAACAGCAGAATCAGGACTGCATGCTCTGCAAATTGTTGAAGGAACAAGAGAAGCAGGGGCGTGAACTCCAAGAGTTGAAACGCCAAAAGCTCTCTTCTCAAGTTGAGGGAGCATCCACTTCTCAAAATCAAGGTTGTTGAGTCCTAACTCTGTGAAAACCTCTATCATTAGGAGCCTATCTAAATTTTTTGTTTTCTATTTTTTCTAGTCTCATCTTATATCTATTTTTGAGTCTTGTTCTTAATTCATAATTAATAAAATTTAAAATTCATGTCTTAAAGCTATGAATGTCCTATGAATCCATCACCTCTCTTAAATGAAAAATGCTTTAATCACAAAAGAACAAGAAGTATAGGATTTCGAAATTTATCCTTGAAACTAGTTGAATAAGTTTGATGTGGTGACAATAATTTTTGTTTTTCCGAATGAATGCTTGAACAGTGCATATGTCTTTTGAATTTGCTGTTTTGAGAATGTTAAAATTGTTGGCTCTTGAAAGAATGAGGGAAAAAGAGAACTGTTATTGAGGATCTGAAAAATTATCAAATTGATTCTTGAAGCAAAAAAAAAAAAGAAAAAGAAAAAGAAAGAAAAAGAAAGAAATAAAGTTGTGATCCAAGGCAAAAAGAGTGTGCTTAAGAACCCTGGACACTTCTAATTGGGGACTCTAGCAAAGCTGGGTCACAATCTGAAAAGGTTCACCCAATTATGTGTCTGTGGCATGTATGTATCCGGTGGTAATACTGGAAGACAGAGTGCTTTGGGCCACAGCCAAGACTCATACACTAGCTATGTTCAAGAATCATTATACTTAACTAGGAGAATCAATAACACTATCTGAGTTCTGAGTTCTTATAGATGCCAATCATTCTGAACTTCAAAGGATAGAGTGAGATGCCAAAACTGTTCGGAGGCAAAAAGCTACTAGTCCCGCTCATCTAATTGGAGCTAAGTTTCCTTGATATTTTGGAGTCTATAGTATATTCTCTTCTTTTTATCCTATTTTGATTTTCAGTTGCTTGGGGACAAGCAACAATTTAAGTTTGGTGTTGTGATGAGCGGATAATTTATACGCTTTTTGGCATTGTTTTTAGTATGTTTTTAGTATGATCTAGTTAGTTTTTAGTATATTTTTATTCGTTTTTAGTTAAAATTCACTTTTCTAGACTTTACTATGAGTTTGTGTGTTTTTCTGTAATTTCAGGTATTTTCTGGCTGAAATTGAGGGTCCTGAGCAAAAATCTGATTCAGAGACTGAGAAGGACTGCAGATGCTGTTGGATTCTGACCTCCCTGTACTCGAAGTGGATTTTCTGGAGCTACAGAAGCCCAATTGGCGCGCTCTCAACGGCATTGGAAAGTAGACATCCTGGGCTTTCCAGCAATGTATAATAGTCCATACTTTGCCCGAGATTTGATGGCCCAAATCGGCGTGGCAAAACAGCCTCAGAATTTCCAGCGTTTAACGCTGGAACTGGCATAAAACTTGGAGTTAAACGCCCAAACTGGCATAAAAGCTGGCATTTAACTCCAGAAAAAGTCTCTACACATGAAAGCTTCAATGCTCAGCCCAAGCACACACTAAGTGGACCCAGAAGTGGATTTTTACGTCATTTACTCATTTCTGTATACCCTAGGTTACTAGTTCACTATTAATAGGATCTTTTGACATTGTATCTGTACCTCATGACACTTTACACGTTTCTTTGTGTACTCTCCACGACATGAGTCTCTAAACCCCATGGTTGGGGGTGAGGAGCTCTGCTGTGTCTTGATGGATTAATGCAATTACTACTGTTTTTCATTCAATCATGCTTGCTTCCATTCTAAGATATCACTTGTTCTTAAATCGGATGAATGTGATGATCCATGACAATCATCATCATTCTCAACTATGAACGTGTGCCTGACAACCACCTCCGTTCTACCTTAGATTAAGTAGATATCTCTTGGATTCTTTAACCGGAATCTTCGTGGTATAAGCTAGAACTGATGGCGGCATTCAAGAGAATCCGGAAGGTCTAAACCTTGTCTGTGGTATTCTGAGTAGGATTCAATGATTGAATGACTGTGACGAGCTTCAAACTTCTGAAGGCGGGGCGTTAGTGACAGACGCAAAAGAATCACTGGATTCTATTCCGGCCTGATTGAGAACCGACAGATGGATAGCCGTGCCGTGACAGGGTGCGTTGAACATTTCCACTGAGAGGATGGGAGGTAGCCACTGACAACGGTGAAACCCTTGCATACAGCTTGCCATGGAAGGAGCCTTGCGTGCTTGAAGAAGAAGACAGTAGGAAAGCAGAGATTCAGAAGATGGAGCATCTCCAAAATCCCAACCTATTCTCCATTACTGCAAAACAAGTACTTAATTCATGTTCTTTTGCTTTTCATAATCAATCCTGATAATTTCTGATATCCTGACTAAGATTTACAAGATAACCATAGCTTGCTTCAATCCGACAATCTCTGTGGGATCGACCCTTACTCATGTAAGGTATTACTTGGACGACCCAGTGCACTTGCTGGTTAGTTGTGCGGGATTGCAAAAGTGTGATTGCAATTTCGTGCACCACGGTCCTTTATAAGTTATTTTTAGTAATCCTCTTTCTTGGACCTTTGTCAGGTCTCTTTCAGAGATTACTTTTTATAACTTTTCGGTTTTGGGGCCGACTTCTTTACGTCGGTCCCTTATAAGTTATTTTTAGTAATCCTCTTTCTTAGACCTTTATTAGGTCTCTTTCAGGGATTACTTTTTATAACTTTTTGGTTTTGGGGCCGACTTCTTTACGTCGGTCCCTTATAAGTTATTTTTAGCAATCCTCTTTTTTAGGGCTGGCCAGGCCTCTTTCCAGGGATTGACTTTTTATAACTTGTTATTGTGGCGACTGGTCTGACTTCTTTACGTCGGCCTATCTTTTAAGTTATTTATAGCAACCCATTTTATTAAGACCTCGTCAGATCCTTTCTATGTATTGCTTTCGATAACTTCTTGCATTATTCTGTTTTCGTCACTTTTTTATCTTTGCCGATATTGTAGAGATTGGGTTTTGTTCCCCGTTTGGTTGACCTTTTGATGAATTCAGTTTTCATCTATTTTGGTCCTTTTTGTGGTCGAGCAGTGAATTTGATTTTCACTTTCTGCTGACCTTGTAGCTTTATAATCGGGCGATAAATTTTTAGCATTTCAGATTAATGCATCTTGAGTATTTGTAGAGAATCTAAAACTTTATTCAAAGAGAATGAAAATATATACATGTGGGTGTTTTATCCCTCTAAGTCGGGCAATTTGTAGATCTTGGCTTGGCACCTCATTAAAAAACCTTTTCAGGAAAATGAGTGTGCCTTATCCTTATTACCTTCAACTGTAGTACCTTTTCAAGTTGCAGGTGTGCCATGACCTTGGGAGCTCTCGCCCTTTGAGCTCGGACAGTCTGTAGTAGCCCTTTCCAAGTACCTCTACGACTCGATAGGGTCCTTTCCAGTTTGCCGCCAGCTTTCCTTCTCCGGGACGATTTGTTCCGATATCATTTCGGATTAGGATGAGGTCATTCTCGACAAAACCTCGCGGTACTACCTTTTGATTGTATCTTGAAGCCATTCGACGTTTCAATGCCTCTTCCTTGATTCGAGCTCTTTCTCAAATTTCCAGAAGTAGGTCGAGTTCTTCCCTTTGAAGTTGGGAGTTGGCTTCTTCATTATAGTAAATCACTCTGGGCAATCCTTCTTCGATCTCCACTGGAATCATTACCTCCAATCCGTAAGCTAATCGGAAAGGTGATTCCTTTGTGTTGGAGTGTAGAGTTGTCTGATATGCCCATAGGACTTGTGGGAGCTCCTCCACCCAGGCTCCCTTTGTGGTGGAGTGTAGAGTTGTCCGAGGTGGTTGCCATAGATGTCGCTGTGTACTTCTTCTAAGACTTCCTTTGTATTGGAAGTTGGCACATATTTTAACAGTGGTGTTGAAATCCCTCTCTTGTATAGAGATTTATTTATGATTATGTAGTGTTGTGCCTCCCGTTTTAACCTCTTTGCCTCTTTCTTATCTGTGAGGAGTGTTTCTATTTCGAGGTAGTTAATTATAGGAGTCATCCATCCTTGATCCTGACCTGTTATGGCTAGGATTTTTTCTTCTTCTGAGATTGACGAGTTCTGCAGCGTTTCTTGGATGAGGTTTCTATTGTCACCCCCTGGTTTGGTGTTGGCTAGTTTTGAGAGTGCATCAGCTCGGGCGTTCTGTTCTCGGGGTATGTCGCGGACCTCATATTCCCCGAGTTGTCTGAGCTGTTCCATGGTTTTGTCCAGGTACTTTTTCATGGTGGGATCTTTGGCTTGGTAGCTCCCTGCTATTTGTGAAGTGACTACTTGTGAGTCGCTGAAGATGATGAGCTTTTGAGCTCCAACTTCCTTAGCCAGCTTCAAACCTGCCAGTAGTGCCTCACACTCAGCTGGTTGTTTGAGGCAGGGAACCCGAATTTGAGGGAAAGTTCAATTTGGGTTCTCTGGTCGCTTTCTATGATGACACCTGCGCCGCTTCCAGTTTTGTTTGAGGAACTATCGACATAAAAATTCCATTATGTAGGAATTTTCGGAGTGTCTGTAAATTCTGTAATGAAGTCGGCTAGATATTACGATTTGATGGCTGTCCGAGCTTCATATTGAAGGTCAAATTCGGACAACTCGACTGCTCATTACAAAATTCTGCCTGCTAAGTCCGTTTTCTGCAAAATCCCTTTTATGGGTTGGTTGGTCTGAACCCTAATGATGTGAGCTTGGAAATATGGACGGAGCCATCGAGAAGTTAGTATGAGAGTATAGGCGAATTTTTCTATTTTTTGGTAGTTCAGCTCGGATCCTTGTAATGCTTTGCAGATGAAGTATACAGGTTGTTGCCTAATGTCGTCTTCCCGGACTAGTGCGGAGGCTACTGCCCGACTTCCTACTGCGAGATATAATATAAGTGGTTCTCCTTCCCGAGGCCGAGTTAGGATAGGCGGCTATCCCAAGAATCTTTTGAAATCTTGGAAGGCCTGCTCGCACTCTGCTGTCCATTCAAACCTCTTTCCCTTCCTTAGAGTGGCATAGAAGGGGAGAGATCTTATTGCTGATCCCGCTAGAAATCTGGACAAGGCTGCTGTTTCGAGGGTTACCTGAAACCGTAGGTCGATCTCGGATGAGATCTTCTGTACTGGTCGGAGCAGTTGTGTCCGACTTGTTTGGACTTGGTGGTGGTGCTGATCCTTCTCCCCGGAGGGTGGGGGGTACCTGCAAGGGACTCCGATGCTTAAGTTAGCAAGGGTATTAAACAGGTATTGAGTAGAATCAGAGTATGAGTTATACCTGGGTGCTCCAGTGTATTTATAATGGTGAGATGTGGCCTTCTGTGGATAAGATAAGTTAGTTATCTTATCTTTATCTTTAAGTGAGGTCATCTTTATCTTTAAGGGCACCGCCCTTCTCTCTGTAGGCTTGGGCCGCCTTAGGATTTGGGGCGTGTTCCTCTATTTGGGCCCTTTGTTTGGGCTTTTCTTGTGACCTGGCCGAGCTCTTTGAGAAGAGGTTGGGTTGTCCGGACCTGAAGAGGTCGGTTGCTTTGCCTGTAGAACATCCCGGGTCGGACAGCCCGACCCAGGGTATGAACAGTGCCCCTGCTTGAGCTCGGTCTTCTTTTTTTGAGGTCGAGTCCTTGACTTCGGTCCTTCTTTGGTGAAGCCGAACTCAAGCATTTTGTTGATTCCTTTGCAGCAGCTTTTGAATGTAGAATGTTTCCTCTAAAGGCGCGCGCTTTTATATCGACATTTTTGGGAACGTGCGAGGGTTTAATGCTTTCCTTAATTTTAGCATTAATTGCCCCGTTTTCCTTTTGGCTCTTTATTTTAAATCTCTTAATAAGAAAAACGGTTTCTCTTCTTCACTTCTTCTCCGTAACTCCTCCCTTTACTCTCTCATTTTTCTGTTTCTTTCATATGCTCTCTGTCTTTCGCTTGCTTCTCTACTTTTCTTTGTGTTTGTGGCGTCGCTTGGCGTTCTTCTGGGCAACCTTTATCCCTGCGCTTCCACTCTTCCTCGAATCTTCTTTTGTTTCTAGGTTAGTCTCATTTTGCATTTTGTTTTTGGCTTTTGCGATGAAGTTTTCCCCTTGATCTTCTTTTTGAAGAAAGTTTGGATTTTTCTGCTTTATCGTGCTTGACTTTGTTGCATGCTCCGGAATTTTCTTTGTTTTTGGTGTGTACCTTTTGCTGCTTGGATCTTTTTTCTTTTGCATGTTTTGCCGTCGTTTCTGTTTGTGCCTTGGCTTGATGGTTTTTTGCTTGATTTTGAAAAGTTTGTGCCTTTTCCGTTTTTCCATTGGTCTTTTTGGTATTCTGATAAACTGTAGCAGTAGTGTTGGTAAACTGTAGGAGCATTTGCTTTTCCTGATAAACTGTAGAAGGGTGGATTTTTTGCGTTTTTCTCTTCTTTTGCTTTCTTTTCTGAACTTTATTCTGATGAGTGCCGAGATGTAGATTGTAGAAATGATTTTGAGGACCCTTCTTTGTTTACTGCCTCCAAGGGATGCTCCAAGACTTCTTCTCTTGAGTCTTGGGGTTTTTCCCTTTTTTGGTTAATCCGTCCGTTTGAGATGTTTTGGCCCATGTCCGGGATGTTTTTAAGTAATCCACTCTTCTTTTCTTTTGTAGGATTTAGTTGGCCTCATGTCTTCCCGAAATAACGTTGTAGAGATGCCTTCCCAGGTTCCTGCGGGTATGGCCGATTGGGTGGACTCCATGGTTTTCCTGTGTATCTCGCTGGCTGATTCTGAGTGTTGTGCTCAACTTAGACAGTTTCATAGTGTCTGTAGCAATTTTGGTGATGAGAAGAACTATGAACTTGTCCCTCCTTCTTCTGACGAGAGAGTCTGTTTTTCAACTCGGGTTGTTGATGGTCGCCCTTTCTTTTATGTTTATGACGTTTTCTTTGGTCCGCTGGGTATTACCCTTCCTTTTACTCCATTTGAAACCGACTTGTTATGGTCTTGTAATATTGCTCCCTCTCAACTTCACCCTAATTCCTGGGGTTTTATAAAGATTTTTCAATTGCTGTGCAATGGTTTTGGTATCCCTGCTTCCCAATCTCTCTTTTTCTATCTGTTTGTTTTGACTAAACCCGGAGTGGTGAAAAAGAAAGCAGCTTGGGTCTCCCTTCGCTCCACCCAAGGAAAGAAGGTTTTTTCCATGTTTGACGAGTCCTTTCGTGATTTTAAAAACTATTTTTTCAAGGTCCGAGCTGTTGAAGGAGCTCGGCCCTTTTTTCTGGACGAAAATGATGAGCCTGCCTTTCCCCTGGAATGGCAAAAAGATGTGAGGGTCTCCAGGTATTCTTGGGACATGTTGGATGAGGCTGAGCGGGCCTTTGTGACTGTTTTGGAAGAGCGCTGGGGTCAGCCTCCCCATCTTGATACAAAGAAATTTCTAACCAATCCTTCTCTTCTTCAAACTGAACTGGGTATCTCGTGTTTTCTTTGCTATCTGTTTATGTTTACTTGTAGCTGTATTTCTGGCTTGTCCGATTTGTGGCTTGACTTTTGTTTTATTTGCAGAGGAAATGAAGAATAGCGAATCCATGAAAGCTTTCAAGAGGGCGCAGAAGGCGACTGCTGCCAGGAATTTTGCCACCAAGGCGGCTGGGGAGGGGTCCTCCCAAGTGCGCGACAAGCCATCGGTGCCGAGTTCCCCTATAGTGAAGAAAGCGATTCCGACACCTCGGGTTCGCTTGGTGGATCCTCATCCTGCTTCTGCCATTTCATCTGCTGTCCCTCCAAGTAAAAAGCAAAAGACGGTTGAGCCCTTCGACCTTAATGCCCCTGACTTCAATGCCATCGAGTTCATAGATCAACAAATTGGGCCCTATGGTTCCCTTTCGATGGATGATGTGTCCATCCTCCATCATTTGGAATTCATGGCCCGGAATAACGTGCAAATGGCGTTTATGGCGGCCGCTATACACCGGACTGCTCAAAGTCTCCCTCTTCATGCCACCAAGGCGTTTATGGAGGAGGCAAAGCAAGAGTTTGACCGGATGAAGGGGCTAAAGGAGGAGCTCGAATTAAAGGTGACCAAGTTAGAGAAGGATCTAGAGAATGAGAAGGCGAGTTCCCTTTCATTGGCGGCTTCTTTGAGGTTAGCCGAGGACACAGCCCTGATACATAAAGATAGTTATGGTACAACTTATCGGGAGGTGATGCGTCTGAGGGGGGAGTTGGACAGTGCTCGTGAGGATTATTCTGAGCTCCAAGGTCATCTTGTCGGCAGCGTGACTGCTGCTTACGAGAACCTGAGGGAGCAAGTTCGTGTTATTGCTCCCGAGGCCGATCTCACCCTTTTCAGTTTAGACAATGTTGTCAGAGATGGCAAGATTGTCCCTGATGACGAGGGTGATGATGATGCTGATCCTCCTCCTGTGTCCTCTGCCAGTGTGTCGACTACCTCTGCTCCTCCGGTTGTACCTGATTCGGATTGCCAAGTTCTGAACCGGGAGGATGGAACTATAGATGCCGTGCCTATTCAGACTCGTCCTCCTTCTCCCTGTCTTGATACTGCCAAAGATGCTCCTGATGCTTGCTGATCTTTTTCTGGGTTCTTATGTTTAGTTGGCCCAGCTTGTGGGCTCTTAAAACTTTTTATTTCTTTGCTGACGTTTTTCTGGTTGTTTTGTCTGGCAACCTTATTTAAAAAACAAAAAGTAGCTCGTTTATCCTCTTTTGATGGCCTTCGAGGCTTTAAAACTTTTGTAGATCATATCAAGGTTTTTTCTTCTTTTTTCTAAAAATGTTGGATCTTGCAGTTTTGACCTTTTGGATTGCCCCGTGCTTTATCGTTTGTAGCTTGGATTCTTTGTATTCGTGTGGATCCGACTTGTTTTCTCGTTTTTGTAGGTATTTTTGGACTTGTATGACTTTTCAGTAGCGGGAGTCCGACTTCTTTATGTCGGTCTCCTTTTAAGTTATTTCTGTAATCCTCTTTTTTGGACCTTTGTCAGGTCTCTTCCAGGGATTACTTTGATAACTTTTTAATGGTAGGAGTCCGACTTGGTTATATCGGTCTCCTTTTAAGTTATTTTTCATAGTCCTCTTTCTTGGATCTTTTGTCAGATCTCTTTCAGGGACTATTTTTTTTATGGTAGGAGTCCGACTTGGTTATATCGGTCTCCTTTAAGTTATTTTTCGTAGTCCTCTTTCTTGGATCTTTGTCAGATCTCTTTCAGGGACTACTTGTATAACTTTTTAATTTTGGGCTGACTTTGTTATATCAGGCCCTTTCTAAGTTAAAGTAATCTTCTTTAATAGGGTTGGCCAGACCTCTTTCCAGGGTTTACTTATAACTTGGGTTGACTTGGTCCGATTTCTGAACGTCGGCCAGTCTTTTAAGTTATTATATTAGATATCCGTAAGACCTCGTCAGGTTCTTTTTCTTGGATTGCTTTTGATAACTTCTTACATTATTCTGTGTTCATCTTTGCCGATTTGTAGAAAATGGTTGGCGTCTTTAGATCGTCTTTTGGGTGAATCGCATTTTCACCTTTATGGGACGATTTGTCTTTATCGTGGTCGTGCAATGAATTTGTTTTTCACTTTCTGCCGACCTGTTGCTTTATAATCGGACGATGAATACTTCAGATTTAATGCGCCTTGGAATCTTGTAGAATATCTAAATAATCTTTATTCAAAGGAAAAAATGCAAATATGTACATGTGTGAGTTTCGTTGTCCCTTTAAGTCGGGTGTGATTCTAGGTCTCGCAATGGTGCCTCATTAAAAAACCTTTTCACGAAAAAGAGTGCATCCATTTAGTGAGATATCTTTACCTATTCTAACTATAGTACCTTCTTAGGTTGCAGGCATGCCATGATCGAGGAAACTCTCGTCCATCAAGCTCGGACAGTCTGTAGTAGCCCTTCCCCAGTACTTCAATGATTCGGTAGGGTCCTTTCCAGTTTGCTGCCAGCTTTCCTTCTCCGGGTCGAGTTGTTCTGATGTTATTTCTGATTAAGATGAGATCATTCTCTGCAAAACTTCTCGGCACTACCTTTTGATTATATCTGGAAGCCATTCGTCGCTTTAGGGCTTCCTCCCTGATCCGAGCTCTTTCTTGGATTTCGGGTAACAAGTCGAGCTCTTCTCTCTGAAGCTGGGAGTTTGCTTGTTCATTGTAGTGGACTACTCGGGGAGATCCTTCTTCGATTTCTATTGGAATCATTGCCTCCGCACCGTATGCTAGTCGGAATGGTGATTCGTTTGTAGTGGAATGAGGGGTTGTTCGATATGCCCATAGGACCTGTGGAAGTTCCTCGGCCCAAGCTCCCTTTGCTTCTTGTAGCCTCCGCTTTAATCCGGCCAATATAACTTTGTTGGCTGCTTCGGCTTGTCCATTGGCTTGGGGATGTTCGACGGAGGTGAACTGGTGTTTTATGTTCAAGTCGGCCACCAGTTTTCTGAAGCCTGCTTCTATAAATTGGGTACCGTTGTCCGTGGTGATGGAGTATGGTACCCCGAACCTTGTAATAATATTCCTATATAGGAATTTTCGACTTCTTTGAGCGGTGGCGTTGGCTAAGGGTTCGGCTTCGATCCATTTTGTGAAATAGTCTACTCCTACTATGAGGAATTTTACTTGTCCCGATCCCTGTGGGAAGGGTCCGAGAAGGTCGAGTCCCCATTTCGCAAATGGCCAGAGTGAGGTCACGCTAATAAGCTTTTCTGGTGGGGCGATGTGAAAGTTGGCATGCTTCTGGCATGGTGGACATGTCTTTACAAATTCTGTAGCCTTCTTTTGTAGAGTTGGCCAATAGAATCCCGCCCGGAGTATCTTTTTGGTGAGAGCTTGCGCTCCGAGATGATTACCACAAATGCCGCTGTGTACTTCCTCCAAGACTTCCCTTGTGTTGGAAGTTGGTACGCATTTTAGTAAAGGTGTCGATATCCCTCTTTTGTACAATGTGTTGTTTATGATGGTGTAGTACTGTGCCTCCCTTTTCAACCTCTTTGCCTCCCTTTCATCCGTAGGGAGTTCTTCTGTTTTGAGGTAGTTTATTATGGAGGTCATCCATCCTTTATCCCGACCTATTATGGCTAGGATTCTTTCTTCCTCCGCTATTGACGGGTTCTGTAGTACCTCCTGGATGAGGCTTCTGTTATTGCTCCCTAGTTTGGTGCTGGCTAATTTTGAAAGGGCATCAGCTCGGGATATTTTGCTCACGAGGTATGTGGTGGATCCTATATTCCTCGAGTTGTCCGAGCTGTTCTTTGGTTTTATCCAAATATTTTTTCATGGTCGGATCTTTGGCTTGGTAGCTTCCTGTTATTTGTGAGGTGATGACTTGTGAGTCACTGTAGATGTTGAGTTTCTGAGCTCCAACCTCCCTAGCCAGCTTCAGACCAGCTAGTAGTGCTTCGTATTCTGCCTGGTTGTTTAAGGCCGGGAATCCGAATTTAAGGGAGAGCTCGAGTTGAGTTCCTTGATTGCTTTCAATTATCACACCCACACCGCTTCCTGTTTTATTCGAGGATCCATCCACATATATGTTCCATTCTATGGGGATTTCCGGGATGTCTGTGAATTCCGCGATGAAGTCGGCCAAGTGTTGCGATTTGATTGCTATACGTGCCTCGTATTGGAGGTCAAATTCGGACAACTCGATTGCCCATTGCAGGATTCTTCCTGCTAGATCTGTTTTCTGCAATATCCCTTTTATGGGTTGGTTGGTTCGAACTTTAATGGTATGCGCTTGGAAATATGGGCGAAGTCACCGGGATGTGAGGATCAGAGCGTAGGCAAACTTTTCTATTTTCTGGTAGTTCAGCTCGGATCCCTGTAGTGCTTTACTAATAAAGTAGACGGGTTGCTGTCCTCTTTCGTCTTCTCGAATCAGCGCTGAGGCTATTGCCCGACTTCCTACTGCGAGGTATAGTATGAGTGATTCTCCCTTTTGTGGTCGAGATAGGATAGGTGGTTGCCCTAAAAATCTTTTGAAGTCTTTGAAGGCTTGTTCACATTCTGCTGTCCATTCGAAGTTCTTTCCCTTCTTTAAGGTAGCGTAGAAAGGGAGGGATCTTATCGCTGATCCTGCTAGGAATCTGGACAAGGCTGCCAACCTTCCATTGAGCTGTTGTACCTCTTTGACGCAGGTTGGGCTCTTCATGTTGAGTATGGCCTGGCATTTATCTGGATTTGCCTCGATTCCTCTTTGTGTGAGCATAAATCCTAAAAATTTACCCGCTTCTACTGCGAAGGTGCATTTAGCCGGGTTGAGCCGCATGCCGTGCTTCCTTATGGCATCGAATACTTGAATCAAATCGGTTAGCAATGTCTCTTCGCTTTGTGTCTTTATCAACATATCATCCACGTAGACCTCCATGATTTTTCCGATGTGATCTGAGAAGACTTTATTCATTAGCCTTTGATAAGTGGCTCCTGCGTTTTTCAGGCCGAAAGGCATCACAATGTAGCAATAATTTGCCTTAGGTGTAAGAAATGAGGTTTTTTCTTGATCTGGCGGATACATCGGTATCTGGTTGTACCCTGAGTATGCATCCATGAATGAGAGATACTTGTATCCCGATGAAGCATCTACTAGAGCGTCGATGCTTGAGAGTGGGTAGGGGTCCTTCGGGAAGGCTTTGTTGAGGTCGGTGTAGTCGGTGCACATTCGCCACTTCCCATTTGACTTTTTCACCAAGACGACGTTTGCTAACCATAGTGGATATTTGACTTCCCTTATGAACCCAGCCTCAAGTAGTGCTTGTACTTGTTCTTCTACAGCCTGAGCTCGTTCTGGTCCAAGTTTTCTCCGTCTTTGTTGTACCGGCCGAGATCCCGGATAGACTGCCAATTTGTGGCTCATTAGTTCGGGATCAATACCTGGCATGTCGGCGGCTTTCCATGCGAAGAGATCAATATTATCTCGTAGGAACCGTATTAGTGATTCTTTTATGTCTCCTTTTAGGATCGTGCCAATATTAGTTGTTTTATCTGAGGTATCTCCGATCTGGATTCTTTCTACTTCTCCTTCGGGTTGTGGTCGGAGTTCTTCTCGCCTTTGAACTCCACCGAGCTCGATTGTGTGGAACTCCCCTCCTTCACCTCGGAGGTTTAGGCTTTCGTTATAACAGCGACGTGCTATCTTTTGATCTGCCTTTATCGTAGCTATTCCTTCCGCAGTTGGGAATTTCATACATAGATGTGGAGTTGAAACTATTGCACCGAGTTGATTTAACGTTGTCCGACCTATTAAGACATTGTAGGCTGAGCTTACGTCGACCACGATGTAGTCTATTGGTGCACGAAATTGCAATCACACTTTTGCAACTCCGTACAACTAACCAGCAAGTGCACTGGGTCATCCAAGTAATACCTTGCGTGAGCAAGGGTCGATCCCACGGAGATTGTCGGCTTGAAGCAAGCTATGGTTATCTTGTAAATCTTAGTCAGGATATCAGAAATTATCAGGATTGGTTGTGAAAAAGAACAAAAGAACATGAAATGATTACTTGTTTTGCAGTAATGGAGAATAGGTTGAGGTTTTGCAGATGCTCCATCTTCTGAATCTCTGCTTTCCTACTGTCTTCTTCTTCAAACACGCAAGGCTCCTTCCATGGCAAGCTGTATGTAGGGTTTCACCGTTGTCAATGGCTACCTCCCATCCTCTCAGTGAAAATGTTCCTATGCTCTGTCACAGCATGGCTAATCATCTGTCGGTTCTCGGTCAGGCCGGAATAGAATCCAACGATTCTTTTGCGTCTGTCACTAACGCCCCGCCTGCTAGGAGTTTGAAGCACGTCACAGTCATCCAATCATTGAATCCTACTCAGAATACCACAGACAAGGTTTAGACCTTCCGGATTCTCTTGAATGCCGCCATCAGTTCTAGCTTATACCACGAAGATTCCGGTTAAAGAATCCAAGAGATAACTACTTAATCTAAGGTAGAACGGAGGTGGTTGTCAGGCACACGTTCATAGTTGAGAATGATGATGATTGTCACGGATCATCACATTCATCCGGGTTAAGAACAAGTATTATCTTAGAATGGAAGCAAGCATGATTGAATGAGAAACAGTAGTAATTGCATTAATCCACCAAGACACAGCAGAGCTCCTCACCCCCAACCATGGGGTTTAGAGACTCATGCCGTGGAAGATACACAAAGAAAACGTGTAAAGTGTCATGAGGTCCAGATACAATGTCAAAAGATCCTATTAATAGTAAACTAGTAACCTAGGGTATACAGAAATGAGTAAATGACGTAAAAATCCACTTCTGGGTCCACTTGGTGTGTGCTTGGGCTGCGCAATGAAGCATTTTCGTGTAGAGACCTTTTCTGGAGTTAAACGCCAGCTTTTATGCCAGTTTGGGCGTTTAACTCCAAGTTTTATGCCAGTTCCAGCGTTAAACGCTGGAATTTCTGAGGCTGATTTGCCACGCCGGTTTGAGCCATCAAATCTTGGGCAAAGTATGGACTATCATATGTTGCTGGAAAGCCCAGGATGTCTACTTTCCAATACCGTTGAGAGCGCGCCAATTGGGCTTCTGTAGCTCCAGAAAATCCACTTCGAGTGCAGGGAGGTCAGAATCCAACAGCATCTGCAGTCCTTTTCAGTCTCTGAATCAGATTTTTGCTCAGGACCCTCAATTTCAGCCAGAAAATACCTGAAATCACAGAAAAATACACAAACTCATAGTAAAGTCCAGAAAAGTGAATTTTAACTAAAAACTAATAAAAATATACTAAAAACTAACTAAAATATACTAAAAACATACTAAAAACAATGCCAAAAAGCGTACAAATTATCCGCTCATCACAACACCAAACTTAAATTGTTGCTTGTCCCCAAGCAACTGAAAATCAAGATAGGATAAAAAGAAGAGAATATACTATAGACTCCAAAATATCAAGGAAACATAGCTTCAATTAGATGAGCGGGACTAGTAGCTTTTTGCCTCCGAACAGTTTTGGCACCTCACTCTATCCCTTGAAGTTCAGAATGATTGGCATCTATAAGAACTCAGAACTCAGATAGTGTTATTGATTCTCTTAGTTGAGTATAATGATTCTTGAACATAGCTAGTGTATGAGTATTGGCTGTGGCCCAAAGCACTCTGTCTTCCAGTATTACCACTGGATACATACATGCCACAAACACATAATTGGGTGAACCTTTTCAGATTGTGACTCAGCTTTGCTAAAGTCCCCAATTAGAGGTGTCCAGGGTTCTTAAGCACACTCTTGTTGCCTTGGATCACAAATTTATTTCTTTCTTTTTCTTTTTCTTTTCTCTCTTTTTTTTTCGAAATTTTTTTTTGTATCCACTGCTTTTTCTTGCTTCAAGAATCAATCTAATGATTTTTAGATCCTCAATAACAGTTCTCTTTTTCCTCATTCTTTCAAGAGCCAACAATTTTAACATTCTCAAAACAACAAGTTCAAAAGACATATGCACTGTTCAAGCATTCATTCAGAAAACAAAAAGTATTGTCACCACATCAAACTAATTCAACTAGTTTCAAGGATAAATTTCGAAATCCTGTACTTCTTGTTCTTTTGTGATTAAAGCATTTTTCATTTAAGAGAGGTGATGGATTCATAGGACATTCATAGCTTTAAGGCATAAAATTTCAATTTTATTAACTATGAATTAAGAATAAGACTCAAAGATAAATATAAGATGAGACTAAAAAAATTAAAAATAGAAAACAAAACAAAAAAAACGCAAAAACATAGGCTCCTAATGATAGAGGTTTTCACAGAGTTAGGACTCAACAACCTTGATTTTGAGAAGTGGATGCTCCCTCAGCTTTGAGAGGAGAACTTTTGGCGTTTCATCTCTTGGAGTTCACGCCCCTGCTTCTCTTGTTCCTTCAGCAATTTGCATAGCATGCAGTTCTGATTCTGCTGTTCTTCCTTCAGTTGCTCCATAGTCTCTTGCAATTTGGTAATAGATGCTTCTAGGCTGGTCCAGTAGTCAATTCTTGGGAATTCAGGGAGGAATTCCTGCGCCCTCCTCTAGATAGAGTTGTCTTGCATTTGTCCTTCCATTAACTTCTTGGTGATTGGGTGTTCAATGGGTATGAACTCATCTACTCCCATCTTCACCCCAGCCTCTTTACAGAGCAAGGAAATCAAGCTTGGGTAAGCTAATTTGGCTTCAGTGGAATTCTTATTTGCAATTGTGTAGATCTCACAAGCAATCACATGATGAACCTCCACTTCTTTTCCAAGCATAATGCAATGAATCATCACTGCTCTCTTGATGGTGACCTCAGAACGGTTGCTAGTGGGCAATATGGAACACCCAATAAAGTCTAGCCAACCTCTTGCAATTGGTTTGAGGTCTCCCCTCTTGAGTTGGTTTGGGACACCCTTTGAATTGGTTATCCACTTAGTTCCAGGGAGGCATATGTCCTCTAGAACTTGATCCAACCCTTTATCTGCTCTCACCATCCTCCTATTAAAGGAATCAGGATCATCTTGCAGTTGAGGTAGTTTGAAGATTTCTCTTATTTTGTCCAGATGGAAGTACATAACTTTCCCTCTGACCATGGTTCTGTAGGTATGGTAAGCAGTTCCAGTCATTCTCTGCTTATCTGTTAGCCACAGATTTGAGTAGAATTCCTGAACCATGTTCCTTCCAACCTTTATTTCAGGATTGGTTAGAACTTCCCATCCTCTGTTTCGAATTTGCTCTTGGATCCCCGGATATTCATCTTCTTTCAGATCAAATTTAACTTCCGGGATCACTGACCTCAGACCCATTATTTTGTGATAATGGTCTTCATGTTCTTTGGTTAAGAACTTCTCTTGATTCCAAAGATTCTTTGGATTATTCTCTTTCTTTCCTCTTAAATTGGTTTGTTTTCCCTTAGGAGCCATGATCTTGATGAATCTTGGCTTAGTGATCACGGAAAAGCACACCAAACTTAGAAGTTTGCTTGTCCTCAAGCAAAAGAAAAGAAACAAGAGAGAGAGAGGAAGAGGAAATTCGAATGGTGTGGTGGAAAGAGGGATCCAAACGTGTATTTATAAGGTGGGGAGGGGAGTTTTCGAAAAAAAAAGAGAAATTTGAAAGGAGATTTGAGAAGATATGGAAAGAAATTGAATAAAGGGTGATTTTTTTGAACAAAATTTGGGAATGATTTGAGAGATTTGAAGAGTGATTTTAGATATTTGAAAATTTGAAAGTGAATGATGAGAGATTGAAATGTATTTTTGCAGAAAAATATGGGTAAGAAAGGGAAAGTTTGAAAAAATTTGATTTGAAAACAAAATTGTGGTCCCCCCACCTTTCTGGCGTTAAACGCCCAGAATGGCACCCATTCTGGCGTTTAACGCCCATTTGGTGCCCCTTTTGGGCGTTTAACGCCCAGCCAGGTGCCCTGGCTGGCGTTAAACGCCAGAAATCCTTTATCACTGGGCGTTTTTCTGAACGCCCAAGATGCTGCACACCTGGCGTTAAACGCCCAGAATGGTGCCCATTCTGGCGTTTAACGCCCAAAATGGCACCATTCCTGGCGTTAAACGCCCAGAATGGTACCCATTCTGGCGTTTAACGCCCAAAATGCCCCTTACTGGCGTTTTTTCGCCAGTAAGCTCTTTTTCTCTGCTTTTTGAGCTGAATCCTTCTGTAACTCTGTGAATTCCTTAATTTTTGATACTTGCCTCTGTAAGAACAATTCATACAATCTCCTAATGACTGGGTTGCCTCCCAGCAAGTGCTTCTTTACTGTCTTTAGCTGGACCTTTACTGAGAATCACTCAAGTCTTAGTTTTGAGCATTCCTGCTCAAAATCGCCTTCAAGATAATGCTTGATTCTCTGTCCATTAACAATGAACTTTTTGTTAGAATCCATATCCTGAAGCTCAACATATCCATATGGTGATACTCCTGTAATCACATACGGACCCCTCCACCGGGATTTGAGTTTTCCTGGAAACAGTCTGAGCCTAGAGTTGAAGAGCAGAACTTTTTGTCCTGGCTCAAAGACTCTGGTTGACAACTTCTTGTCATGCCATTTCTTTGCCTTTTCCTTATAAATTTTTGCATTTTCAAAGGCATTGAGTCTGAACTCCTCTAGCTCATTTAGCTGGAGCAATCTTTTTTCACCAGCTAACTGAGCATCCATGTTTAGGAATCTGGTTGCCCAGTAGGCTTTATGTTCCAGTTCCACGGGCAGATGACAGGCCTTCCCATACACCAGTTGGTATGGAGAGGTTCCTATAGGAGTCTTGAATGCTGTTCTGTATGCCCACAGAGCATCATCCAAGCTCTTTGCCCAATCCTTTCTTCGGGCTATCACAGTCCGTTCCAAGATTCCTTTTAGCTCTCTGTTAGAGACCTCAGCCTGCCCATTTGTCTGTGGATGATACGGAGTTGCCACTTTGTGGCTAATTCCATATCTAACCATAGCAGAGTATAGCTGTCTATTGCAGAAATGGGTGCCCCCGTCACTGATTAGTACTCTGGGAACACCAAACCTGCTGAAGATGTGTTTCTGGAGGAATTTTAGCACGGTCTTGGTATCATTAGTGGGTGTAGCAATTGCTTCTACCCACTTAGATACATAGTCCACTGCCACCAGAATATAAGTGTTTGAGTATGATGGTGGGAATGGCCCCATGAAGTCAATGCCCCATACATCAAACAACTCTATCTCTAATATCCCTTGTTGAGGCATGGCATATCCGTGAGGCAAGTTACCAGCTCTTTGGCAACTGTCACAGTTACGCACAAACTCTCGGGAATCTTTATAGAGAGTAGGCCAGTAGAAGCCACATTGGAGGACTTTAGTGGCTGTTCGCTCACTTCCAAAATGTCCTCCATATTGTGATCCATGGCAATGCCATAGGATCCTTTGTGCTTCTTCTCTGGGTACACATCTGCGGATCACTCCGTCAGCACATCTCTTAAAGAGATATGGTTCATCCCAGAGGTAGTACTTGGCATCTGAAATTAATTTCTTTCTTTGCACGCTGCTGTACTCCTTGGGTATGAACCTCACAGCTTTATAATTTACAATATCTACAAACCATGGAGCTTCCTGAATGGCAAAGAGTTGCTCATCTGGGAAAGTCTCAGAGATCTCAGTAGAAGGGAGGGACGCCCCAGCTACTGGTTCTATCCGGGACAGATTGTCAGCTACTTGGTTCTCTGTCCCTTTTCTGTCTCTTATTTCTATATCAAACTCTTGCAGAAGCAACACCCATCTGATAAGCCTGGGTTTTGAATCCTGCTTTGTGAGTAAGTATTTAAGAGCAGCATGGTCAGTGTACACAACCACTTTGGATCCCACTAGATAGGATCTAAACTTGTCAATGGCATAAACCACTGCAAGTAACTCTTTTTCTGTGGTTGTGTAGTTCTTCTGTGCGTCATTTAGAACACAGCTAGCATAATAAATGACGTGCAGAAGCTTGTTATGCCTCTGTCCTAACACTGCACCAATGGCATGGTCACTGGCATCACACATTAATTCAAATGGCAATGTCCAATCTGGTGCAGAGATGACTGGTGCTATGACCAGCTTAGCTTTCAGGGTCTCAAATGCCTGCAGACACTGTGTGTCAAACACAAATGGTGTGTCAGCAGCTAACAGGTTACTCAGAGGTTTTGCAATTTTCGAAAAATCCTTTATAAACCTTCTGTAGAATCCTGCATGCCCCAGAAAGCTTCTGATTGCCTTAACATTGGCAGGTGGTGGTAATTTTTCAATTACCTCTACCTTTGCCTTATCCACCTCTATTCCCCTGCTTGAAATCTTGTGCCCAAGGACAATTCCTTCAGTCACCATAAAGTGACATTTCTCCCAGTTTAAAACCAGGTTAGTCTCTTGGCACCTTTTCAGGACAAGTGCTACGTGGTTAAGACAGGAGCTGAATGAGTCTCCGTATACTGAGAAGTCATCCATGAAGACTTCCAGAAATTTCTCTACCATATCTGAGAAGATAGAGAGCATGCACCTCTGAAAGGTTGCAGGTGCATTGCACAGACCAAAAGGCATCCTTCTGTAGGCAAACACGCCAGAAGGGCAAGTAAATGCTGTTTTCTCTTGGTCCTAAGGGTCTACTGCAATTTGGTTGTAGCCTGAATAGCCATCCAAAAAGCAGTAATAATCATGACCAGCTAGTCTTTCTAGCATTTGGTCTATGAATGGTAAAGGAAAATGATCCTTTCTGGTGGCTGTATTGAGCCTTCTGTAGTCAATACACATACGCCACCCTGTGACTGTTCTTGTAGGAACCAGTTCATTTTTTTCATTATGAACCACTGTCATGCCTCCCTTTTTGGGGACAACTTGGACAGGGCTCACCCAGGGGCTATCAGAAATAGGATAAATAATCCCAGCCTCTAGTAATTTAGTGACCTCTTTCTGCACCACCTCCTTCATGGCTGGATTTAGCCTCCTCTGTGGTTGGACCACTGGTTTGGCATTATCCTCCAACAGGATTTTGTGCATGCATCTAGCTGGGCTAATGCCTTTAAGGTCACTTATGGACCACCCAAGAGCTGTCTTGTGTGTCCTTAACACTTGAATCAGTGCTTCCTCTTCCTGTGAATTTAAGGCAGAGCTTATAATCACTGGAAAAGTTTCACCCCCTCCCAGAAATGCATATTTCAGGGATGGTGGTAGTGGTTTGAGTTCAGGTTTGGGAGGTTTATCCTCCTCTTGAGGAATTTTCGAAAATTCCTTTGCTTCCTCTAGTTCTTCTTGATCAGGCTGAGCATCCTTGAAGATGTCTTCAAGCTCTGATTCTAGGCTTTCAGCCATATTGATCTCTTCTACTAGAGAGTCAATAATGTCAGCGCCCATGCAGTCATTTGGTGTGTCTGGATGCTGCATGGCTTTTACAGCATTTAACTTGAACTCATCCTCATTGACTCTCAAGGTTACTTCCCCTTTTTGTACATCAATGAGAGTTCGTCCAGTTGCTAGGAAAGGTCTTCCTAGAATAAGAGTTGCACTCTTGTGCTCCTCCATTTCCAGCACCACAAAGTCAGTTGGAAAGGCGAATGGCCCAACCTTGACAATCATATCCTCTATTATGCCTGATGGATATTTAATGGAGCCATCAGCAAGTTGGAGGCATATCCGGGTTGGTTTGACTTCTCCAGTCAACCCAAGCTTTCTGATAGTGGATGCAGGTATTAGATTGATGCTTGCTCCAAGATCACATAGCGCTGTCTTGGTGCAAGCACCCTCTAATGTGCATGGTATCATAAAGCTTCCTGGATCTTGAAGCTTTTCTGGTAAGCTCTTTAGTATGACTGCACTGCATTCTTCAGTGAGAAACACTTTTTCAGTTTCTCTCCAATCCTTCTTATGACTTAAGATTTCTTTCATGAACTTAGCATAAGAAGGTATTTGCTCAAGTGCCTCTGCAAACGGAATCTTTATTTCAAGAGTCCTTAGATAGTCTGCAAAGCGGGCAAATTGCTTATCCTGCTCCGCTTGGCGGAGTTTTTGAGGATAAGGCATCTTGGCTTTATATTCTTCAACCTTAGATGCTGCAGGTTTATTCCTTACAGAAGTGGTTGAAGAAGCCTTGTTAGAGGGATTACTGTTAGCACTCTCAGGTGTCTGATCATCCCTTGGCATATGAACGCCAGGATTGGGTGGAAAATGGGCGTTTAACGCCAACTTTTCCCCCTTTTCTGGCGTTTGAACGCCAGAACTGGGCAAGGAATGGGCGTTTAACGCCAGCTTTCCTTCCCTATCTGGCGTTTGAACGCCAATAACATTCCTCTCCGGGCTCTTACTGTCCTCAGAGGGATTTTGAACAGTGGTTTGGTTGTCCCCTGTCAATTGTTCATTGTTTGGCTTTTTGCTACCTTGAGCAGTGTTATTCAGTGTCTTCTCACTCCTTAGTTGAACTGCTTGACATTCCTCTGTTATCTGTTTAGATATTTGCTGTTTTGCTTGATTCAACTGCAGTTCTATATTCGTGTTAGCAACTTTAGTTTCATAGAGCATCTCTTTAAATTCTGCTAACTGTTCTGTCATCAGGAGCAATTGTTGATTAAGCTCAATCATCTGTTCTTGAGGATTAGTGTCAGTGACTATTGTCATGACCTCCTCTTTTGGAGAGAACTCATTGCTAGAGTACAAATATTGATTTCTAGCAACAGTGTCTATAAGCTCTTGAGCTTCTTCAATTGTCTTCCTCATGTGGATAGATCCACCAGCTGAGTGATCTAAAGACATCTGAGCTTTTTCTGTGAGCCCGTAGTAGAAGATGTCTAGCTGTACCCACTCTGAAAACATTTCGGAGGGGCATTTTCTTAGCATACCTCTATACCTCTCCCAGGCATTATAAAGGGATTCATTATCCTCTTGTTTAAAGCATTGGATGTCCAGCCTTAGCTGTGTCATCCTCTTTGGAGGGTAAAAGTGATTCAGGAATTTGTCTGATAACTGTTTCCATGTCTTTATGCTTGCTGTAGGTTGGTTATTTAACCACCTTTTAGCTTGATCTTTTACAGCAAATGGAAACAGTAATAGTCTGTAGACATCCTGATCCACCTCTTTATCATGTACTGTGTCAGCAATTTGTAAGAATTGTGCCAGAAACTCAGTAGGTTCTTCCTGTGGAAGACCGGAATACTAGCAATTTTGCTGCACTATGATAATGAGTTGAGGATTTAGCTCAAAGCTGCTTGCTTTGATGGGAGGTGTACATATGCTACTCCCATATGCAGCTGTAATGGGGTTAGCATATGACCCCAGAGTCCTTTTGGACTAATCAATTCCACTTAGATCCATAATGGATTGCAAATAGATATATTTATTTTTATTTTATTTTTTTTGAATTAAACGAAAAAAATAAAATAAAATAAAAGGAAATTAAGATAAAAATTCGAAAATCAAAAAGAAAATAAGATCAAAGCAAATTGAGAACTGAATCAATTAGTTAATTAAAAGATTTTGAAAAGAGCAATTAAAAAGATATGATTGAAAAATTTTTATGAAAAAGATTTGATTTTTGAAAAGAGGAAAGAGAAAAACAACAAAATGACACCAAACTTAAAATTTTTAGAAAATCAAACACTAATTTTCGAAAATTTTTAAGGAAAAACACAAAGAGGACACCAAACTTAGAATTTTTAAAGATCAAAAGGAGACTAAAAACATGCAAATTCGAAAATTAAGAGAAAAACAAAAGCATGCAATTGACACCAAACTTAAAATATGAAACTAGACTCAACTAAAAGACTCTAAACCAACAAAACAAAATAGTCCTAATCTAAGCAACAAGATAAGCCGTCAGTTGTCCAAACTCGAACAATCCCCGGCAACGGCGCCAAAAACTTGGTGCACGAAATTGCAATCACACTTTTGCAACTCCGCACAACTAACCAGCAAGTGCACTGGGTCGTCCAAGTAATACCTTGCGTGAGCAAGGGTCGATCCCACGGAGATTGTCGGCTTGAAGCAAGCTATGGTTATCTTGTAAATCTTAGTCAGGATATCAGAAATTATCAGGATTGGTTGTGAAAAAGAACAAAAGAACATGAAATGATTACGTGTTTTGCAGTAATGGAGAATAGGTTGAGGTTTTGGAGATGCTCCATCTTCTGAATCTCTGCTTTCCTACTGTCTTCTTCTTCAAACACGCAAGGCTCCTTCCATGGCAAGCTGTATGTAGGGTTTCACCGTTGTCAATGGCTACCTCCCATCCTCTCAGTGAAAATGTTCCTATGCTCTGTCACAGCATGGCTAATCATCTGTCGGTTCTCAGTCAGGCCGGAATAGAATCCAACGATTCTTTTGCGTCTGTCACTAACGCCCCGCCTGCTAGGAGTTTGAAGCACGTCACAGTCATCCAATCATTGAATCCTACTCAGAATACCACAGACAAGGTTTAGACCTTCCGGATTCTCTTGAATGCCGCCATCAGTTCTAGCTTATACCACGAAGATTCCGGTTAAAGAATCCAAGAGATAACTACTTAATCTAAGGTAAAACGGAGGTGGTTGTCAGGCACACGTTCATAGTTGAGAATGATGATGATTGTCACGGATCATCACATTCATCCGGGTTAAGAACAAGTATTATCTTAGAATGGAAGCAAGCATGATTGAATGAGAAACAGTAGTAATTGCATTAATCCACCAAGACACAGCAGAGCTCCTCACCCCCAACCATGGGGTTTAGAGACTCATGCCGTGGAAGATACACAAAGAAAACGTGTAAAGTGTCATGAGGTCCAGATACAATGTCAAAAGATCCTATCAATAGTAAACTAGTAACCTAGGGTATACAGAAATGAGTAAATGACGTAAAAATCCACTTCTGGGTCCACTTGGTGTGTGCTTGGGCTGAGCAATGAAGCATTTTCGTGTAGAGACCTTTTCTGGAGTTAAACGCCAGCTTTTATGCCAGTTTGGGCGTTTAACTCCACGTTTTATGCCAGTTCCAGCGTTAAACGCTGGAATTTCTGAGGCTGATTTGCCACGCCGGTTTGGGCCATCAAACTTGGGCAAAGTATGGACTATCATATATTGCTGGAAAGCCCAGGATGTCTACTTTCCAATGCCGTTGAGAACGCGCCAATTGGGCTTCTGTAGCTCCAGAAAATCCACTTCCAGTGCAGGGAGGTCAGAATCCAACAGCATCTGCAGTCCTTTTCAGTCTCTGAATCAGATTTTTGCTCAGGACCCTCAATTTCAGCCAGAAAATACCTGAAATCATAGAAAAACACACAAACTCATAGTAAAGTCCAGAAAAGTGAATTTTAACTAAAAACTAATAAAAATATACTAAAAACTAACTAAAATATACTAAAAACATACTAAAAACAATGCCAAAAAGCGTACAAATTATCCGCTCATCATCTATCTTGAGTGTTCTAGATTAATTCCCCTTTCCGAAGGTTGTATGTAGCGATACGTATCCCAGTGGTTGAACTGGGACATCTCCCAGTCCGAACAGACTGTTTGGGTATGCTCTTAGCTCTTTTTCTTCTAGGCCGAGTTTGTCGAAGGCAGTTTTGAATAAGATATCTGTAGAGCTTCCCTGGTCGATTAGTGTGCGGTGGAGGTTAGCGTTTGCCAATATGATCGTGATGACCATGGGGTCGTCATGTCCCGAGATGATTCCGGACGCATCTTCTTTAGTAAATGTGATTTTCGGGATGTCTGGCGTCTCCTTCTGTCCTTCGACATGGTATACCTCTTTGAGGTGTCGCTTGCGGGATGATTTGGAGATTCCTCCCCCCGCAAATCCGCCATGTATCACATGGACATGCCTTTCTGGTGTGCGAGGCGATCGTTCAGGTCGTCTGACATCCTCATCTCTCCTTCTTTTCCTTGGTTCTTCGTCCCGGTTGGCCAAGAACCGATCTAACTTTCCTTCTCAAACTAATTTTTCTATGACTTTTTTCAAGTCGAAACATTCGTTGGTGGAATACCCTCGGAGTCGGTGATATTCACAGTACTCATTCCGATTTCCCCCTCCTCTTTTGCCTTTAAGTGGCCGAGCTGGGGGGATTTTTCCGTATGGCAGACTTCTTTGTAAACGTCTACCAAGGATACCCTAAGAGGGATTTAGTTGTGATATTTCTTGATTTTCTCTCCGGAGGGCTCTTCCTTTTTCTTGGATTCTTTATCTCGGTAGGCAGAACCGGACCTTGAGGCTTCGCCAAGTCGAGAATTTTCCTCCATGCTAATGTACTTCTGTGCTCGCTCTTGTACTTCATCTAGGGATGTCGGATATCTTTTTGATATAGATTGGCTGAATGGTCCTTCTCGTAGGCCATTTATGAGGCCCATGATGGCAGCTTCTGTCGGCAGATTTTGTATGTCCATGCATGTTTTGTTGAATCTCTCCATGTAGTTGCGAAGACTTTCTCGATCTCCTTGCTTGATCCCTAGTAGGCTAGGCGCGTGTTTGGTTTTATCCTTTTGTATGGAGAATCGAGCTAGGAACTTCTTGGCTAGGTCGTCGAAACTCGAGATAGATTTTGGAGGTAGGCTGTCGAACCATTTAATGGCTGTCTTGGTGAGAGTTGTTGGAAAGACTTTGCAACGAACTGCATCTGAAGCATCGGTGAGGTACATTCTACTTCTGACGTTGCTGAGGTGATGGTTGGGGTCGGAGGTACCGTCATATGGAGTCATATCCGGGAGCTTGAAATCTTTTGGAATTTTGGTTTTTATAATTTCTCTGGTAAATAGATCTTGATCTTTCTGAGAATTATCCTCCGTGGATGGTTGAGTGGTTTTAGTTTTGAGATCAGCTTCAAGTTTTATGAGCTTATCTTCTAATTCTCGGCGTCACCTTATTTCTCGGCGTAGATCTTCTTCTTTTTCACGTTGATGTTGGGCTTCTTTCTCAAGTTGTTCCAATCGATTTTGAAGTGCTTCTATTACTCCTGAATTTGATGAATTTTTGTCTCCGTTGGTTTCTGGAGTATTTTTGGGTATCGTGTCCGTGTTTTTATGCGGCATTCTGTCTTCCAAACTTAAATCGTGGTCGTTGTCATGGTCATCCGCCATGTTAATGGGATGACTTCTAGGTTCCCCGGCAACGGCGCCAATGTTCCGAGGGTTACCTGAAACCGTAGGTCGATCTCGGATGAGATCTTCTGTACTGGTCGGAGCAGTTGTGTCCGACTTGTTTGGACTTGGTGGTGGTGCTGATCCTTCTCCCCGGAGGGTGGGGGGTACCTGCAAGGGACTCCGATGCTTAAGTTAGCAAGGGTATTAAACAGGTATTGAGTAGAATCAGAGTATGAGTTATACCTGGGTGCTCCAGTGTATTTATAATGGTGAGATGTGGCCTTCTGTGGATAAGATAAGTTAGTTATCTTATCTTTATCTTTAAGTGAGGTCATCTTTATCTTTAAGGGCACCGCCCTTCTCTCTGTAGGCTTGGGCCGCCTTAGGATTTGGGGCGTGTTCCTCTATTTGGGCCCTTTGTTTGGGCTTTTCTTGTGACCTGGCCGAGCTCTTTGAGAAGAGGTTGGGTTGTCCTGACCTGAAGAGGTCGGTTGCTTTGCCTGTAGAACATCCCGGGTCGGACAGCCCGACCCAGGGTATGAACAGCTGCCAACCTTCCATTGAGTTGTTGTACTTCTTTGACACAAGTTGGGCTCTTCATGTCGAGTATGGCCCGACATTTATCCGGATTTGTCTCAATTCCTCTTTGTGTGAGCATAAAACCCAAGAATTTGTCAGCTTCTACTGCGAAGGTGCATTTTGCAGGATTAAGTCGCATGACATGCCTTCTTATAGTGTCGAATACTTGGGTGAGGTCAGACATCAGCGTCTTTTCACTGTTCCTTTATTAACATGTCGTCCACATATACTTCCATGATTTTTCCGATGTGATCCGTGAAGATCTTATTCATTAATCTCTGATAGGTAGCTCCTGCATTTTTTAGTCCAAAAGGCATGATGATGTAGCAGTAGTTTGCTTTTTGGGTTAAGAATGAGCTTTTTTCTTGGTCGGGTGGATACATCGAGATTTGATTGTATCCCGATTATGCGTCAAAAAATGAGAGGTATTTATATCCGGAGGAAGCATCTACCAGAGCGTCAATACTTAGGAGTGGATAAGGATCTTTTGGGCAGGCTTTGTTGAGATCAGTGTAGTCGGTGCACATCCACCACTTCCCATTTGATTTTTTCACCAAGACAACGTTAGCTAGCAATAGTGGGTACGTGACTTCTCTTATGAATCCTGCCTCCAGTAGAGCTTGTACCTGCTCTTCCACAGCTTGGGATCATTTTGGCCCGAGCTTTCTACGTTTCTGTTGTACTGGTCGAGATCTTGGGTAGACTGCTAGTTTGTGGCACATTAACTTGGGGACTATGCCTGGCATGTTTGCAGCCTTCCATGCAAAGAGGTCGACATTATCTCGCAGGAACTGTACGAGTGATTCTTTTATGTCTCCTTTTAGGATTGTACCAATATTGGTTGTTTGGTCTGGGATATCTTTGATTTGGACTTTTTCTACTTCACCATCAGGTTATGGGCGGAGTTCTTCCCGCCTCTGAGCTCCACCAAGTTCGATTGTGTGGAATTCTTCTCCTCTGCCTCTGAGGTTTAAACTTTCATTGTAGCAGCGGCGCACCGTCTTCTGGTCTGCTTTTACTGTAGCTATTCCTTCTGCAGTTGGGAACTTCATGCATAGATGTGGAGTCGAGACTACTGTGCCGAGCTGATTCAATGTTGTCCGACCTATTAAGGCATTGCAGGTTGAGCTTACGTCGACCACAATGTAGTCTATTTTAAGTGTTCTTGACTGGTTTTCTTTTCCAAAGGTCGTGTGTAGTGAGACATATCCAAGTGGTTGAACTGGGGTGCCTCCCAGTCCGAATAGGCTGTTCAGATATGTTCTGAGTTCTTTTTCTTCTAGGCCGAGTTTGTTGAAGGCAGTTTTGAATAATATGTCGGCGGAGCTTCCTTGGTCTATTAATATGCGGTGGAGAGTTGTGTTTGCCAATACGATAGTGATGACCATAGGATCGTTGTGTCCTAGGATGATGCCGGATGCGTCCTCTTTGGTAAAAGTAATTGTGGGGATGTCGGGTGTTTCCTCTCTTCCCTCAACATGATATATTTCTTTAAGATATCTTTTGCGAGATGATTTGGAGATCTCGCCTCCCGTAAATCCTCCGTGTATCATGTGGACGTGTCTCTTGGGTCTACGAGGTGGTCATTTTGCCTGTCCGACATTTTCATCCCTTCTTTTTTCTGGGATCGTCTGCTTGGCTCGCCAAATACCGATCTAATTTTCCTTCTCTTACCAGTTTTTCTATGATATTTTTTAAGTTGAAATATTCGTTGGTGGAATGTCCATAGATTCGATGATATTCACAATATTCTGTCCGGTTTTCTCCTCCTTTTTGCTTTTGAGTGGTCGAGCTGGAGGTATCTTTTCAGTATGGTATACTTCTCTGTAGACATCCACAAGGGATACCCGAAGAGGGGTATAATTGTGGTATTTTTTTATCTTTTTTCCATGTCGATTTTCTTTTTTCTTAGATTCTTTGTCCTTATCTCGGGAGGAGTAGGAGAATCTGGATTTTGAGGTCTCTCATAGTCGAGCATTTTCCTCCATGTTGATATACTTCTCTGCTCGTTTTTGTACCTCATTTAAAGATGTGGGATGCTTTTTCGATATGGATTGGCTAAAGGGCCCTTCTCGTAGGCCATTGATGCCCATGAAGGCCGCTTCTATGGGCAAACTTTGTATGTCTACACATGCCTTGTTGAATCTTTCCATGTAGCTGCAGAGACTTTTCCGATCTCCTTGTTTCATTCCTAATAGACTTGGGGCATGCTTGGTTTTGTCTTTCTAGATAGAGAATCTGGCTAAAAACTTCTTGGCTAGGTCGTCGAAGCTTGAGATGGACCTGGGGGGTAGATTGTCGAACCACTTAATCGCCGTTTTTGTTAAGGTAGTCGGGAAGGCTTTGCAGTGGACTGCGTCTGAGGCGTCAGCGAGGTACATTCTACTTCTGAAATTACTGAGGTGATGGCTGGGATCTGCCATGCTATCATATAAGGCCATATCTGGGAGTTTAAAGTCTTTTGGGAATTTGGTCTTCATGACCTCCTTGGTAAATGGATCTTGGTCCTTGCGGGAGCTGTCCTCGTGGGTGGATCGAGTCGCTTTGGCTATTGGCTTCGAGTTTTAGGAGTTTGTCCTCCAATTTTCGGCGTCGCTTTATCTCCCTTTGTAGGTCCTTCCCAGCTTCTCGCTGATGTTGGGCTTCTTTCTCAAGTTGTTTTAAACGATCTTGAAGTGTCTCAAAGGCTCCCAGGTTTGGTAAATTTTTGTCTCCGTTAGGTTGCAGGGTATCTTTTGGTGTAGTGTCCACGTTTTTGTGCGGCGTTCTATCTTCTAGACCCGAATCGTGGTTGTTGCCAATGTTGTCTGCCATGATGATTGGGATGACTTCCAAGTTCCCCGACAACGGCGCGAATGTTCCGAGGGTTACCTGAAACTGTAGGTGAATTTCGGACGAGATCTTCTGTACTGGTCGGCGCTGTGGAGTCTGACTTGATGAGGGCGGTTGGAGCCACCGTGTCTGGCTTGTTAGACTTGGTGATGGTGCTGATCATTCGTCACCGGAGGGTGGTGGTACCTGCAAGGGACTCCGATGCTTAAGTTAGCAAGGGTCTTAAGCAGGTTTTTAGTAGAATCAGAGTATGAGTTATATCTGGGTGCTCTAGTCTATTTATAATGGCATAGAGTGACCTTCTTAGATAAGATAAGTTAGTTATCTTATCTTTATCTTATCTTCAAGTGAGGTAATCTTATCTTCAAGGGAACCGCCCTTCTCTCTGTAGGCTTGGGCTTCCTTAGGATTTGGGGCGTGGTCCTCCGTTTGGGCCCTTTTTGGGCTTTCCTAGTGATTTGACCGAGCTCTTTGAGAAGAGGTCGGATTGTCCTAACCTGAAGAGGTCGGTCGACTTGTCAGTAGAACATCCCGGGTTGGACAGCTCGAGCCAGGGTATGAATACCTTTTAAGTAGTGTCTTCTTTTTCAAGACTTCGTACCTTTCAGCAAAGCATTCCTGGCCTTTCTCTGGCCATTTGCGAGATGTGTTTGTCCCTTTTGTGGATCTTTGTAGAGTGTTGGTACTTTGTTGTCCGACCTCTTTTGATCACTTCTGGTTTTGTCCGTGATGAGCGGATATTTTATACGCTTTTTGGGGGTAATTTCATGTAGATTTTAGTATGTTTTAATTAGTTTTTAGTAGAATATTATTAGTTTTTAGGCAAAAATCATATTTCTGGACTTTACTATGAGTGTGTGTATTTTTCTGTGATTTCAGGTATTTTCTGGCTGAAATTGAGGGAGTTGAGCAAAAATTTGACTTAGGCTGAAAAAGGACTGCTGATGCTGTTGGATCCTGACCTCCCTGCACTCGGAATAGATTTTTTAGGGCTACAGGAGTCCAATTGGCGCGCTCTCAACGGCGTTGGAAAGTAGACATCCAGGGCTTTCTAGCAATATATAATAGTCCATACTTTGCGCGAAGATAGACGACATAACTTGGCGTTGAACGCCAAGTACATGCTGCTGTCTGGAGTTAAACGCCAGAAAAACGTCATGATCCGGAGTTGAACGCCCAAAACATGTCATAACTTGGAGTTTAACTCCAAGAAAGGCCTCTACTCGTGGATAGCTTTAGTCTCAGCCCCAGCACACACTAAGTGGGCCCCAGAAGTGGATTTCTGCACCAATTATCTTAGTTTACTCATATTCTGTAAACCTAGGTTACTAGTTTACTATTTAAACAACTTTTAGAGACTTATCTTGTACCTCATGACATTTTCAGATCTGAATTCCCTACTTTGTGACGGCATGAGTCTCTAAACTCCATTGTTGGGGGTGAGGAGCTCTGCAGCGTCTCGATGATTTAATACAATTCCTTTGTTTTCCATTCAAACACGCTTGTTCTTATCTAAGATGTTTATTCGCGCTTAATTGTGATGAAGGTGATGATCCGTGACACTCATCACCTTCCTCAATCCATGAACGTGTGCCTGACAACCACCTCCGTTCTACATCAGACTGAATGAATATCTCTTAGATTCCCCAACAGAATCTTCGTGGTATAAGCTAGATAGATGGCGGCATTCATGAGAATCCGGAAAGTCTAAACCTTGTCTGTGGTATTCCGAGTAGGATTCCGGGATTGAATGACTGTGACGTGCTTCAAACTCCTGAGGGCTGGGCGTTAGTGACAGACGCAAAAGAATCAATGGATTCTATTCCAACCTGATTGAGAACCGACAGATGATTAGCCGTGCTGTGACAGAGCATAGGAACGTTTTCACTGAGAGGATGGGAAGTAGCCACTGACAACGGTGACACCCTACATAGAGCTTGCCATGGAAGGAACTTGCGTGTGAGAAGAGGATTTCAAGGAAGAGTTGAAGTTCAAAGGACAAAGCATCTCCAAAACTCCAACATATTTCCCATTACTGCACAACAAGTAACATTATTATTCTCTATTATTTTAACTTACAATTTTAAGTAGTTTGTAGTTTGGCTTTTTACAAATAAATCCAAATAACTTCATTAGCCTCCTGACTAAGATTAATAAAATAACATTGATTGCTTCAAGCCAATAATCTCCGTGGGATCGACCCTTACTCACGTAAGGTATTACTTGGACGACCCAGTGCACTTGCTGGTTAGTTGAACGAAATTGATTTTGGACCAGGCTCTATTATCATATTCCATAAAGAGATACAATTTCGTCCACCAAGTTTTTGGCGCCGTTGCCGGGGATTATTGAGTTTGAACAATTGAAGGCATATTTTATTTCTTAGATTAGGAATAATTTATTTTTGTTGTTATAGAGTCATCAAATTTTGATAGGATAATTTCTTTTCAAAAATTTCTTTTCAAAAATATTATTTTTCTTAATTAACTGTTAATTTTTCGTGAGTTTAGTGTCTTATTCTAAGTTTGGTGTTAATTGCATATTTTATATCTTCTTTAAAATTCTCGTGTTAGTGTTCTTGGTTCTTCCTTGATATTTAAGTTGTTCTTGATAATTGGTTATACCCTTTGGAACCCTTTTCAAAAATAATTTTTCTTGGATTGAATCTTGTGCCAAATTTTAAGTTTGGTGTTTTCTTGTTAATCTCTTTATAATTTTCGAAAATTTTATTAAAGTTTTCTAAAAATTTTAAGTTTGGTGTTCTTTCTTTTGTTCTTGGTGTTCTTGTGAATCTTCAAAGTGTTCTTGAGTTTTTCTTGTGTCTTGATCTTAAAATTTTTAAGTTTGGTATTCCTTGGTGTTTTCCCTCCAAAAATTTTCGAAAATAAGGAGCATTAGATCTAAAAATTTTAAGTCTTGTGCCTTTTGTGTGTTTTTCTCTTTCATCATAAAATTCAAAAAAAAAATCTTTTCTAACCAATTTTAAAACTACATTTTCGAAATTTTTTTTATATAAATTTCAAATTTTTCGAAAAAAAAATTTTCAAAAAAAAAAATATTTTTAACTTCTTTTTATATATTTTGTTTTTATTTATTCCACTCTTATAAAATAAATAAAATCAACATATAAATTATCTCTTGTAATCCAATATGGAAGCAAGTAGGAATGAACAGTCCAAGAGGACTCTGGGGTCATATGCTAACCCCACTACTGCTTCATATGGGAGTAGTATCTGTATACCCTCCATTGGAGTTAGTAGCTTTGAGCTGAATCCTCAGCTCATTATCATGGTACAGCAAAACTGCCAGTACTCTGGTCTTCCGCATGAAGAACCTACAGAATTTTTGGCACAATTTCTGCAAATTGCTGATACAGTACATGATAAGGAAGTAGATCAGGATGTCTACAGATTATTACTGTTTCCGTTTGCTGTAAAAGATCAAGCTAAGAGGTGGTTAAATAACCAGCCTAAGAACAGCATAAAAACATGGAAACAGCTGTCAGAAAAATTCCTGAATCACTATTTCCCTCCAAAATGGATGACACAGCTAAGGCTAAGCATCCAAGGCTTCAAACAAGGAGATAATGAATCCCTTTATGATGCCTGGGAGAGATACAGAGAGATGCTAAGAAAATGCCCCTCTGAAATGTTTTCAGAGTGGGTGCAATTAGACATCTTTTACTATGGGCTTACAGAAAAAGCTCAGATTTCTCTAGACCACTCAGCTGGTGGATCTATACATATGAGAAAAACAATTGAAGAAGCTCAAGAGCTCATTGATACAGTTGCCAGAAATCAGCATCTGTACCTAAGCAGTGAATCTTCCATGATGGAAGAAGCTAAAACAGTAACTGCAGAACTCAGTCCGGTGGATCAGGCTAATGAAATTAATCAACAATTGGACTTTCTTACTCAGCAGCTAGCCGAATTCAAAGAAATATTACAGGAAACAAGAATGGCTAACAGGAATATGGAAGTGCAATTAAAGCAGACAGAAAAGCAACTGTCAAAACAAATAGCAGAAGAATGCCAAGCAGTTCAATTAAGAAGTGGGAAAACATTAAATACCTCACTTCAAAGCAGCAGGAAGCCAAGAAATGAACAGATGTCTACTCAAAATCCCTCTGAGGACAATCAGAGCCCAGAGAGGAATGATGCTGGCGCTGAACGCCCAGACCATGCTCATTCTTGGCATTCAACGCCAGAAACAAGCATGAATCCGGCGTTGAACGCCCAAAGAGAACATGGTTCTGGTGTTCAAACGCCAGTAACAAATAAGGAAGTGGCGTCTAACGCCACTCCAACTTCCACCCCTGGCATTCAAATGCCAGTGGGTGATCAGTCACATACAAGTGCTGATAACAACCCTTCTAAAAAGGCTTCCCAACCCACTTCTGTAAGTAATAAACCTGCAGCAACTAAGGTTGAGGAATACAAAGCCAAAATGCCTTATCCTCAAAAACTCCGCCAAGCGGAACAGGATAAGCAATTTGCCCGCTTTGCAGACTATCTCAGGACTCTTGAAATAAAGATTCCGTTTGCAGAAGCACTTGAGCAAATACCCTCTTATGCTAAGTTCATGAAAGAGATCTTAAGTCATAAGAAGGATTGGAGGGAAACTGAAAAAGTTTACCTCACTGAAGAATGCAGTGCAGTCATTCTGAAAAGCTTACCTGAGAAGCTTAAAGATCCTGGGAGCTTTATGATACCATGCACATTAGAGGGTACTTGTACCAAACAAGCTTTATGTGATCTTGGGGCAAGTATCAATCTAATACCTGCATCCACTATCAGAAAGCTTGGTTTGACTGAAGAAATCAAACCAACCAGGATATGTCTTCAACTTGCTGATGGCTCCATTAAATACCCATCAGGGGTAATTGAAGACATGATTGTCAAGGTTGGGCCATTCGCCTTCCCTACTGACTTTGTGGTGCTGGAAATGGAGGAGCACAAGAGTGCAATTCTCATTCTAGGGAGACCTTTCCTAGCAACTGGCCGAACCCTCATTGATGTCCAAAAAGGGGAAGTAACCTTGAGAGTCAATGAGGAGGAGTTCAAATTGAATGTTGTCAAAGCCATGCAACATCCAGACAACCCAAATGACTGCATGAGTGTTGATATTATTGACTCTCTGGTAAGAGAGGTCAATATGGCTAAGAGTCTCGAATCAGAGCTAGATGACATCTTTAAAGATGTTCAGCCTGATCTGGAGGAATCAGAGAGAATAGTAGAACCTCTGAAAATCCCTCAGGAAGAGGAGAAACCTCCAAAACCTGAGCTCAAACCATTACCACCATCCCTGAAATATGCATTTCTGGGAGAAGGTGAAACCTTTCCTATAATTATAAGCTCTACCTTAGAGCCACGGGAAGAGGAAGCACTAATTCAAGTGCTAAGGACACACAAGACAGCTCTTGGGTGGTCCATCAGTGATCTTAAGGGCATTAGCCCAGCCAGATGCATGCACAAAATCTTGCTGGAAGATGACGCCAAGCCAGTGGTTCAACCACAAAGGCGGCTGAATCCAGCTATGAAAGAAGTGGTGCAAAAAGAGGTCACTAAATTACTAGAGGCTGGGATTATTTATCCCATTTCTGACAGCCCCTGGGTGAGCCCTGTCCAAGTTGTTCCTAAAAAAGGAGGCATGACAGTGGTTCATAATGAAAAAAATGAACTGGTTCCTACAAGGACAGTTACAGGGTGGCGTATGTGCATTGACTACAGAAGGCTCAATACAGCCACCAGAAAGGATCATTTTCCTTTACCATTCATAGACCAGATGCTAGAAAGACTAGCAGGTCATGAATACTACTGCTTCCTGGATAGATATTCAGGTTATAATCAAATTGCAGTAGATCCCCAGGATCAGGAGAAAACGGCATTCACATGCCCATCTGGAGTATTTGCATACAGAAGGATGCCATTTGGCCTGTGCAATGCACCTGCAACCTTTCAGAGGTGCATGCTCTCAATTTTCTCTGATATGGTGGAAAAATTTCTGGAAGTCTTCATGGATGACTTTTCAGTATTTGGAGACTCATTCAGCTCCTGCCTTAACCATTTAGCACTTGTTCTAAAAAGATGCCAAGAGACTAACCTGGTTTTAAACTGGGAAAAATGTCATTTTATGGTGACCGAAGGAATTGTCCTTGGGCACAAAATTTCGAACAAGGGAATAGAGGTGGATCAGGCTAAGGTAGAAGTAATTGAAAAATTACCACCACCTGCTAATGTTAAGGCAATCAGAAGCTTTCTGGGGCATGCAGGATTCTATAGGAGGTTTATAAAAGATTTTTCAAAAATCGCCAAACCTCTGAGCAACCTGCTAGCTGCTGACACGCCATTTGTCTTTGATAAAGAGTGTCTGCAGGCATTTGAGACCCTGAAAGCTAAATTGGTTACAGCACCAATCATCTCTGCACCAGACTGGACATTACCATTTGAACTGATGTGTGATGCCAGTGACCATGCCATTGGTGCAGTGTTGGGACAAAGGCATGACAAGCTTCTGCATGTCATTTACTATGCCAGCCGTGTTCTAAATGATGCACAGAAGAATTACACAACCACAGAAAAAGAGCTACTAGCAGTGGTTTACGCCATTGACAAATTCAGATCCTATTTAGTAGGATCAAAAGTGATTGTGTACACTGATCATGCTGCTCTTAAATATCTACTCACAAAGTAGGATTCAAAACCCAGACTCATCAGATGGGTGTTGCTTCTGCAAGAGTTTGATATAGAAATAAGAGACAGAAAAGGGACAAAGAATCAAGTGGCAGATCACCTGTCCCGAATAGAACCAGTGGAAGGGGCGTCCCTCCCTCCCACTGAGATCTCTGAAACCTTTCCGGATGAGCAACTATTTGCCATCCAGGAAGTGCCATGGTTTGCAGACATTGCAAACTACAAGGCAGTGAGATTCATACCCAAAGAGTACAGTAGGGTGCAATCAAAGAAATTAATCACAGATGCAAAGTACTATCTTTGGGATGAACCATATCTCTTCAAGAGATGTGCAGACGGAGTAATCCGTAGATGTGTGCCTAAGGAAGAAGCGCAAAAGATTTTATGGCACTGCCATGGATCACAGTATGGAGGACATTTTGGAAGTGAGCGAACAGCCACAAGAGTCCTCCAAAGTGGCTTCTACTGGCCCACTCTTTATAAAGATTCCCGAGCATTTGTGCTTAATTGTGACAGTTGCCAAAGATCAGGCAACCTACCTCACAGTTATGCCATGCCTCAACAAGGGATCTTGGAAATTGAGTTGTTTGATGTATGGGGCATTGACTTCATGGGACCTTTCCCACCATCATACTCAAACACTTATATTCTGGTGGCAGTGGATTATGTATCCAAATGGGTGGAGGCTATTGCAACACCCACTAATGACACTAAAACAGTGTTAAAATTCCTCCAGAAACATATTTTCAGCAGATTTGGTATCCCTAGAGTGTTAATCAGCGATGGGGGCACTCATTTCTGCAATAAACAGCTTTACTCTGCTCTGGTACGTTATGGAGTTAACCACAAGGTAGCTACTCCATATCACCCACAAACTAATGGGCAAGCTGAAGTCTCAAATAGAGAACTCAAAAGAATCCTGGAACGGACTGTAATTAACCGTAGAAAGGATTGGGCAAGAAGCCTGGATGATGCTCTGTGGGCATACAGAACAGCATTCAAGACCCCTATAGGGACCTCTCCATACCAGCTTGTGTATGGAAAGGCATGTCACTTGCCAGTGGAACTGGAACACAAGGCCTACTGGGCAACCAGATTCCTAAACCTTGATGCCAAGTTAGCTGGAGAAAAACGATTGCTCCAGTTAAATGAGCTAGAGGAATTTAGACTCAATGCTTTCGAGAATGCAAAAATATACAAAGAGAAAGTGAAAAGATGGCATGATAAGAAATTGTCATCCAGAGTCTTTGAGCCAGGGCAGAAAGTTCTGTTATTCAATTCTAGGCTCAAATTATTCCCTGGGAAATTAAAATCCCGGTGGAGAGGTCCATATGTAATCACAAGCGTATCACCATATGGATACATAGAACTTCAGGATAATGACTCTAACAAGAAGTTCATTGTTAATGGACAAAGAGTTAAACATTATCTTGAAGGCAACTTCGAGCAAGAATGCTCAAAACTGAGACTTGATTAGAGCTCAGTGGTAGTCCAGCTAAAGACAATAAAGAAGCGCTTGCTGGGAGGCAACCCAGCCATTTACAAAGTTTATTTACTAATTAAATAAATTTTCTTTTTTTACAGGTATGAGTCCAAGTATCTTCAAAGGTGAAATAGCAAATGGTTGAAGTCACAGAGTTACAGGGAAATTTGGAAGCTCACTGGCGTGAGAAAGCCAGTAAGAAACACTTTGGGCGTTGAACGCCCAAAAGAAGCACCCACTGGGCGTTTAACGCCAGTAAGGGTAGCCATCTGGGCGTTAAACGCCAGAAAGAAGCACCTTCTGGGCGTTTAACGCCAGTCTGCTAGCATCCTGGGCGTTCAGAAAAACGCCCAGTGACAAAGGACTTACTGGCGTTCAACGCCAGAAAGAAGCATCAGCTGGGCGTTGAACGCCCAGGAGAAGCAGCATTTGGGCGTTAAACGCCCAAAACATGCATCGTTTGGGCGTTTAACGCCAGGATGGTGGGGAGGAGGTAAAATTCGTTTTTTTTCTTTATAATTTTTCTAAATTTTTATGTTTCAATTCATGATTTCTTGCATAAACATGTTTCAAAATGTCATCCTTCAATTCCAAAATTTTTAATCCTAATTTCTAAAAAACACTAATTTCTAAAATCCCTTTTTCAAAAATATCAAATATATCTTAATTCATAAACCCAAATCTTTTTCCAATCCAAATCTTTTTCGAATCTTTTCCAACTCATCATATCTTTTGGATTTCAAAATTGCCTCTCCCTCTATTCCTCTCCTGTCATTTCTTTTGCTTGAGGACAAGCAAACCTCTAAGTTTGGTGTGAGTTGCCATGATCACTGAGCTAAAACTCATCAAGATCATGGCACCTAAGGGAACAAGAAGAACAAGGATGTGAACTTAAGGGAGCTGAAGCGTCAGAAATTAATTCTTGAAGGCACCCTACAGACTAGAGGAACATCCACTTTCCAAAATACAGGTTGTTAAGTTCTAATTCTAGCTTTAACTCTGTGATAGTATTATTATAGGATTTTACCTTAGAAGTTATATAGGAGTAGTAGTAATTAGCATATCTATTTTGATTTTATTTCCAATTAAGCTATAATTTATTTTTCTCATCATCATTAGGCATGAATAAAGTAGTAGATTTTTTTAGAATAAAGAAGTAATCTATATTTTTCGAGTTCTTAATAATAAAATTTATAATTAATTATATGTGGTGGCAATACTTTTTGTTCTCTGAATGAATGCTTGAACAGTGCATAATTTGTACTTTGAATTTGATGAATATTGGCTCCTGAAAGGATGAGGAACACGAAAAATATTATTGATGATCTGAAAAATCATAAAATTGATTCTTGAAGCAAGAAAAAGCAATCAAAAAAAAAACACAATATTCACAAGCCATGAGCCCTAGTTAAGAGTAAAAAGGATCCAAGGCTTTGAGCATCAATGGATAGGAGGGCCCAAGGAAATAAAATCCAGGCCTAAGCGGCTAAACCAAGCTGTCCCTAACCATGTGCTTGTGGCATGCAGGTCCAAGTGAAAAGCTTGAGACTGAGTGGTTAAAGTCGTGATCTAAAGCAAAAGAGTGTGCTTAAGAACTCTGGACACCTCTAACTGGGGACTCTAGCAAAGCTGAGTCACAATCTGAAAAGGTTCACCCAATTATGTGTCTGTGGCATTTATGTATCCGGTGGTAATACTGGAAAACAAAGTGCTTAGGGCCACGGCCAAGACTCATAAAGTAGCTGTGTTCAAGAATCAACATACTAAACTAGGAGAATCAATAATACTATCTGAATTATGAGTTCCTATGGATGCCAACCATTCTGAAGTTCAAAGGATAAAGTGAGATGCCAAAACTGTTCAGAAGCAAAAAGCTACTAGTCCCGCTCATCTAATTAGAATCTGAGCTTCACTTGAAACTCTGAGATATTATTGTTTCTTAATTTCTTTTCATCCTATTTTATTTATCTAGTTGCTTGAGGACAAGCAACAGTTTAAGTTTGGTGTTGTGATGAGCGGATATTTTATACGCTTTTTGGGGGTAATTTCATGTAGATTTTAGTATGTTTTAATTAGTTTTTAGTAGAATATTATTAGTTTTTAGGCAAAAATCATATTTCTGGACTTTACTATGAGTGTGTGTATTTTTCTGTGATTTCAGGTATTTTCTGGCTGAAATTGAGGGAGTTGAGCAAAAATTTGACTTAGGCTGAAAAAGGACTGCTGATGCTGTTGGATCCTGACCTCCCTGCACTCGGAATGGATTTTTTAGGGCTACAGGAGTCCAATTGGCGCGCTCTCAACGGCGTTGGAAAGTAGACATCCAGGGCTTTCTAGCAATATATAATAGTCCATACTTTGCGCGAAGATAGACGACGTAACTTGGCGTTGAACGCCAAGTACATGCTGCTGTCTGGAGTTAAACGCCAGAAAAACGTCATGATCCGGAGTTGAACGCCCAAAACACGTCATAACTTGGAGTTTAACTCCAAGAAAGGCCTCTACTCGTGGATAGCTTTAGTCTCAGCCCCAGCACACACTAAGTGGGCCCCAGAAGTGGATTTCTGCACCAATTATCTTAGTTTACTCATATTCTGTAAACCTAGGTTACTAGTTTACTATTTAAACAACTTTTAGAGACTTATCTTGTACCTCATGACATTTTCAGATCTGAATTCCCTACTTTGTGACGGCATGAGTCTCTAAACTCCATTGTTGGGGGTGAGGAGCTCTGCAGCGTCTCGATGATTTAATACAATTCCTTTGTTTTCCATTCAAACACGCTTGTTCTTATCTAAGATGTTTATTCGCGCTTAATTGTGATGAAGGTGATGATCCGTGACACTCATCACCTTCCTCAATCCATGAACGTGTGCCTGACAACCACCTCCGTTCTACATCAGACTGAATGAATATCTCTTAGATTCCCCAACAGAATCTTCGTGGTATAAGCTAGATAGATGGCGGCATTCATGAGAATCCGGAAAGTCTAAACCTTGTCTGTGGTATTCCGAGTAGGATTCCGGGATTGAATGACTGTGACGTGCTTCAAACTCCTGAGGGCTGGGCGTTAGTGACAGACGCAAAAGAATCAATGGATTCTATTCCAACCTGATTGAGAACCGACAGATGATTAGCCGTGCTGTGACAGAGCATAGGAACGTTTTCACTGAGAGGATGGGAAGTAGCCACTGACAACGGTGACACCCTACATAGAGCTTGCCATGGAAGGAACTTGCGTGTGAGAAGAGGATTTCAAGGAAGAGTTGAAGTTCAAAGGACAAAGCATCTCCAAAACTCCAACATATTTCCCATTACTGCACAACAAGTAACATTATTATTCTCTATTATTTTAACTTACAATTTTAAGTAGTTTGTAGTTTGGCTTTTTACAAATAAATCCAAATAACTTCATTAGCCTCCTGACTAAGATTAATAAAATAACATTGATTGCTTCAAGCCAATAATCTCCGTGGGATCGACCCTTACTCACATAAGGTATTACTTGGACGACCCAGTGCACTTGCTGGTTAGTTGAACGAAATTGATTTTGGACCAGGCTCTATTATCATATTCCATAAAGAGATACAATTTCGTCCACCAGTCCGCTTTCTGTTTGGTCGAGGTGGTCCTTGGGGCTAACTTGTCCGACGACTTTTTAGTGTTCTCGTAGAACACTTTTTAGTCAGTCTGAACAATTTTGATAGCCTTGTCGTGGAGTCGTGGCTTTTTGGGTCTACTTCTTCATCTTGGTCCCTTCTAAGTTATTTCTAGTAATCTATTTTTTGGACCTTGTCCGGTATCTTTTTATGGATTACTTTTTATAACTTTTTGTCGCTTTGTCGGGCCGACTTCATCATGCCGGTCCTTTCTAAGTTATTTCTAGTAATCCTCTTTTTAGGGCTGGCCAGGCCTTTTTCTAGGGATTACTTTTTATAACTTTTCGTCACTTTGATCTGGTCCAACTTCATTTATGTCGGTCCATTCTAAGTTATTTCTAGCAATCCATTTTTTGTTTCAGACCTCGTCAGGTCTCTATTCATGGATCACTTTTTATAACTTCTTGCATTATTCTGTTTTTATCACTTTTTCATCTTGCCGATTTTGTAGAGTTTGATCCTCGCCTGGCCGACCTTTGATGAATTCGGTTTTCATTCTTGTCGACCACGTCGGGCAGTGAATTTGGTTTTCACTTTTGCCAATCTGTAGCTTTATAATTGGGCGATAAATTTTTGCATTTTCATATTAATACGTCTTGATGAAGAGAATCTGTAGAAAATCTTGAAAAAACTTTATAGAAAATATGCAAATATATACATGTGGGAGCTCACCCTTCTTAAGTTAGGTAATTTTGCAGATCTTGGCTTGGTGCCTCATTAAAAAACCTTTTTTCAGGAAAAAGAGTGCACCTTTGTCCCAAGATCTTTTATTATCTCTTAACTATAATACCTTTTTAGGTTGCTTGCGTGCCATTACCTTGGTAGCTCTTGCCCCTCGAGTTCGGACACTTTGTAGTAGCCCTTTCCCAGTACATCTATGACTCGGTAGGGTCCTTTCCAGTTAGCTGCTAGCTTTTCTTCTCCTGGTTGACTTGTTCTGATATCACTTCAGATTAGGATGAGGTCATTATTGGCAAAGCTTTGCTGTACTACCTTTTGATTGTACCTTGAGGCCGTGTGACATTTTAGCACCTCTTCTCTGATTCGAGCTCTTTCTCAGATTTCTGGAAGTAGGTCGAGCTCTTCCCTTTGAATTTTGGGAGTTGGCTTCTTTACTGTAGAGGATCGTTTGGGGGGGATCCTTTCTTCGACTTCTACCGGGATCATTGCCTTCATTCTGTAAGCCAATCGGAAGGGTGATTCCCCCGTGGTGAAGTGTGGAGTTGTCCGATATGCCCATAGGACTTGTGAGAGCTCTTCAACCCAAACTCCCTTTGCGTCCTATAGTTTTTGTTTTAACCCAGCTAGTATGACTATGTTGGCAGCTTTTGCTTGTCCATTGGCTTGTGGGTGTTCTACGGATGTGAATTGGTGCTTTATTTTCAAGTCAGCTATCAACTTTCTAAAGTCTGCGTCTGTGAATTGAGTGCCATTGTCTATAGTGATGGAGTAAGGGACCCCAAACCTTGTGACAATGTTTCTATATAGGAGTTTTCGACTTCTTTGAGCAATGGCATTAGCTAAGGGGTCTGCATTGATCCATTTTGTGAAGTAAAACACCCCTACAATGAGGAACTTGGCTTGTCCCGATCTTTGGCGAAGGGGTCCGAGGAGGTCGAGTCCCCACTTTGCGAACGGCCAAGGTGATTTTTACACTGATGAGCTCCTCTAGTGGGGCAATGTGGAAGTTAGCATGCTTTTGATGTAAAACTTTGACTTTGTATTTGGGTTTTTGCTCTGTTTTTGCCTCCAAAGGGTGCCCCTAGACTTTTATGTGAGTCCTGGGGTTTTCCTTTTACTGCTGTATCTGACACTTGATGTTTTGCTATTATTGTCCGAGTTATTTCCTTATTTGCCCGAGTTATTTGATAGTAACCCTATTTTTCTTTTTCTTACTGTAGAAATATTTGACCTATTTCTTCCTACAAAAACATTGCTGAGATGTCTACTAAGATCCCGGACGGCATGTCTGACTGGCTGAATTCCATAGTTTTAATGTGTGTTACTGTGGCTGACCCTGAGTACTGTGTGCGACTTAGGAGGTTCCATATAATTTGTAGGGTTATGGATGAGGAGAAGAATTATGAGTTAGTGTTGCCGAACCCTGAGGAGAGGGTTTGTTTTCCTTTCTTGACTCCGGGGGAACGACCCTGACCTAATATGGTTAGGACCTTTTCTTCCTTTGAGGTTGATGGATTTTGCAGTGTTTCTTGGATGAGGCTTCTATTTTTGCCCCCTGGTTTGGTGTTAGCCAGTTTTGAAAGTATATCAGCTCGGGCATTCTGTTCTCGAGATATATGTCGGACCTCATATCCCCCGAATTGTCCGAGCTGTTGCTGCTGACTTGTTTTGAAAATGCACCAGCTCGGGCATTCTGTTCCCGAGATATATGTCGGACCTCATATTCCCGAATTGTCCAAGCTATTTTCTGGTTTTGTCCAGGGTTCCCCGAATTACCCCGAGGTATTTTTTCATGGTGGGATACTTAGCTTGGTAGCTCCCTTCTATTTGTAAGGTGACTACTTGTGAATCACTGGACACGGTAAGCTCCTACCTTCTTAGCCAGCCTTTAAACCAGCCAGTAGTGCCTCATATTCAGCTTAGTTGCTTAGCTCGATTTGGGTTCCCTGATCGCTTTCTATAATTACACCTGCACCACTCTTGGTTTTGTTTGAAGAGTCGTTTACGTAGAGATTCCATTTTGTGGGAGTTCCTGGGGTGACAGTGTACTCTGTAATGAAGTCGGCCGGATACTGTGATTTGATGGCTGTCTGAGCTTTATGTCGAAGATCGAATTCGGATAACTTGACTGCCCACTGTAGGATTCTTCCTGCTAAGTCTATTTTCTGTAGGATGCCTTCTATGGGCTGGTTGGTCCGAACTCTGATAGTGTGAGCTTGAAAGTATGGGTGGAGTCGTCGAGAGGTAAGTATGAGGGTGTAGGCGAACTTTTTCTATCTTTTGATAGTTTAGTTTGGCCCCTTGTCGAGCTTTGCTGATGAAGTAGACGGGTTGTTGCCCACTTTCGTCTTCTTTGACTAGTGCTGAGGCTATTGCCCGACTTCCCACTACGAGGTATAATATGAGTTCTTCACTTTCCCTTGGTCGGGTAAGAATGGGTGGTTGCCCCAAGAATTTTGAAATCTCGGAAGGCTTATTTGCACCCCGTTGTCTTATTCAAACCTCTCTCCCTTCCTTAATATCCCTCTTTAAAGTGTCTTTTACGAGATGATTTAGAGATCCATCCTCCTGTGAATCCTCCATGAACATGTGTCTCAGGGGTGGGAGGTGGACGATCAACTCGTCAAACCTCTTCGGTGTGGGGTCGATGTTCTACTTGTCCGACCTCTTTGGTGTGAGGTGGACCTTCAACTCGTCCGACCTCTTCGGTGGGGGGTGGGTGTTTAACTCCTCCGACCTCTTCGGTGTGAGGTGGACCTTCAACTCGTCCGACCTCTTTGGTGTGAGGTGGAACCTTCAGCTCGTCCGACCTCTTTGGCGTGAGGTGGACCTTCAACTCGTCCAACCTCGTTGGCATGAGGTGGACCTTCAGCTCGTCCGACCTCTTTGGTGTGAGGTGGAACCTTCAGCTCGTCCGACCTCTTTGGCGTGAAGTGGACCTTGAACTCGTCAAACCTCGTTGGCATGAGGTGGACCTTCAGCTCGTCCGACCTCTTCGGTGTAAGGTGGACCTTCAGCTCGTCCGACCTCTTTGGTTTGAGGTGGACTTTTAGCTCGTCCAACCTCTTCGGTGTGAGGTGGATCTTCAGCTCGTCCGACCTCTTTAGTGTGAGGTGGACCTTCAACTCGTTTGACCTCTTTGGCTTGAGGTGGACCTTCAGCTCGTCCGACCTCTTCGTCCCTTCTTCTTTTTCTTGGTTCATTCGCTTTATTGGCTAAGTACCGATCTAATTGACCTTCTCTTACCAATTTCTCTATGGCATTCTTTAGGTCGAAACACTCGTTAGTAGGATGTCCGTAGATTTGGTGGTACTTGCAGTATTCTGTCTGATTTCTTCCTCCTTTTTTGCTTTTGATTGGGCGAGGTGGTGGGATATTCTCAGTGTGGCATATTTCTCGGTAGACATCCACAAGAGACACCCGAAGGGGTGGGTGTAATTGTGGTATTTTTTAGGCTTCTCACCGGGTTGATCTTTTTTTTTTTGGACTCTTTATCCTTGTCCCTTGGTGGGTTAGGAGAATCCGGTTTTTGAGCTATCTCCCAATCGGGAGTTCTCCTCTATATTGATATATTTTTCCACCCTTTCTTTGAACCTCGGTTAGAGATGTTGGGTACTTCTTGAATATTGAGTGGCTGAAAAGCCCTTCTCTAAGGCTATTGATGAGTCCCATAATGGCTGCTTCGGTTGGTAGACTTTGTATATCCAGACATGCTTTGTTGAATTTTTCCATGTAGTTGCGAAGACTTTCTCGATCTCCTTGCTTGATCCCTAGGAAGCTTGGAGCGTGTTTGGCTTTATCCTTCTGGATGGAGAACCTGGTGAGAAACTTTTTAGCAAGGTCATTAAAACTTGTGATGGATCTTGGAGGCAAACTGTCGGGAAGGCTTTGCATCGAATGGTGTCTGAGGCGTTAGTGAGATACATTCTGCTTTTGAATTTGCTGAGGTGATGGCTTGGATCCGATGTGCCGTTGTACGGGGTCATGTCGGGAGCTTTGAAGTCCTTTGGGACTTTAGCTTTCAGGATCTCTTTGGTGAATGGGTCTTGATTTTTGTGGGAACTGTCTTCGGGATCAGGCTGGATGGTTTTTGTTTTGAGGTCGGCTTCGAGCTTTGGGAGCTTATCCTCTAACTCTCGGCGTCGCTTAGTTTCTCTCCGAAGGTCCCTCTCGGTTTCTCGTTGATGATCCGCCTCTTTTTCGAGCTGTTTGAGGCGATCCTGTTGAGCTTGAAGTGCCTCCATGATTTCTGTGCTTGGTGAATTCTTGTCTTTGTTGGGTTGAGACATTTCCTTTGGTGTAGTGTCTGCATCCTTCTGCCGTGTTCTATTTTCTAGATCTGAGTTGTGGTCATTGTTAAGGTTGTCTACCATGATGATGGGATGACTTCCAGGTTCCCTGGCAACGGCGCCAATGTTCCGAGGGTTACCTTAAACTGTAGGTCAATCTCGGATGAGATCTTCTGTACTGGTCGGCGCTGTTGAGTCCGACTTGATGATGGTGGCCGGAGCCGCCGTGTCCGACTTGTTGGACTTGGTGGTGGTTGTTCATACCCTGGGATGAGCTGTCCGACCCGAGATGTTCTACCGACAAAGCGATCGACCTCTTCAGGTCAGGACAATCCGACCTCTTCTCAAAGAGCTCGGCCAAATTACCAGAAAAGCCCAATAAAGGGTCCAAACAGAGGAACACAACTCGAATCCAAGGGCAGGCCAAGCCTATAGAGATAAAGGCAGTTTCTTTAAAGATAAGATGACCTCGCTCGAAGATAAAGATAAGATAAGATAACTAACTTATCTTATCTAAGAAAGGTTGCTTTACACCATTATAAATACACTGGAGCACCCAGGTATAACTCATACTCTGATCCTACTAAAAAAAACTTGCTTAATACACTTGCTAACTTAAGTATCGGAGTCCCTTGCAGGTACCACCACCCTCTGGTAATGAAGGATCAGCACCATCACTCCGTCCAACAAGTTGGACACGACAGCTCTGACCGGTACAGAAGATCTCGTCCGAGATCGACCTACAGTTTCAGGTAACCCTCGAAACATTGGCGCCGTTGTCGGGGAACCTGGAAGTTATCCCATCATTATGGCGGACGACCATGACAATGATCACAATTCAGATCTAGAGGATAGAACGTCGCACAAAAACGCAGACACTACCCCAAAGGATACTTCTCAACTTAACAACAAAAATTATTCGCCAAACGCAGGAGCCATAAGGGCGCTTCAAGACCGTTTAAAACAACTGGAAGAAGAAGTCCTACAACAACGAGAGGCTGAGAAAGACCTACAGAAGGAAATAAGGTGACGCCGGAAATTGGAGGACAAACTCTTAAAACTTGATGCCAATTTCAAGACCAAAGCCAACCGATCCCTTCACGAGGACAGCTCCCGCAAGGAACAGGATCCATTCTCCAAAGATATCATGAAGACCAACATCCCAAAAGACTTTAAACTCCCATATATGACTTTATACGACGGCACTACAGACCCCGACCACCATCTCAGTAATTTCAGAAGTAGAATGTACCTCACTGACGCCTCAGATGCAATTCGTTGCAAAGCCTTCCCTACTACTTTAACAAAGACGGCAATTAGATAGTTCGACAATCTACCTTCTAGGTCCATCTCGAGTTTCGACGACTTGGCAAAGATGTTTTTGGCCAGATTCTCCATCCAAAAATACAAAGCTAAGCATGCTCCAAGTCTATTAGGAATCAGGCAAGGAGAACGGGAAACTGTCCGCAACTACATGGAAATATTCAACAAAATGTGCCTAGACATACAGAACCTACCAACAGAGGCCGCCATTATGGGCCTCATCAATGGCTTGCAAGAGGGACCTTTTAGCCAATCTATATCGAAGAAACACCCCACATCTCTAAACGAAGTACAAGAACGAGCATAAAAGTACATCAACATGGAGGAAAACTCTCAACTAGGAGAGACTTCGAAATTCGGATTCACCTCCCGGGATAAGGACAAAGAATCCACAATGAAGGAAGATCGACATGGAGAAAAAATAAAAAATATCACAATTACACCCCTTCGGGTATCTCTCGTGGATGTCTACAGAGAGGTATGCAACACCGAAAAAATGCCCCCAGCTCGACCACTCAAAGGCAAAAAAGGAGGAGGAAATCGGGCTGAATATTGTAAATATCATTGAATCCACGGGCATCCCACCAATGAATATTTTGACTTAAAAAATGTCATAGAAAAACTAGTAAGAGAGGGGAAGCTAGATCGGTATCTAGCCACCCGGGACGATGAGCAAAGAAAAAAAGAAGGGAAGAAAATGTCAGACGAACCGAGAGGTCACCTCGTACACCAGAAAGACACGTTCACATGATACACGGCGGATTTGCGGGAGGAGGATTCTCCAAATCATCTCGCAAGAGACATCTTAAAGAGGTATATCATGTCGAAGGGAAAAAGGAAGCACCCGACATCCCCGCGATTACCTTCACCAAAGAAGATGCATTCGATATAATCTCAAGACACGATGATTCCATGGTCATCACTGTTATACTGGCAAATGCAAACCTCCACTGCACACTGATAGACCAAGGGAGCTCCGCCAACGTCTTGTTCAAAACTGCCTTCGACAAGCTCAGTTTAGAAGAAAAAGAACTCAGAGCATATCCAAACAGCCTGTTCGGACTAGGAGACACCCCAGTTCAACCACTCGGATACATCTCATTGCACACAACCTTTGGAAAAAGAAACCAATCAAGAACACTCAAGATAGATTACATCGTGGTCGACGTAGGTTCAGCCTATAACCCCTTAATAGGCCAGACAACATTAAATCAGCTCGGTGCAATAGTCTCAACTCCACATCTATGCATGAAATTTCCAACTCTAAAAGGGATAGCTACAATAAAAACGGATCAGAAGACGGCATGCCACTGTTACAATGAAAGTCTAGATCTCAGAAGCAGAGGAGAAGAATTCCATACAATCAAACTCGGTGGAGTCCAGAGGCGGGAAGAACTCCGCCCACAACCTGAAGGCAGAATAGAGAAAGTCCAGATTGGGGATACCCCAGACCAAATGACCAGTATCGGTACAATTCTACAAGGAGACATAAAAGAATCACTCATACAGTTCTTACGAGATAATGTCGACCTCTTTGCATGGAAGGCCGCAGACATGCCAGGCATAGACCCCAAGTTAATGTGCCACAAACTAGCAGTCTACCCAGGATCTCGGCCAGTGCAACAGAGGCACAGAAAGCTTAGACCAGAACGCTCTCATGCTGTGGAAGAGCAGGTACAAGCTCTATTGGAGGCAGGATTCATAAGAGAAGTCAAATACCCACTATGGCTAGCCAACATCATCTTGGTGAAAAAATCAAACGGGAAGTGGCGAATGTGCATCGACTACACTGATCTCAACAAAGCCTGCCCAAAGGATCCTTATCCACTCCCAAGTATCGACGCACTGGTCGAAGCCTCCTCTGGATATAAATACCTCTCGTTCATGGACGCATATTCGGGATACAATCAAATCCCAATGTATCCACCCGACTAAGAAAAAACTTCCTTCTTAACCCCCAAAAGCAAACTACTGCTACGTCGTCATGCATTTTGGTCTTAAAAATGCAGGAGCTACTTATCAGAGGTTAATGAATAAGGTCTTTTCGGATCACATCAGAAAAATCATGGAAGTCTACATAGACGACATGCTAATAAAGACATAAAATGAAGAGACACTATTGTCCAAACTGACCCAGGTGTTCGACACTATAAGACGGCATGGCATGCGACTCAATCCTGCAAAATGCACCTTCACCGTAAAAGCCGGCAAATTCTTGGGTTTTATGCTCACACAGAGAGGAATCAAAGCTAACCCGGACAAATGTCAGGCCATACTCGACATGAAGAGCCCGACTTGTGTCAAAGAGGTACAGAAACTCAATGGGAGGTTAGCAGCCTTGTCCAGATCTCTAGCCGGATCGGCAATAAGATCTCTTCCCTTCTACGCTACTCTAAGGAAGGGAAAGAAGTTTGAATGGACAATAGAGTGCGAACAAGCCTTCCAAGATTTCAAAAGGTTCCTAGGACAGCCACCTATCCTAACTCGGCCACGAGAAGGAGAACCTCTCATATTGTACCTCGCAGTAGGAAGTTGGGCAGTAGCCTCCGCCTTAGTCCGAGAAAACGACAACGGGCAGCAACCCGTATACTTCATCAGTAAAGCGCTACAGGGAGCCGAGCTGAACTACCAAAAAATAGAGAAGTTTGCCTACGCTTTCATACTAACATCTCGACGACTTCGTCCATACTTTCAAGCCCACACCATCAGGGTCCGGACCAACCAGCCCATAAAAGGGATCTTACAAAAAACAGACTTGGCAGGCAGAATCTTACAATGGGCAGTCGAGTTGTTCAAATTCGACCTTCAATACAAAGCTCGGACAGCCATCAAATCACAATACCTAGCCGACTTCATCGCAAAATTTACAGATACATCGGAAACCCCCACAAAATGGAATCTCTATGTGGACGAGTCCTCAAATAAAGCTGGAAGCGGCGCGGGTGTGATAATTGAAAGCAACCAAGGAACCTGTTTATACTCTGGGTCGAGCTGTCTGACCTGGGATGTTCGACAGACAAAGCGACTGACCTCTTTAGGTCAGGATAACCCGGCCTCTTCTGAAAGAGCTCGGCCAAGTCACAGGAAAGCCCAAATAGAGGAACACGTCCCAAATCCAAGAGCAGCCCAAGCCTACAAGGAGAAGGGCAGTTCCCTTGAAGATAAGATGACCTCACCTCAAGATAAAGAAAAGAAAAGATAAGATAACTAACTTATCTTATCCACAGAAGGTCACATCTCACCATTATAAATACACTGGAGCACCCAGGTATAACTCATACTCTGATTCTACTCAATACCTGCTTAATACTCTTTCTAACTTAAGCATCGGAGTCCCTTGCAGGTACCCCCACCCTCTGGGGACGAAGGATCGGCACCATCATCGAGTTCAGCAAGTCGGACACACCAGCTCCGGCCGCTATACACCTGCTGGACACGTCGGCTCCGACCAGCATAGAAGATCTCGTCCGAGATCGACCTATAGTTTCAGGTAACCCCCAGAACATTGGCGTCGTTGCCGGGGAACCTGGAAGTCATCCCATCACCATGGCGGATGACCATGACAACGACCACGATTCAGGTCTGGAAGATAGAACACCGCACAAAAATGCGGATGTCACGCTACAAGATACCTCAAAAACCAACAAGGACAAAGACTCACCACATTTTGGGGCAATAGAAGCGCTCCTAGATCGCCTAAAACAACTCGAAAAAGAAACCCAACAACAACAAGAAATCGAAAAAAGATCTACAAAGAGAGGTGCGGCGACGTCGAGAATTGGAAGAAAAACTACAGCAATTGGAAGCCGATCTTAAATTAAAAGTCCCTCGGGCCAATCCTGAAGAAAATTCACACAAAGAACAAGACCCGTTCACCAGGGAAATCATGAAAACCAAAATTCCAAAAGACTTCAAACTCCCAGATATGACCCTATACGATTGCACCACGGACCCCAACCACCACCTCAACAACTTCAGAAGCAGAATGTACCTTACCGACGCCCCAGATGCTGTTCGCTGTAAAGCCTTTCCAACAACTCTCACAAAGACAGCAATCCGATGGTTCGACAATCTACCCCCAAAGTCCATCTCAAGCTTTGATGACCTAGCTAAAAAATTCCTAGCCAGATTCTCCATTCAGAAAGATAAGGCCAAGCACGCCCCCAGCTTACTAGGGATCAAATAAGGAGATCGGGAGAGCCTCTGCAACTACATGGAAAGATTCAACAAAACGTGCATGGACATACAAATTTTACCAACAGAAGCTGCCATCATGGGACTCATCAACGGCCTGTAAGAAGGACCTTTTAGCTAATCTATATCAAAGAAGTATCCAACCTCCGTAGACAAAGTACAAACAAGCAGAAAAATATATCAACATGGAAGAAAACGCTAGGTTAGGAGAGACCTCAAAATCGGGTACCTCCTACCGAGACAAAGACAAGGAATCCAAGAGAAAAGAAGATCGACAAGGGGAGAAAATAAAAAATACCACAATTACACTCCTCTCAGGGCATCCCTGGTCGAGATATACAAAGAAGTCTGCCATACAGAAAAAATTCCCCCAGCTCGGCCACTCAAAGGAAAAAAGGGAGGAGGAAACCGGAAGGAATATTGTGAATACCATCGAGTCTGTGGACACTCCACAAACGAATGCTGCGACTTAAAAAATATCATAGAGAAATTAGTAAGAGAAGGAAAATTTGATCAATTTCTGGCCACCCGAGATGATGATCAAAGAAAGAGACGAAGGGATGAAGATACCGAGCGAACTGAACGATCACCTCGGACACCAGAGAGACATGTCCACATGATACATGGCGGATTCGCAGGAGGTGGGATCTCCAAATCATCTCGCAAAAGATATCTCAAAGAAGTATATCATGTCGAGGGAAAGGAGGAAGCGCTCAACATCCCAACAATAACATTCACTAAAGAGGACACCTTCGGCATCATCTCAGGACACGACGATCCCATGGTCATCACCATCATATCGTCAAACGCCAATCTACACCGCACCTTAATAGACCAAGGGAGTTCCGCCGATATCTTATTCAAAACAGCCTTCGATAAACTCGTCTTAGAAGAGAAGGAACTTAAAGCATATATCTGTTCGGACTAGGAGATACCCCGGTTCAACCGCTGGGATACATACCACTACATACAACCTTCGGAAAAGGGAACCAATCCAGGACCTTCAGAATAGACTACATCGTGGTCGATGTAAGTTCAGCTTACAATGCTCTCATAGGTCGGACAACACTCAACCAACTTGGCGCGATAGTCTCGATCCCACATCTATGTATGAAATTCCCCACTACGAAAGGAATAGCCACGATAAAAGCAGATCAAAAGATGGCACGTCGCTGTTATAACGAAAGCCTAAATCTCAGAGGCAGGGGAGAAAAGTTCCACACAATTGATCTGGGCAGAGCCCAACAACGAGAAGAGCTTCGTCCATAACCAGAAGGTGCGATAGAGAAGATTCAGATCGAGGATACTTCGGAAAAAACAACCAATATCGGCACAATCCTAAGAGAAGATTCAAAAGAATTACTAATACAATTCTTACGAGATAATGTTGATCTCTTCGCATGGAAAGCCGCAGACATGCCAGGAATAGACCCTAAGCTAATGAGCCATAAGTTGGCGGTCTATCCAGGATCTCGGCCAGTACAGCAGAGATGAAGAAAACTCGGGTCAGAGCGATCCCAGGCTGTGGAAGAGCAAGTACAAGCACTACTGGAAGCAGGATTCATAAGAGAAGTCAAATACCCACTATGGCTAACCAACGTCGTCTTGGTGAAAAAATCAAACAGGAAGTGGCGAATGTGCACCGATTACACCGATCTCAACAAAGCTTGTCCAAAAGATCCATATCCACTCCCAAGTATTGACGCTCTGGTAGATGCTTCCTCCGGATATATATATCTCTCGTATATGGACGCTTACTCGGGGTACAACCAAATCCCCATGTACCCACCAGATCAAGAAAAGACCTCGTTCTTAACACCGAAAGCAAATTACTGCTACATTGTGATGCCTTTCGGTCTCAAGAACGCAGGAGCTACTTATCAAAGGCTAATGAATAAAGTCTTCTCGGATCACATCGGAAAGGTCATGGAAGTCTATGTGGACGACATGCTAATAAAAACACAAAGCAAAGAGACATTATTGTCCGATCTGGCCCAAGTGTTCGACACCATAAGAAAGCATGACATGCGACTCAATCCCGCGAAATGCACCTTTGCAGTAGAGGCGGGCAAATTCTTAGGTTTCATGCTCACACAAAGAGGAATTGAAGCAAACCCAGACAAGTGTCAGGCCATACTCAACATGAAGAGCCCAACCTGTGTCAAAGAAGTACAGAAACTCAATGGGAGATTGGCCGCCCTATCCCGATTCCTAGCAGGAGCTGCGTTAAGATCTCTTCCCTTCTATGCTACTTTAAGAAAGGGAAAACAGTTCGAATGGACAACAGAATGTGAGCAAGCCTTCCAAGACTTTAAGAAGTTCTTAGGACGGCCACCTATCCTATCTCGACCACGAGAAGGAGAACCACTCATATTATATCTCGTAGTAGGAAGCCGGGCAATAGCCTCAGCACTAGTCAGAGAAGACGAGAATGGACAACAACCCGTATACTTCATCAGCAAAGCACTACAGGGATCCGAGCTGAACTACCAGAAAATAGAAAAATTCGCCTATACTCTCATTTTAACATCCCGACGACTCCGCCCTTACTTCCAGGCTCACACCATTAAGGTTCGAACTAACCAGCCCCTAAAAGGAATATTGCAGAAAACAGATTTAGCAGGCAGAATTCTACAATGGTCAGTCGAGCCGTCAGAATTCGACCTCCAGTATGAAGCTCGGACAGCCATCAAATCACAGTATCTGGCCGACTTTATCACAGAATTCACAGATGTCCTGGAAACCGTCACAGAATGGAACCTCTATGTGGACGGTTCTTCAAATAAAACTGGAAGCGGTGCAAGCGTAATAATAGAAAGCAACCAAGGAACCCAAGTCGAGCTCTCTCTCAAGTTCGGATTCCTGACCTCAAACAACCAGGCGGAATATGAAGTATTGTTAGCTGGTTTGAAGCTGGCTGAAGAGGTGGGAGCTCAAAAACTCAACATTTACAGCGATTCACAAGTGGTCACATCACAAATAATAGGGAGCTACCAAGCCAAAGATCCCACCATGAAAAATTATTTGGATAAGACCAAGAAACAACTCGGACAAATCGAGGAATATAAGATCTGCCACATACCCCGCGAATAAAATGCCCGAGCTGACGCACTCTCGAAACTAGCTGATGTGTGGAAAACGATCCAACACAAAACTCACCGGCAAGTGTACCGGGTCGCATCAAGTAATAAAAACTCACGGGAGTGAGGTCGATCCCACATGGATTGAAGGATTGAGCAATTTTAGTTTAGTGGTTGATTTAGTCAAGCGAATTAAGTATTGGTTGAGTGGTTTATCATTAACAGAAACTAAATTGCTTGGAATGTAAAGGGAGAGGGGAGAATTGCAGTAAATTAAAGAGCAGGAAAGTAAAAGATGCTGAATCTTAAAGAACAAGAAATTAAATGACTGAAACTTAAAGTGCAAGAAATGTAAATTGCAGTAACTTAAAGTGCAAGAAATATAAATTGCTTGAATGGAAAAGGGATTTAAGGATTGGGAATTCAGAATTTCAGCAAGGGAAAGTAAATTGCAACAATTAGTAAATCAGAAGATGAATTGTAAGTAACTAAAATTCAAACAGGAAAATGAAATTAAATTGCAGCAAAGGTTCACAGAAGAACCAAAAAGAAAAATGGGATCTCAGGACTCAAGAGACTAGATAGCAAAGTCTAGATCTCAATTGCCTTCCCAGATCCAAGTCCACAAAGTAATTAACAAGAATTTAAAGAAGAAGCAGTAAAGGAAATGAAATTAAACTCAATTATGCAGAAGAAGATTTAAAGAGATTTTGAATGGAGATTGAGACAGAATTTCCTCAATTCTTCACACCCAAAACTCAAAACAAGAAAAGTAAAATTGCTCAAGCAAGAACGAGGAAGAAGAGAGATCAATTCTCCTCCCCAATTCTCTGAAATTTCCAAAAGTTCCAAAAATAAAGATTCAAAGCTCAAAAGAAAGATCAAAGTTCAAAAGTAAAGGAAAAGGTTCCTAATTACATCAAACTATCTCCTAGTTATACACTTTCTATTCTTGGATCTTAGGATTTGGATGGGCTTTTGATTTGGTGAAGAAATGAATTTTATTGGATTTTTAATCCAATTTTAGCCCATGAAGAAAATAGCTCCCAGGAGGCTGCCCTGCCCTTGTGGAGGGCAGGGCAGAAAATGGTGCATCTGGTCCATGGTGCGTGCGTGTGGTGCGTTGGTGCGTGCAGGATGCTGCCTTGCCCTCGCGGAGGGCAGGGCAGAACTTTTTGGTGCACCAGATTGATGCCTGTGCGTGCTGCTGGTGCTGCCGAACCGTCCCTTGGTGCGCCAGAATGGTGCGCCTGTGTGCATCACCAAAATGCTGCCCTGCCCTCGCGGAGGGCAGGGCAGTGTTTCCAAATTGAAGCCCCGTGTTCGATCCTTGTGTGATGCTGGTGCACGAAATTGTGATCATCAACGGCGCCATCAACATGGTACGCACAATTGTAATCTCACTTCTTTATCACAACTTCGCACAACTAACCAGCAAGTGTACTGGGTCGTCCAAGTAATAAACCTTACGCGAGTAAGGGTCGATCCCACAGAGATTGTTGGTATGAAGCAAGCTATGGTCACCTTGTAAATCTTAGTCAGGCAAACTCAAATGGTTATGGGTGATATATGAATAAAACATAAAGACAAAGATAGAGATACTTATGTAATTCATTGGTGGGAATTTCAGATAAGCGTATGAAGATGCTTGGTCCCTTCCGTCTCTCTGCTTTCCTACTGTCTTCATCCAATCCTTCTTACTCCTTTCCATGGCAAGCTTATGCAAGGGTTTCACCGTTGTCAGTGGCTACCTCCCATCCTCTCAGTGGAAATGTTCAATGCACCCTGTCACGGCACGGCTATCCATCTGTCGGTTCTCAATCAGGCCGGAATAGAATCCAGTGATTCTTTTGCGTCTGTCACTAACGTCCAGCCCTCAGGAGTTTGAAGCTCGTCACAGTCATTCAATCATTGAATCCTACTCAGAATACCACTGACAAGGTTTAGACCTTCCGGATTCTCTTGAATGCCGCCATCAGTTCTAGCTTATACCACGAAGATTCCGGTTAAAGAACCCAAGAGATATCCACCCAATCTAAGGTAGAACGGAGGTGGTTGTCAGGCACAAGTTCATAGGTGAGAATGATGATGAGTGTCACGGATCATCACATTCATCAAGTTGAAGAACAAGTGATATCTTAGAACAAGAACAAGCGGAATTGAATAGAAGAACAATAGTAATTGCATTAATACTCGAGGTACAGCAGAGCTCCACACCTTAATCTATGGTGTGTAGAAACTCCACCATTGAAAATACATAAGTGATAGTGTGATCATTGGCCTCAGCCCCAGAGAGGGAACCAGAAGAACCAAGATGATAATACAATAGTAAAAAGTCCTATATATAGATAACTAGTAGCCTAGGGTTTACAGAGATGAGTAAATGACATAAAAATCCACTTCCGGGCCCACTTGGTGTGTGCTTGGGCTGAGCATTGAAGCATTTTCGTGTAGAGACTCTTCTTGGAGTTAAACGCCAGCTTTGGTGCCAGTTTGGGCGTTTAACTCCCATCCTTGTGCCAGTTCCGGCGTTTAACGCTGGGAATTCTGAGGGTGACTTTGAACGCCGGTTTGAGCCATCAAATCTTGGGCAAAGTATGGACTATCATATATTGCTGGAAAGCCCAGGATGTCTACTTTCCAACGCCGTTGAGAGCGCGCCAATTGGGCTTCTGTAGCTCCAGAAAATTCACTTCGAGTGCAGGGAGGTCAGAATCCAATAGCATCTGCAGTCCTTTTTAGTCTCTGAATCAGATTTTTGCTCAGGTCCCTCAATTTCAGCCAGAAAATACCTGAAATCACAGAAAAACACACAAACTCATAGTAAAGTCCAGAAAAGTGAATTTTAACTAAAAACTAATAAAAATATACTAAAAACTAACTAGATCATACTAAAAACATACTAAAAATAATGCCAAAAAGCATATAAATTATCCGCTCATCAGACGCGCACGCTACCTCTTTTCCTTGATTTTCTTGGCACCAAAGTAAGGCTTAGTTTCTTGTTTCCTCATGGTTCCATGTTCGATTCTTGTGGCAAGCAATGGTGAACTTTTTCTTTGAATTTCTCCCTTTGGTGAGCCCGATACTGCCCTTGAGGAGGGCAGGGCAAGGTTTTTACTTTCTTTGATCCAAGGCACAATTTTGTGCTCTGCCCTTGTCGTGGGCAGGGCAGCGTTGCCTCTCTTGGCTTGCTTGCTCATGTTGCCCTCCTAGAGGGCAGTATGCCCTTGTGGAGGGCAATGCTTGCTCCCTCCTCTTATGAGCCACACTTCTTCTCTCTTGGACCACGCTTTCTTAAGCCACGCTTTCTCTTTTCTTCTTTTCTTCACCTACAATAAACCAAAACAACCACTCAAAGTATCACTAAATTCACAAGGCTTATGAATCAATTAAAATTCAATTACAATTAGCTTAAACCTCATGAATTAACATCAATTTAATGGTAGTTGCTTGATTTAAAGAAGTTATGCATTTTCATTCCAAATCTCTTACTTAGGATGCAATAAAGTGCATAAAGACTAATAAAACAAGTGAAATTAGCTTGAAAATGGGTATATGATGACTTGTCATCACAACACCAAACTTAAATCTTGCTTGTCCCCAAGCAAGCATCAAAACTAAGAGAAAATGAAATGAACAAGAAAAGAACACATATCCTTATTAGGCATATAGCAGAACTTGATTTATGGAGTCTTTATGCAGACAATGATAACTCAATTATTGTTGCTGTTACATAATATACATCTTTCCTTAAAGGCTTGCTAAACTTGCTGCTATAAGACTTACTTTTTAATTACTCCCTTGCTATCTTTTCTTTCTTATAATGCTTAACAAGCTTATTCTTTTGGAGGTTTGGTGTCTAATGTTGCAGTAGTAGCCTTTGGCTTTATTTTTTTTCTTTTACTCAACATCTTTCCACCACAGACACATGTCTCACTATTTCTTCCTACGATCATTGATGCCCAGCGTCTCTTTGGATAACTAAATGTTCTGTATCTAAGTTGCTCTTTATTGTGGACTTTCAATTGGCCATCCCAAATCAGTTGATCTAAGTGACCGGGTTTTAAAATACCCCTTAGAATTTACTTATCCAAGCATATCTTAGTATAAGAACACCACAGGCATATGTCCTAGGGTCCAAGCTATTGGTGTCCAACCTTTATTCTTTGTTTTTCTTGCCACTTTGGCTTTTTCTTCTTCCTTTTCTTTCTGTTTTTGTTCCCAAGGGCTTTTTCTTTATTGATAAGAATCTTTATAACAGCAAGCTAACTCACACCTTAATGAAAATGATATTATGTAGCAATTATTTCATGAGTTATGCATTTAATCACACACATATACCACCATTAACTTCTATTCTACTTATGCAACATTGGATATTTTACTTTTCAATTCAAACAATTCTCTTTTATTCAAGCATGTGGGAAACAAAACAAAATTTAACTAAGTGATGGATAACAAATAACATGCAGATTTAGCATTCTTAACAAGCAATTCCACTTGCAACTAGATAAACACTTTAGCAGGATGTATAATGGTTTCCATGTTCAAAACAATTCACAGTAGCAAGGATTAAGTTTAGATACAACCTTTGAAGTTGCAGCCCTTTGATTCTTCCTTCTGTTGTGTTCTCTTTGAGTTAAGATGCATAATATCTTCAATTGTTGACTCATGTCCTGCATAATTCTCAAAGTTGCTTGCTTCTCAAGCCCTGAATTGCATGGTTAGTATGCATAAATTGAGTGTGGCTCTTGGTTTTATTTAGGTGTGAGAACACCAAACTTAATTGTTTGCCACTTCCTCTTATGCAACAAGTTAACCATATGTGAAACCTTGTGTCCTTGCTAAAGGTTATGAAATTAAAGCTAAAAAAAGTAGTTAAACCGTTGAATAATGTGTTTGGTTGCTTGGAGCTAGCATCATGTAAGAGGTGAGAATGTGTTTTTAAATAATATTTTTGGTGAAACACCAAACTTAGAATCTTTCATTCTCCCTTAAATTGTTTTGGTGTGCAACACCAAACTTAGCTCCTTGCAATTCATACCAATTATTCAACATTTTTATTGAAAAAGTTATGAAAGAAAACTACCTCAGGTTGGGTTGCCTCCCAACAAGCGCTCTTTTATTGTCACTAGCTTGACATTGAACTCCTTTTAGGGTGGTTGATGCTGGTGATGTCTCAACTTGTCACCTCTCACTGTAAGCTTTCTATGTGTGCCTTGATGCTTAATTTCAATATGCTCAAGAGAAAGTACTTGGTTGACAGTGTAATAATCTTCTGTTCCCAGTTGTTGATACACTAGTTGCACCTTATCACCTTTAGAAAATCCTTCAGTTGGGATTTTCTTATTCTTCCACCCTTTGTAAGCCTTCTTCTTGCTCTTCATCTTTTTCTTTCTTGTTGATCTTTCTTCCTTGACAGTGACTTGGGTTGTGCTACCTTCCTTCTTGTTTATCATCCCAGCTTCTTTTTGAATTCCTTTTTCTTCTTGCACCTGCTTATTTTTCTGTTCTACTGCCTTGTTGGTTGCTTGCTTTGGAAGGAAGTCACTATTTGTCTTGCTTGCTTCTTCATTACTTTGTGATTCTGGAAAGACTTTCAAAGTGATGCTCTCCTCATGCATCCTGAGGGTTAGCTCTCCTTGCTCTATATCTACAATGTCTCTAGCAGTGGCCAAAAATGGTCGACCAAGTATTATGGAGTCATTCTCATTCTCTGCTGATTCTAGGATCACAAAGTCTGCTGGAAAGATGAACTTGTCAACCTTAACTAAAAGGTTTTCAATCAACCCTTTAGGATATACCACTGATTGGTCTACCAATTCCAAGGACATCTGTATTGGTTTCACCTCTCCTATGCCAAGCTTTTTCACTAAAGAAGATGGAATTAGATTTATACTTGCTCTTAAGTCACACATCCCCTTATTGATGAATAGGCTTCCAATAGTGCACGGTAGGAAGAAGCCTCCAGGATCTTCAAGCTTGGGAGGAAGTCCTTTTCTGATTAATGCACTACATTCTTCACTGAGCATTATAGTCTCCTTCTCACTCCAACTCCTTTTCTTATTGATGAGCTCCTTCAAAAACTTGACATACAGAGGCATTTGCTCCAATGCCTCAGCTAAAGGTATGTTGATTTCCAGTTTCTTGAAAGTCTCTAAGAATTTAGAAAAGTGTTGGTCCTTAGTCTCTTTGTAGAATCTTTGGGGATAAGGCAGTGGCGGTGTCAAGCTTTTCTCCCCTTGAAGTTGTCTTGGAATTGGTTCTTCCATGATCTGCTTTCCCTTCTTCAAATTTTGTGGTCTATTTTCTTTCTCTTGAGGTTGAGTCTGAGAGTACTTGCTTGCTGTTGCATCTTCATCATTGGCTGCCTCTTTTTCAACTTGTTTCTTGTCACTTTCCTTGGGCTTCTTGGTGGCTTCTTCATCTTTCAGCAGTATTTTTCCACTCCTCAACTATATTGCCTTGCATTCCTCTTTTGGATTAGGAATGGTGTCACTTGGTAGTGAGCTTGATGGTTTTTCAACAGAAATTTGTTTGGAGATTTGCCCAATCTGCCTCTCCAAGTTCTTCATGGAAGCTTCCTGGTTCTTTGTTGTCAATTCTTGGTTCTTCATCATCTTCTCCATGAGCATCTCTAGATTAGTAATCCTCTGAGAGTCTTGTGAGATTGGTTGGTTTTGGGGTGTTGATAGATGGTGGTAGGTGTTTTGATTAGTTGGGTGGTTATTGGGTGGATAATGGTTAGAGTTGGGATAAGTGTTTTGTGGTTTTCTGTATGTGTTTTGGTTAGTGTTTGGCTGGTTGTTGTTTGTGTTTTTCCAATTGTTTTGAGTTGAGTTCCTTTGCCATGGCTGCTGAATTTGATTGTGGTTGTCTCCCCATCTGAGGTTGGGATGGTTCTTCCAAGAAGGATTGTAAGTATCTCCATAGACTTCATTAGTTCCAGGATTTTGGTTGTGCATGTATTGGACTTGCTCTTGCTGTTGCTCCTCTTGAATTTCTTCATTCTGACCCCAAGTATTTGATGGTTGGCTTGTGGCACTTACTGATGCAACTTGCAGGCCATCAATCCTTTTGGCCATTTGCTCAAATTATTGTTGAATCTGCTGCTGCATCATTTTGTTTTGAGCTAAGATTGAATCCACTCTTTCCAACTCCATTACTCCTCTCCTTTGTGATGGTTGGCGTTGCCTTTGGTGAGCAAAGAAATATTGGTTGTTAGCCACCATATCAATGAGATTTTGAGCTTCCTCTGTAGTTTTCATGAGTTGTAATGAGCCTCCAGCTGAATGGTCAAGTGCTTCTTGAGCCTTCAGAGTGAGTCCCTCATAGAAGTTCTACAGCTTATCCCACTCCGTGAACATCTCTGGTGGACATTTCCTCAATAGTGCCTTATATCTTTCCCATGCTTCATATAAATTTTCAGCCTCCATTTGAGTGAACGTCTGCACCTCAGTCTTCAATCTTATGATCCTTTGAGGGGGGTAAAATTTGGCAAGAAACTTTCTCACCAAGTCATCCCAAGTGTTGATGCTCTCCTTTGGAAATGTCTCTAGCCATTGAGTGGCTTTGTCTCTGAGAGAAAATGGAAAGAGCAACAACTTGTAGCTGTCAGGAGGCACACCATTAGTTTTCACAGTATCACAAATCCTCAAGAAGGTAGATAAGTGTTGATTTGGGTCCTCCAATGGCCCTCCTCCAAAAGAGCAGTTATTTTGAACCAAAGTGATGAGTTGTGGCTTTAGTTCAAAATTGTTTGCATTGACATTAGGAGTAAGAATGCTACTTCCACAGTGTCTAGCATTTGCAAATGTGTATGAAGCCAGGACTCTTCTTTGTTGTGGGTTATTATTGGCCCCTCCTCCTGGTTGATTGAGATTTGATGGATCTCATTCCATTTCTTGGAATTCCTCCTCAGATTCTTCCTCTCCAACAACGTTCTTCCCTCTTTCAGCTCTTCTTATTCTTCGAAGAGTTCTTTGGTCAATTTCAGAGAGGATAGGGGAAGATCTTCCTGTACCTGACATACAAACACACAACAATAAACACACAGATCCAGAAAACCAATGAAACTTCAATCTATAGCTAGAATGAAGTTTTAGTTAGTTTAAGCAAAAATTCAAACAGTTAGTGTGTTAGCCAAAATTAAAGCAACAGAAAAGAAAAAGTGCTTGATCTAGATCTCCACATCACTTAATCATTGTCAATCTATTTTAATCCCCGGCAACGGCGCCAAAAACTTGATATGTGGAAAACGATCCAACATAAAACTCACCGACAAGTGTACCGGGTCGCATCAAGTAATAAAAACTCACGGGAGTGAGGTCGATCCCACAGGGATTGAAGGATTGAGCAATTTTAGTTTAGTGGTTGATTTAGTCAAGCGAATTAAGTATTGGTTGAGTGGTTTATCATTAACAGAAACTAAATTGCTTGGAATGTAAAGGGAGAGGGGAGAATTGCAGTAAATTAAAGAGCAGGAAAGTAAAAGATGCTGAATCTTAAAGAACAAGAAATTAAATGACTGAAACTTAAAGTGCAAGAAATGTAAATTGCAGTAACTTAAAGTGCAAGAAATATAAATTGCTTGAATGGAAAAGGGATTTAAGGATTGGGAATTCAGAATTTCAGCAAGGGAAAGTAAATTGCAACAATTAGTAAATCAGAAGATGAATTGTAAGTAACTAAAATTCAAACAGGAAAATGAAATTAAATTGCAGCAAAGGTTCACAGAAGAACCAAAAAGAAAAATGGGATCTCAGGACTCAAGAGACTAGATAGCAAAGTCTAGATCTCAATTGCCTTCCCAGATCCAAGTCCACAAAGTAATTAACAAGAATTTAAAGAAGAAGCAGTAAAGGAAATGAAATTAAACTCAATTATGCAGAAGAAGATTTAAAGAGATTTTGAATGGAGATTGAGACAGAATTTCCTCAATTCTTCACACCCAAAACTCAAAACAAGAAAAGTAAAATTGCTCAAGCAAGAACGAGGAAGAAGAGAGATCAATTCTCCTCCCCAATTCTCTGAAATTTCCAAAAGTTCCAAAAATAAAGATTCAAAGCTCAAAAGAAAGATCAAAGTTCAAAAGTAAAGGAAAAGGTTCCTAATTACATCAAACCATCTCCTATTTATACACTTTCTATTCTTGGATCTTAGGATTTGGATGGGCTTTTGATTTGGTGAAGAAATGAATTTTATTGGATTTTTAATCCAATTTTAGCCCATGAAGAAAATAGCTCCCAGGAGGCTGCCCTGCCCTTGTGGAGGGCAGGGCAGAAAATGGTGCATCTGGTCCATGGTGCGTGCGTGTGGTGCGTTGGTGCGTGCAGGATGCTGCCCTGCCCTCGCGGAGGGCAGGGCAGAACTTTTTGGTGCGCCAGATTGATGCCTGTGCGTGCTGCTGGTGCTGCCGAACCGTCCCTTGGTGCGCCAGAATGGTGCGCCTGTGTGCATCACCAAAATGCTGCCCTGCCCTCGCGGAGGGCAGGGCAGTGTTTCCAAATTGAAGCCCCGTGTTCATCCTTGTGTGACGCGCACGCTACCTCTTTTCCTTGATTTTCTTGGCACCAAAGTAAAGCTTAGTTTCTTGTTTCCTCATGGTTCCGTGTTCGATTCTTGTGGCAAGCAATGGTGAACTTTTTCTTTGAATTTCTCCCTTTGGTGAGCCCGATACTGCCCTTGAGGAGGGCAGGGCAAGGTTTTTACTTTCTTTGATCCAAGGCACAATTTTGTGCTCTGCCCTTGTTGTGGGCAGGGCAGCGTTGCCTCTCTTGGCTTGCTTGCTCATGTTGCCCTCCTAGAGGGCAGTGTGCCCTTGTGGAGGGCAATGCTTGCTCCCTCCTTTTATGCGCCACACTTTTTCTCTCTTGGACCACGCTTTCTTAAGCCACGCTTTCTCTTTTCTTCTTTTCTTCACCTACAATAAACCAAAACAACCACTCAAAGTATCACTAAATTCACAAGGCTTATGAATCAATTAAAATTCAATTACAATTAGCTTAAACCTCATGAATTAACATCAATTTAATGGTAGTTGCTTGATTTAAAGAAGTTATGCATTTTCATTCCAAATCTCTTACTTAGGATGCAAGAAAGTGCATAAAGACTAATAAAACAAGTGAAATTAGCTTGAAAAATGGGTATATGATGACTTGTCATCACTAGCCAGCACCAAACCAGGGGGCAACAATAGAAGTCTCATCCAGGAAATGTTACAGAACCCGTCAATTTCCGAAGAAGAAAAAGTCCAAACCATAGTAAACTAGGACCAAGGATGGATGACCCCCATAATCAACTACCTCAAAACAGGAACACTCCCGACAGAAGAAAAGGAGGCAAAAAAGCTAAAAAGGGAGGCACAGTATTACACCATGATAAACAACATATTGTACAAAAGAGGGATCTCAGTACCATTATTAAAATGTGTTCTGACCTCCCACATAAGGGAAGTATTAGAAGAAATACATGGCGGCATTTGTGGCAACCATCTCGGAGCACGGGCTCTTGTCAAAAAGTACTCCGGGCAGGGTTCTACTGGCCAACATTACAGAAAGAAGCCACAGAATTTGTAAAGACATGTCCACCATGTCAGAAACATGCCAACTTTCACATCGCCCTGCCAGAAGAGCTCATCAGCGTGACTTCTCCTTGGCCGTTTGCAAAATAGGGACTCGATCTTCTCGGCCCCTTTCCCCAAGGATCAGGACAAGTTAAATTTTTCATAGTAGGGGTAGACTACTTTACAAAGTGGATCGAGGCAGAACCCCTAGCTAACGCCACCGCCCAAAGAAGCCGGAAATTCCTATATAGGAACATTGTTACAAGGTTCGGAGTTCCATATTCAATAACCACAGATAATGACACTCAATTCACAGATGCAGGCTTCAGAAAACTAGTAGCTGACTTGAATATAAAGCACCAATACACCTCCGTCAAACATCCACAGGCCAATGGACAGGCCGAAGCTGCCAACAAAGTCATATTGGCCGGGTTAAAATGGAGATTACAAGATGCAAAGGGAGCCTGGGCAGAAGAGCTTCCACAGGTCCTATGGGCATATCGAACGACGCCACATTCCACCACAAAGGAATCTCCCTTCCGGTTAGCATACGGAACAGAGGCAATGATCCCAGTAGAGATTGAGGAAAGATTGCCTAGAGTAGTTCATTACAGTGAGGGAGCAAACTCCCAACTTCAGAGGGAAGAGCTCGACCTACTACTTGAAATCCAAGAAAGAGCTCGGATTAGGGAGGAAGTTCTAAAGTGCCGAATGGCTTCCAGATACAATCAAAGGGTAGTACCGAGAAATTTTACAGAGAACGATCTTATCTTAATCTGAAATGATATTGGAACAACTCGACCAGGAGAAGGAAAGCTGACAGCAAACTGGAAAGGACCCTACCGAGTTATAGAAGTACTTGGGAAGGGCTACTACAGACTATCCGAACTCGATGGACGAGAGCTTCCCAACATGGCACGCCTGCAACCTAAGAAGGTACTACAGTTAGAAAAGGTAAAGGATCTCATTATTGGATGCACTCTTTTTCCTGAAAAGGTTTTTTAATGAGGCACCAGGTTGAGACCTAGACACTATCTGACTTAAAAGGATGAAAAAATTCCCACATGTATATATTTTGCACTTTTCTTTGAATGAAATTTATTTAGATATTCTACAAGATTTCAAGATGCATTAATCTGAAGTATTTATCGTCCGATTATAAAGCAACAGATCGGCAAAAAGTGAAAAACAATTTCACTGCACGATCACGATAAAGATAATCGTCCGATAAAGGTGAAAATGCGATTCACCCAAAAGACGATCTAAAGATGCCAACCACTTTTTACAAATCGGCAAAGATGAACACAGAATAATGTAAGAAGTTATCGAAAGCAATCCAAAAAAGAGCCTGACGAGGCCTTACGGATAGCTAAAATAATAACTTAAAGACTGGCCGACGTTCAGAAGTCGGACCAAGTCAACCCAAGTTATAAGTAAACCCTGGAAAGAGGTCTGGCCAACCCTATTAAAGAGGATTACTTTAACTTAAGAAGAGATCGACCTAACAAAGTCGGTTTCCTACAAAACAAAGTTATAAAAGAAATCCCTGAAAGAGACCTGACAAAGGTCTAAAAAAGAGGATTACAAAAATAACTTAAGAAGAGATCGACCTAATGAAGTCGGTTTCCTACGAAAACAAAGATATAAAAAGTAATCCCTGAAAGAGACCTGACAAAGTCCAAGAAAGAGGATTACAAAAATAACTTAGAAAGAGATCGACCTAATGAAGTCGGTTTCCTATGAAAACAAAGTTATAAAAAGTAATCCCTGAGAGAGACCTGACAAAGGCCCAAGAAAGGGGATTACAGAAATAACTTAGAAAGAGATCGACCTAATGAAGTCGATTTCCTACAAAAACAAAGTTATAAAAGTAATTCCTCAAAGAAACCTGATCAAGGTCCAAGAAATGGGATTACAGAAATAACTTAGAAGGGACCAACGCAAAAGAATCGGTTACGGAGCGTCAAAAATGCGTACAAAGGCGAGAAAACCGAGAAACAAGTCGGACCCACATAGACACAAACTCAAAGGAAAAGAGAAAACAAAGTCAAAAACCTCGATATAATCTACAAAAGTTAAAAAGCCTCGGCGGCCATCAACACCTACTAAAGATAGTGAGCTACTTTTGTTTTTCAAAATAAAAGTTGCTAAAAGAAGCAACTAGAGACCGTCAACAAAATAAACAAAGTTTTAAAAAGCCCACAAGCCGAGCCAGCTACATAAATGTCCAGAAAGAGATCAGCAAGCATCAGGAGCCTTCTTGGCAGCCTCAGGACAAGGAGAAGGAGGGCGAGTCTGAATAGGCACAACATCTATAGTTCCATCCTCCCGGTTCAGAACCTGACAATACGAATCAGGTGCAACCGGAGGAACAGAAGAGGTCGACACCTTGGCAGAGGACACAGGAGGAGGATCAGCATCATCATCAACCTCGTCATCAGGGACAATACTGCCATCCCTGACAACGTTGTCCAGGCTGAAAAGGGTGAGATCGGCCTCGGGAGCAATGACCCGAACTTGCTCTTTCAAGTTCTCATAAGCAGCAGTCACGCTGCCAACAAGATGACCTTGGAGCTCAGAATAATCTTCCCGGGCATTGTCCAACTCCCCCCTCAGACACATCACCTCCCGATAAGTCGTAACGTAACTCTCCTTATGCATCAGGGCTGTGTCCTCGGCCAACCTCAAAGAAGCTGCCAGTGAACGGGAACTAGCCTTCTCATTTTCTAGATCCTTCTCCAACTTGGTAACCTTTTAATTCAAGTTCTTCCTTCAGCCCCTTCATCCGGTCAAACTCCTGCTTTGCCTCCTTCATAAATGCTTTGGTAGCATGGAGGGGAAGATTCTGAGCAGTCCGGTATATAGCAGCTGCCATATATGCCATCTGTACGTGATTTCGGGCCATAAATTCCAAATGATGGAGGATGGACACATCGTCCCTGGAGAGGGTACCATAGGGACCGATTTGCTGATCCACAAATTCAATGGCATTAAAGTCGGGAGCATTGAGGTCGAAAGGCTCAGCTGTTTTTTGTTTTTTATTGGGAGGAACAACAGAAGGAGCAGCAGAAGTAGGGTGAGGATCCACCAGACGAACTCGGGGAGTAGGGATCACCTTCTTCACCCCAAGGGAACCCGGCACAGACGGCTTCACGTGCACTTGAGAGGATCCTTCCCCAGCCGCCTTGGCTGAGATGTTTTTGGCAGCAGTCGCCCTCTGCGCTCTTTTAAAAGCTTTCATGGATTCATTATTCTTCATCGCTTCTGCAAATAAAACAGAAATTAAGCTACAAGTCGGAAAAAATAGTTACGAGTAATATAGAACAGATAAAAAAGGAAACACAAAATACCCAGCTCAGTTTGAAGAAGAGAGGGATTGGTTAGAAATTTCTTTGTGTCGAGATGGGGAGGTTGACCCCAGTGTTCTTCCAAGACAGTCACAAAGGCTCGCTCAGTCTCATCCAACATTTCCCACGTATATCGGGACACCCTCACATCTTTTTGCCATTCCAAGGAAAAAGCAGGCTCGTCATTTTCATCCAAAAAGAAGGAGACCCAAGCTGCCTTCTTTCCCTGGGTAGATCGAAAGGAGACCCAAGCTGCCTTCTTTCTTACCACTCCAGGCTTAGTCAAGACAAACAGATAGAAAAAGAGAGATTGCGAGGCAGGGATACCAAAGCCATTGCACAACAATTGAAAGATTTTTATGAAACCCCAGGAATTAGGGTGAAGTTGAGAGGGGGCGACATTACAGGACCATAACAGGTCGGTTTCAAATTTAGTAAAAGGAAGGGTGATACCCAGCTGACCAAAGAAAAAGTCATAAACATAGAAAAAAAGGGCGATCGTCAACAACCCGAGTAGAAAAGCAAATTCTCTCGTCAGAAGAGGGAGGGACAAGCTCATAGTTCTTCTCATCGCCAGGATTACTACAGACACTGTGAAACTGCCTAAACTGCAGGCAAAAATCAGAATCAACCAGAGAGACACATATAAGAACCCTCGAGTCCACCCAATCGGCCATACCCTCAGGAACATGGGAAGGCATCTCTATAACGTTATTTCGGGAAGACATGAGGCCAACTAAATCCTACAAAAAGAAAAGAAGAACAAATTACTTAAAAACATCTCGGACGAGGGGCAAAACATCTCGACGGGCGGATAAACAGAAAAGGAAAACCCCAAGACTCAAGCCAAAAAGTTCTGGGGCATCCTTTGGAGGCAATAACAAAGCAAGGTTTTCAAGCCATTTCTACAGCTTACGTCCCGGCACTCATCAAAAAGAAAATAAAGTCTTAAAGGAAGTAAAAACACAAAATCACCACCTTTCTACAGTTTATCAGCAAAAAGCATTATTTCTACAGTTTATCAGCAAAAGGCATTATCAAAACACCAAAAATGCCAAACAGCAAAGACGCAAACCTTTTTTTTCGGAATCAAGCAAAGAACCATCACCAAAGGCACAAGCAGAAATGGCGACAACATGCAAAAATCCTCAAAGAAAAAGATTCAAGCAACAAGAAAAAAGATTCACACCCAAAAAACGAAAAAATTCCAGAGCACGCAACAATCAGGCATGGTAAAAGCAGAAAGACCCAAAAAAAAAAACTTCCTCTGAGCAAAATGCAAACTTTCCACATATAAGGAAACAGAAGAAAGAAAAGTCGAACCTGGAAAGCAGAAGAAAACCTCGAAAGCGGAGAGCTGTGAAGGAGAAAAGCTGGAGATCACCTTCTTCCACAGAGAGCAGCGACAGAGCAGGTGGGAAAAACTACGAAAGAAACAGAAAATGAGAGAGTAAAGGGAGAAGTTACGAAGAAAGAGTTAAGAAGAGAAACCGTTTTTTGAGTGAGAAATTTAAAATAAAAGACCAAGAGAAAACGGGGCAATTAATGCCAATTAAATGCAGATATTAAAACCCTCTCGCGTTCCAAAAAAAAGCGCTGATATAAAAACGCGCGCTTTTAGAGGAAAACGTTCTACATTCAAGAGCTGCTACAAAGGAATCGACAAAATGCTTGAGTTCGGCTTCACCAAAGAAGGACCGAAGTCAAAGACTCGACCTCAAAGAAGTCCGAGCTCAAGCAGGGGCACTGTTCATATCCTGGGTCGAGCTGTCCAACCCGGGATGTTCGACAGACAAAGTGACCGACCTCTTTAGGTCAGGATAACCCGGCCTCTTCTGAAAGAGCTCGGCCAAGTCACAGGAAAGCCCAAACAAAGGGCCCAAATAGAGGAACACGTCCCAAATCCAAGAGCAGCCCAAGCCTACAAGGAGAAGGGCGGTTCCCTTGAAGATAAGATGACCTCACCTCAAGATAAAGATAAGATAAGATAACTAACTTATCTTATCCACAGAAGGTCACATCTCACCATTATAAATACACTGGAGCACCCAGGTATAACTCATACTCTGATTCTACTCAATACCTGCTTATTACTCTTGCTAACTTAAGCATCGGAGTCCCTTGCAGGTACCCCGCACCCTCCGGGGACGAAGGATCAGCACCATCACCGAGTTCAGCAAGTCGGACACACCAGCTCCGGCACTATACACCTGCCGGACACGTCGGCTCCGACCAGCACAGAAGATCTCGTCCGAGATCAACCTACAGTTTCAGGTAACCCCCGGAACAGAACCCAAATTGAACTATCCCTCAAATTCGGGTTCCCTGCCTCAAACAACCAAGCGGAATATGAAGCACTGCTAGTTGGTTTGAAGTTGGCTAGGGAAGTTGGAGCTCAAAAGCTTATCATCTTTAGCGACTCACAGGTAGTCACTTTGCAAATAGCAGGAAGCTATTAAGCCAAAGACCCTACTATGAAAAAGTATTTGGACAAAATCAGAGAACAGCTTGGACACCTCGGAGAATATGAGATTCGTCACATACCCCGAGAACAGAATGCCCGAGTTGACGCACTCTCAAAGCTAGCCAGCACCAAACCAGGGGGCAACAATAGAAGCCTCATTCAAGAAATTCTACAAAATCTTACAATCTCTGAAGAAGAAAAAGTCCTGACGATAACATGTCAAGATCAAAGATGAATGACTCCCATAATTAACTACCTCAAAACAGAAGCACTCCCCATAGAAGAAAAGAAGGCAAAGAGGTTGAAACGGGAGGCACAATACTACACTATCATAAACAATACTCTATACAAAAGAGGGATTTCTATACCATTGTTAAAATACGTACCGACTTCTAACACAAAGGAAGTCCTAGAAGAAGTACACAGTAGCATTTGTGGCAATGATAAACTACTATTTTATGGTTTATATTGTATTTAATTGAGTGGTTTTTATCAAGTCTTTGCACACTTATTCATACTATTTGCATGGTTTTACATTCTCCTTCCTGATTTTGTGCTATGATTGAAAACATGCTTCTTTGGCCTTATATTTGCTAATATTAATCCTCTCTTATTACCATTAGATGCCGTGATATGTGTGTTAAGTGATTTCAGGGATTACAGGGCAGGAATGGCTTAGAGGATCGAAAGGAAGCATGCAAAAGTGGAAGGAATACAAGAAATCGAAGGAACTGCAAAGCTGTCAGCCGGACCCTCTCGCACTAAATCGACCATAACTTGAGCTACAGAGGTCCAAATGACGCGGTTCCAGTTGCGTTGGAAAGCTAACGTCTGGGGCTTCCATTTGATATATAATTTTCCATAATGGCCGTACAGATAGGCGACGTGAATGCGCGCTCCATGCGGATGCATCGTATCTGCGAAATCAGCGTAGCAGATTTCATAACAAGCACATTCTGGGCTATTTCCGGCCCAGTTTCAAGCCCAAAAAACACATATTAAAGGCTGCAAAGTGGAGGAATGAAAGAAAAGACTCATAATTCACTTTTTCATAATTTTAGATGTAGTTTTTAGAGAGAGAGGTTCTCTCCTCTCTCTTAGGATTAGGATTTTTAGAAATTAGGAATATTTCCTCTTCATCTTAGGTTCAATGTTCTTCTATTTATTTTCTCTTTTATTTGTTTAATAACCATTCATGTTATGATTTTATTATTTAAATACAATTTGAGGTATTTCAGACTCATGATTGCTTTTCTCTATTTTTAATCTAAATTATTTACTATTGGCTTTGGTTGATTAATTGGTGACTCTTGAGTTGTCAAACTTAGCTGTGGTTGAAATTGGCAGATTCTAATTGATCTAGATCGCTCTAAAGCTAGTCTTCCCACAGGGATTGACTAAGACTTGAGGATCAAGCTAATTAGTCCACTTGACCTTCCCTTGTTTAATAAAGGATAAGTAAGTGGGATTAAAACTCAATTCTCATCACACCTGATAAGGATAACTAGGATAGGAATTCCGATTTTAATACCTTGCCAAGAGTTTATTTTATCATTACTATTTTATTTTTCTTATCATTTAACATACTTGTTCCTTACTTTCAAAACCCCCAATTTACAATACTCATAACCAATAATAAGAACATACCTCCCTGCAATTCCTCGAGAAGACAACCCGAGGTTTAAATACTTCGGTTATCATTTTATCAGGGTTTGTTACTTGTGACAACCAAAACGTTTGTAAGAAAGGATTTTTGTTGGTTTAGAAGCTATACTTGCAATGGAAATTTATTCTGAATTCTAGACCACGCAAAAGTTCTCTCTTCAAAATGGTGCCGTTGCCGGGGAATTGCAAACGTGTGCCTTATTATTGGTTATTGTAAATATTTTTCAAAAAAAGTTTTTTTTTTCAGATTTTAAAATTTTTTTCTTATCTTATCTTATTTTTCAAAATTCAAATCTTTTTTAAAAAAAAATCATATCTTTTTCAAAATCTTATCTTATCTTATTTCAAAAATCATATCTTTTTCAAAATCTTATCTTATTTTTTTTCAAAAATCATATCTTTTTCAAAATATTTTCTTATCTTTTTTTTCATATCTTTTTCAAAATATTTTTTGTTAGTTTTTGTTTTTATTTTCTCTCACTACTATGAACTCTCACCCCTTTAGCTATAAGTCTGGTGGTGCACGAAATTGTGATCATCAATGGCGCCATCAACATGGTACGCTCAATTGCAATCTCAACTCTTTATCACAACTTCGCACAACTAACCAGCAAGTGCACTGGGTCGTCCAAGTAATAAACCTTACGTGAGTAAGGGTCGATCCCACGGAGATTGTTGGTATGAAGCAAGCTATGGTCATCTTGTAAATCTCATTCAGGCAGATTCAAATGGTTATGAATGAATTATGAATAAAACATAAAATAAAGATAGAGATACTTATGCAATTCATTGGTGAGAATTTCAGATAAGCATATGGAGATGCTTTGTCCATTCCGTCTCTCTGCTTTCCTACTGTCTTCATCCAATCCTTCTTACTCCTTTCCATGGCAAGCTGTGTGTAGGGTTTCACCGTTGTCAATGGCTACCTCCCATCCTCTCAGTGAAAATGTTCAACATGCTCTATCACAGCACGGCTATTCAGCTGTCGGTTCTCGATCATGTCGGAATAGAATCCAGTGATTCTTTTGCGTCTGTCACTAACGCCCCACAATCGCGAGTTTGAAGCTCGTCACAGTCATTCAATCCTTGAATCCTACTCAGAATACCACAGACAAGGTTTAGACCTTCCGGATTCTCTTGAATGCCACCATCAATTCTAGCTTATACCACAAAGATTCTGATTAAGAAATCTAAGAGATAAACATTCAAGCCTTGTTTGCTTGTAGAACGGAAGTAGTTGTCAGGCACGCGTTCATAAGTGAGAATGATGATGAGCGTCACATAATCATCACATTCATCATGTTCTTGGGTGCAAATGAATATCTTAGAACAAGAATAAGCTGAATTGAATGGAAGAACAATAGTAATTGCATTAATACTCGAGGTACAGCAGAGCTCCACACCTTAATCTATGGTGTGTAGAAACTCCATCGTTGAAAATACATAAGAACAAGGTCTAGGCATGGCCGAATAGCCAGCCTCCCAAAGAGGGTTCAATCATCAAAACATGATCAAAAGATTCAAGTGATCAAAAGACCTCAAAGATCTAAAGATGAAAATACAATAGTAAAAGGTCCTACTTATAGAGAACTAGTAGCCTAGGGTTTACAGAAATGAGTAAATGACATAAAAATCCACTTCCGGGCCCACTTGGTGTGTGCTTGGACTGAGAATTGAAGCATTTTCGTGTAGAGACTCTTCTTGGAGTTAAACGCCAGCTTTTGTGCCAGTTTGGGCGTTTAACTCCCATTCTTGTGCCAGTTCCGGCGTTTTACGCCAGAATTCTTGAGCTGACTTGGAACGCCTGTTTGGGCCATCAAATCTCAGGCAAAGTATGGACTATTATACATTGCTGGAAAGCCCAGGATGTCTACTTTCCAACGCAATTGAGAGCGTGCCAATTGGGCATCTGAAGCTCCAGAAAATCCACTTCGAGTGCAGGGAGGTCAGAATCCAACAGCATCTGCAGGCCTTTTCAGCCTCTGAATCAGATTTTTGCTCAGGTCCCTCAATTTCAGCCAGAAAATACCTGAAATCACAGAAAAACACACAAACTCATAGTAAAGTCCAAAAAAGTGAATTTTAACTAAAAACTAATAAAAATATAATAAAAACTAACTAAAACATACTAAAAACAATGCCAAAAAGCGTATAAATTATCCGTTCATCACAACACCAAACTTAAATTGTTGCTTGTCCTCAAGAAACTGAAAATCAAATAAGATAAAAAGAAGAGAATATGCAATGAATTCCAAAAACATCTATGAAGATCAGTATTAATTAGATGAGCGGGGCTTTTAGCTTTTTGCCTCTGAACAATTTTGGCATCTCACTTTATCCTTTGAAATTCGGAATGATTGGCTTCTCTAGGAACTCAGAATCCAGATATTGTTATTGATTCTCCTAGTTAAGTATGATGATTCTTGAACATAGCTACTTTATGAGTCTTGGCCGTGGCCCAAAGCACTCTGTCTTCCAGTATTACCACCGGATACATACATGCCACAGACACATAACTGGGTGAACCTTTTCAGATTGTGACTCAGCTTTGCTAGAGTCCCCAATTAGAAGTGTCCAGGGTTCTTTAGCACACTCTTTTTGCCTTGGATCACAACTTTATTATTTCTTTTTTTTCTTTTTCCTTTCTTTCTTTCTCTTTCTCTCTTTTTTTCGAAATTTTTTTTGTATTCACTACTTTTTCTTGCTTCAAGAATCATTTTTATGATTTTTCAGATCCTTAGTAACATGTCTCCTTTTTCATCATTCTTTCAAGAGCCAACACTCATGAACAACAAATTCAAAAGACATATGCACTGTTCAAGCATACATTCAGAAGTCAAAGTATTGCCACCACATCAAAATAATTAATCTGCTATAAAATTCAAAATTCATGCAATTCTTCTCTTTTTTTCAATTAAGAACATTTTTCATTTAAGAAATGTGATGGATTCATAGGACATTCATAACTTTAAGGCATAGACACTAAGACACTAATGATCATAAGACACAAACATGGATAATCATAAGCATGAAATTTCGAAAAACAGAAAAATAAAGAACAAGAAAATTAAAGAACAGGTCCACCTTAGTGATAGTGGCTTGTTCTTCCTCTTGAAGATCTTATGGAGTGCTTGAGCTCCTCAATGTCTCTTCCTTGCCTTTGTTGCTCCTCTCTCATGATTCTTTGATCCTCTTTAATTTCATGGAGGAGAATGGAATGTTCTTGGTGCTCCACCCTTAGTTGTCCCATGTTGGAACACAATTCTCCTAGGGAGGTGTTGATTTGCTCCCAATAGTTTTGTGGAGGAAAGTGCATCCCTTGAGGTATCTCAGGGATTTCATGGTGAGTGGGATCTCTTGTTTGCTCCATCCTCTTCTTAGTGATGGGCTTGTCTTCATCAATGAGGATGTCTCCATCTATGTCAATTCCAACTGAATAACAGAGGTGACAAATGAGATGAGGGAAAGCTAACCTTGCCAAGGTAGAGGACTTGTCCGCCACCTTATAAAGTTCTTGGGATATAACCTCATGAACTTCTACTTCCTCTCCAATCATGATGCTATGAATCATGATTGCCCGGTCTATAGTAACTTCGGATCGGTTGCTAGTGGGAATGATTGAGCGTTGGATAAACTCCAACCATCCTCTAGCCACGGGCTTGAGGTCACGCCTTCTCAGTTGAACTGGATTCCCTCTTTAATCTCTCTTCCATTGAGCGCCCTCTTTACAAATGTCTATGAGGACTTGGTCCAACCTTTGATCAAAGTTGACCCTTCTAGTGTAAGGGTGTTCATTTCCTTGCATCATGGGCAAGTTGAATGCCAACCTTACATTTTTCGGACTAAAATCCAAGCATTTCCCCCGAACCATTGTAAGCCAATTCTTTGGGTCTGGGTTCACACTTTGATCATGGTTCTTGGTGATCCATGCATTGGCATAGAACTCTTGAACCATTAAGATTCCGACTTGTTGAATGGGGTTGGTAAGAACTTCCCAACCTCTTCTTCGGATCTCATGTCGGATCTCTGGATATTCACTCTTTTTGAGTTTGAAAGGGACCTCGGGGATCACCTTCTTCATGGCCACAACTTCATAGAAGTGGTCTTGATGCACCCTTGAGATGAATCTCTCCATCTCCCATGACTCGGAGGTGGAAGCTTTTGCCTTCCCTTTCCTCTTTCTAGAGGTTTCTCCGGCCTTAGATGCCATAAATGGTTATGGAAAAACTAAAAGCAATGCTTTTACCACACCAAAATTAGAAGGTTTGCTCGTCCTCGAGAAAAAGAAAAAAGAAGAGAGTAGAAGAAGAAGAAATAGAGGAGATGGAGGTGGCTTTGTGGTTCGGCCAAGGGGGAGTAGTGTTTTAGTTGTGTGAAAATGAAGAGGTGAAGATGGGTTTATATAGGGGTGGAGAGAGGGGTAGGGTTCGGTCATGTGAGGGTGGGTTGGGAGGGAAAGTGGTTTGAATTTGAATGGTGAGGTAGGTGGGGTTTTATGAAGGATGGATGTGAGTGGTGAAGAGAATAATGAGATTTGATAGGTGAGGGGTTTTTTGGGGAAGAGGTGTTGAGGTGATTGGTGAATTGGTGAAGAAGAGAGAGAGTGGTGGGGTAGGTGGGGATCCTGTGGGATCCACAGATCCTGAGGTGTCAAGGAAAATTCATCCCTGCAACAAGTGGCGAGCAAAAATGCTCTTTATGCCAATTCTGGCGTTAAACGCCGGGCTGGTGCCCATTTCTGGCGTTTAACGCCAACTTCTTGCCCTTTCCTGGCGTTTAACGCCAGTCTGGTGCCCCTTTCTGGCGTTAAACGCCTAGAATGGTGCCAGACTGGGCGTTAAACACCCATTTGCTGCCCTTACTGGCATTTAAACACCAGCAAGATTCTCCTCCAGGGTGTGCTATTTTTCTTTCTGTTTTTCATTCTATTTTGCTTTTTCAATTGATTTTGTGACTTCCCATTATCATCAACCTATAGAAAACATAAAATAACAAAGGAAAAATAGATAAATATAACATTGGGTTGCCTCCCAAAAAGTGCTTCTTTAACATCAGTAGCTTGACAGTGGGCTCTCATGGAACCTCACAGATACTCAGAGCAATGTTGGAACCTCCCAACACCAAACTTAGAGTTTGAATGTTGGGGTTCAACACCAAACTTAGAAATTGGTTGAGGCCTCCCAACACCAAACTTAGAGTTTGACTGTGGGGGCTCTGTTTGACTCTTTTTTGAGAGAAGCTCTTCATGCTTCCTCTCCATGGTTGCAGAGGGATATCCTTGAGCCTTAAACACAAGGGATTCTTCATTCACTTGAATGATCAATTCTCCTCTGTCAACATCAATCACAGCCTTTGCTGTGGCTAGGAAGGGTCTGCCAAGGATGATGGATTCATCCATGCACTTCCCAGTCTCTAGGACTATGAAATCAGCAGGGATGTAATGGTCTTCAATTTTTACCAGAACATCCTCTACAAGTTCATAAGCTTGTTTTCTTGAATTGTCTACCATCTCTAGTGAGATTCTTGCAGCTTGCACCTCAAAGATCCCTAGCTTCTCCATTACAGAGAGAGACATGAGGTTTATGCTTGACCCTAGGTCACACAGAGCCTTCTTGAAGGTCATGGTGCCTATTGTACAAGGTATTGAGAACCTCCCAGGGTCCTGTCTCTTTTGAGGTAGTTTCTGCCTAGACAAGTCAGCCAGTTCTTTGGTGAGCAAAGGGGGTTCATCCTCCCAAGTCTCATTACCAAATAACTTGTCATTTAGCTTCATGATTGCTCCAAGGTACTTAGAAACTTTCTCTTCAGTGACATCTTCGTCCTCTTCAGAGGAAGAATACTCATCAGAGCTCATGAATGGCAGAAGTAAATCCGATGGAATCTCTATGGTCTCAGTGTGAGCCTCAGATTCCCATGGTTCCTCGTTAGGGAACTCATTGGAGGCCAGTGGACGTCCATTGAGGTCTTCCTCAGTGGCGCTCACTGCCTCTTTCTCCTCTCCAAATTCGGCCATGTTGATGGCCTTACACTCTCCTTTTGGATTCTCTTCTGTATTGCTTGGAAGAGTACTAGAAGGGAATTCAGTAAATTTCTTACTCAGCTGACCCACTTGTGCCTCCAAGTTTCTAATGGAGGACCTTGTTTCAGTCATGAAACTTTGAGTGGTTTTGATTAGATCAGAGACCATGGTTGCTAAGTCAGAGTGGCTCTACTTAGAATTCTCTGTCTGTTGCTGAGAAGATGATGAAAAAGGCTTGCCATTGCTAAACCTGTTTCTTCCACCATTATTGTTGTTGAAACCTTGTTGAGGTCTCTGTTGATCCTTCCATGAGAGATTTGGATGATTTCTCCATGAAGGATTATAGGTGTTTCCATAGGGTTCTCCCATGTAATTCACCTCTTCCATAGATGGGTTCTTAGGATCATAGGCTTCTTCTTCAGATGAAGCGTCCTTAGTACTGCCTGGTGCAGCTTGCATTCCAGACAGACTTTGAGAAATCATATTGACTTGCTGAGTCAATATTTTGTTCTGAGCCAATATGGCATTCAGAGTATCAATCTCAAGAACTCCTTTCTTCTGATTCGTCCCATTGTTCACAGGATTCCTTTCAGAAGTGTACATGAATTGGTTATTTGCAACCATTTCAATGAGTTCTTGAGCTTCTGCAGGTGTCTTCTTTAGATGAAGAGATCCTCCAGCAGAGCTGTTCAATGACATCTTGGACAGTTCAGACAGACCATCATAGAAGATACCTATGATGCTCCATTCAGAAAGCATGTCAGAAGGACACTTTCTGATCAATTGTTTGTATCTTTCCCAAGCTTCGTAGAGGGATTCACCTTCCTTCTGTCTGAAGGTTTAGACTTCCACTCTAAGCTTACTCAATTTTTGAGGTGGAAAGAACTTTGCCAAGAAGGCATTGACTAGCTTTTCCCAAGAGTTCAGGCTTTCTTTAGGTTGTGAGTCCAACCATATCCTAGCTCTGTCTTTTACAGCAAAAGGGAATAGCATAAGTCTGTAGACCTCAGGATCAACCCCATTGGTCTTGACAGTGTCACATATTTGCAAGAATTCAGCTAAAAACTGATGAGGATCTTCCAATGGAAGTCCATGGAACTTGCGATTCTGTTGCATTAGAGAAACTAATTGAGGCTTAATCTCAAAGTTGTTTGCTCCAATGGCAGGGATAGAGATGCTTCTCCCATAGAAGTCGGGAGTAAGTGCAGTAAAGTCACCCATCACCTTCCTTGCATTGTTGGCATTGTTGTTGTTTTCGGCTGCCATGTCTTCTTCTTTGAAGAATTCTGCTAGGTCCTCTACAGAGGGTAGTGCTTTAGCTTCTCTTAGCTTTCGCTTCAAGGTCCTTTCAGGTTCAGGGTCAGCCTCAACAAGAATGCTTTTGTCTTTGCTCCTGCTCATATGAAAGAGAAAAGAACAAGAAAATATGGAATCCTCTATGTCACAGTATAGAGATTTCTTGAGGTGTCAGAGGAAAAAGAAAAATAGAAGGAAGAGGTAGAAGAATTTGAACTTAGAAAGATAGAGTTCGAATTGTACATGTTAGTCCATAAATAGAAGGATGTGAAAAGAGGGGAAGAAATAAATTAAAAAAATTTTAAAAACATTTTGAAAAATTGAAGAATGATTTTCGAAAACTAAGATTAAGAAAGAAGTAAAGTGATTTTTGAAAAAGATTTTGAAATCAGAAATCAAAAAGATATGATTGAAAGCTATTTTGAAAAAAGATGTGATTAAAAGATATGATTCAGAAGATATGATTTGAAAAATAATTTAAAAAAATTTGATTTTAAAAATTAATAACCTGCCTAACAAGAAAGATATGATTCAGACATTAAACCTTTCTCAACAGAAAAGGCAACATACTTGAAATGTTGAATCAAATCATTAATTGTTAGCAAGTATTTTTGAAAATGGAAAGAAATTGATTTTGAAAATATATGATTGAAAAGATATGATTTGAAAAAGATTTGATTTTGAAAAAATTTTGAAAACTTGAAAAAAAAATTGAATTAAAAACAGAATCTTCCCTCTTGTGTCATCCTAGCATTAAACGCCCAGAATGGTATCCATTCTGGCGTTTAACGCCCAAAGCTCTACCCTTTTGGGTGTTAAACGCCCAGCCAGGCATCCTGGCTGGCGTTTAAATGCCAGTTTTCCTTCCTCACTGGGCGTTTTGAACGCCCAGCTTTTTCTGTGTAATTCCTCTGCTGAATGTTCTGAATCTTCAATTCTCTGTATTATTGACTTGAAAAGACACAAATTAAATTTTTTTTTGGATTTTTAATAATGAGGAATAATCAAAATGCAACTAAGATCAAATAAACAATGCATGCAAGACACCAAACTCAGAAGTTTGTATACTACTGACACTAACAAATTGAGAATGCATATGAGAAACAACAAAACACACAAAACAAGAGAATTTAAAGATCAGAGCAATGAAATCATCAAGAACAACTTGAAGATCAATGAAGACACATGATAAATGTGTGCCTTATTATTGGTTATTGTAAATATTTTTCAAAAAATTTTTTTTTTCAGATTTTAAAATTTTTTTCTTATCTTATCTTATTTTTCAAAATTCAAATCTTTTTCAAAAAAAAATCATATCTTTTTCAAAATCTTATCTTATCTTATTTCAAAAATCATATCTTTTTCAAAATCTTATCTTATTTTTTTTCAAAAATCATATCTTTTTCAAAATATTTTCTTATCTTTTTTTCATATCTTTTTCAAAATATTTTTTTGTTAGTTTTTGTTTTTATTTTCTCTCACTACTATGAACTCTCACCCCTTTAGCTATAAGTCTGGTGGTGCACGAAATTGTGATCATCAATGGCGCCATCAACATGGTACGCTCAATTGCAATCTCAACTCTTTATCACAACTTCGCACAACTAACCAGCAAGTGCACTGGGTCGTCCAAGTAATAAACCTTACGCGAGTAAGGGTCAATCCCACGGAGATTGTTGGTATGAAGCAAGCTATGGTCATCTTGTAAATCTCAGTCAGGCAGATTCAAATGGTTATGAATGAATTATGAATAAAACATAAAATAAAGATAGAGATACTTATGCAATTCATTGGTGAGAATTTCAGATAAGCATATGGAGATGCTTTGTCCCTTCCGTCTCTCTGCTTTCCTACTGTCTTCATCCAATCCTTCTTACTCCTTTCCATGGCAAGCTGTATGTAGGGTTTCACCGTTGTCAATGGCTACATCCCATCCTCTCAGTGAAAATGTTCAATGCGCTCTGTCACAGCACGGCTATTCAGCTGTCGGTTCTCGATCATGTCGGAATAAAATCCAGTGATTCTTTTGCGTCTGTCACTAACGCCCCACAATTGCGAGTTTGAAGCTCGTCACAGTCATTCAATCCTTGAATCCTACTCAGAATACCACAGACAAGGTTTAGACCTTCTGGATTCTCTTGAATGCCTCCATCAATTATAGCTTATACCACGAAGATTCCGATTAAGAAATCCAAGAGATAAACATTCAAGCCTTGTTTGCTTGTAGAACGGAAGTGGTTGTCAGGCACGCGTTCATAAGTGAGAATGTTGATGAGCGTCACATAATCATCACATTCATCATGTTCTTGGGTGCAAATGAATATATTAGAACAAGAATAAGCTGAATTGAATAGAAGAACAATAGTAATTGCATTAATACTCGAGGTACAGCAGAGCTCCACACCTTAATCTATGGTGTGTAGAAACTCCACCATTGAAAATACATAAGAATAAGGTCTAGGCATGGCCGAATGGCCAGCCTCCCAAAGAGGGTTCAATCATCAAAACATGATCAAAAGATTCAAGTGATCAAAAGACCTCAAAGATCTAAAGATGAAAATACAATAGTAAAAGGTCCTACTTATAGAGAACTAGTAGCCTAGGGTTTACAGAAATGAGTAAATGACATAAAAATCCACTTCCGGGCCCACTTGGTGTGTGCTTGGGCTGAGCATTGAAGCATTTTCGTGTAGAGACTCTTCTTGGAGTTAAACGCCAGCTTTTGTGCCAGTTTGGGCGTTTAACTCCCATTCTTGTGCCAGTTCCGGCGTTTTACGCCAGAATTCTTGAGCTAACTTGGAACGCCTGTTTGGGCCATCAAATCTCGGGAAAAGTATGAACTATTATACATTGCTGGAAAGCCCAGGATGTCTACTTTCCAACGCAATTAATAGCGCGCCAATTGGGCTTCTGTAGCTCCAGAAAATCCACTTTGAGTGCAGGGAGGTCAGAATCCAACAGCATCTGCAGTCCTTTTCAGCCTCTGAATCAGATTTTTGCTCAGGTCCCTCAATTTCAGCCAGAAAATACCTGAAATCACAGAAAAATATACAAACTCATAGTAAAGTCCAAAAAAGTTAATTTTAACTAAAAACTAATAAAAATATAATAAAAACTAACTAAAACGTACTAAAAACAATGCCAAAAAGCGTATAAATTATCCGCTCATCATCTGGTTACAATTATGTTGTAGGAAAAGGAGATTATAATGACAACTTGCATCAAGGATGGGACAATCAAAGATGGGAGGAGCCACAAGGATTTGATCAACCCTCATGGCAACAACTACCTCCAATGGACTATCAACAACCGTTCCGTGATGCATATCAAGGCAATGGCTATGGTGAGCACTCTTTTGATTATCAACAACCACCACTATATGCCTATGAACCCCCTCCTCAACATGACTTTGGACCACCATACTCACAAGCCCCTTTCCACTATTCACCTCCATATGACCCTAACCCGTATCCACCATACCAACCACCTTATGAGCCAAATGAACCACACATAGAACCACCCCCATTCCAACACAATTACTCTCATGAACCACCACCTCAATATACACCATCTCCTTATCATTATCAAGATGAACCCTCCTATCCACCCCAAACCTCCATGGAGAACACACTTACCTCTCTCAGGGGTTTCACTTCTAACCTCCAAAATCTTATATCCTGCATGGACCAATCCTCTACCTTGAATACTCAACCCTCAAGCTCTAGTGCACTTCCTTTTCAACCACAGAATGATCTCTCCATCCCATCACCACCATTCATGGAAGAGCACCCACATCCATCAATCCAAGAGCAACATGATCCTAAAGATGCAATTGACATAGAACAAGAGAGAAGGGATCATCTTCGCGAATCCATATTTCATAAGGAGCTAGAGGAGGCACTAAAGGTGAAGGTAGAAGAGACCTTTGCAGATGAATGAGTAGTTGAAGGGAGTTATCATATAATAGAAATCATCAAGGAGGAGTACGATTTAATACTAAAACAACTGGACAAAGCCGCAGCAGTTAAAGAGGCAGTGGTTGAAGACTTAGGAGATGCTGAACCTCCATGCGAAGGTCAAGTCATAGAGCCTCCTTCAAAGATGTTTGAATTTAACGTTGAGGAAGGTGTATAACCTCCAAGGCATATCATGGTTGAAGACTTTGAAGGGGATGATCAAGAGATGGATTCAATCATTAATGAATTCTTATCTACATTTGAATCACTTTATCCCATTGGACTTGACATGGAGATTAAAGAAGAAGAAGCACAACCTCCCATGCCCTTGGTGAACAATGAAGAAGAAATTAAATCAGAAGAAAGCTACCAAGAGGAAGAGGTTGAAATTGAAGAAGCTTGCAAAGAGGTGGAAGATGTCGAAGAAGAGCACAAGGGAGTGGAGCTTGCACGTTCATTAGAAACACCTCCCCCTAAGTTGTTGTTCCGAGGGTTACCTGAAACTGGAGGTTGATCTCGGATGAGATCTTCTGTGCTGGTTGGAGCAGTTGTGTCCGACTTGTTGGACTTGGTGGTAGTGCTGATCCTTCGTCCCCGGAGGGTGGGGGGTACCTGCAAGGGACTCCGATGCTTAAGTTAGTAAGGGTATTAAGCAGGTATTGAGTAGAATCAGAGTATGAGTTATACCTGGGTGCTCCAGTGTATTTATAATGGTGAGATGTGACTTTCTTTGGATAAGATAAGTTAGTTATCTTATCTTATCTTATCTTTTGTTGAGGTCAGCTTATCTTCCATGAAACCGCCTTTATCTCTATAGGCTTGGGCTGCCTTTGGATCGGGCTCGTATCCCTTGAGTTGGGCCCTTCTTTGGGCTTTCCTGTCGATTTGGCCGAGTTCTTTATGAAGAAATTAGTCCGCTTGACCTAAAGAGGTCGGTCGCTTTGCTACTGAACATCCCGGCTCGGACAGCTCGACCCAGGGTATGAACTTGCGTAGAGCTGAGGAAGCGTCATAGGATCTGTGGTAATAGTGCCCGAGAGAGGAATTATGAGCGTGTCGCTCCTGATTCTGATGAAAGGGTTTGTTTTCCTACCTCCATCGAGGGAGAGCGTCCCTTCTTCTATGCATATGAATATTTCTTCAGTCAGTTGGACATTACTTTTCCTTTTACTGCTTTCGAGACCAACCTGTTGTGGTCGTGTAACATTGCCCCATCCCAGCTTCACCCGAATTCCTGGGGTTTTGTCAAGATTTTTTAGCTACTTTTCCAAGAGTTAGGCGTAACACCTTCTCAGACTCTTTTCCTTTATCTGTTTGTTTCTGCCAAGCCTGGTGGTTCTTCCAAAAAGAAAGCTTCCTGGGTTTCTTTCAGGTCTTCCCAGGGCCATAAAGTTTTTGCCATGTATGACGAGTCCTTTAAGGATTTTAAGAATTACTTCTTTAGAGTTCGTGCTGTCGAGGGGGCCCGCCCCTTTTTTCTTGATGAAAATGATGAGCCTTCTTTCCATCTAGAGTGGCAGAAGGATGTGAGAGTGTCTCGGTATACATGGGAGATGCTTGACGAGGTTGAGCGTGCTTTTGTTGTTGTTCTTGAGGATTTATAGGGGGAACCACCCCATCTTGATACAAAAAGGTTTTTGAATGACCCGTCTTTGGTTCGGACTATTTTGGGTACTTGTCTGACTTGTTTCTATACTTGTTTTCTTAGTTTTGCTTCCTCTTCTTGTGATTGTAACCCTTTACTATGGCTGATTCTGTATTTGCAGAGATGTCAAAAAACAAGGACTCCATGAAGGCCTTCAAAAAGGCAAAGAAGGCAACTGCTGCTCAAAACATCTCGGCCAAGATGGCCGGAGAGGGATCTTCTCAGGTTCCAGTGAAACCTCCTGTGCCGAGTTCTCCCGGGCCGAGGAAAGCAATTCCTATTCCTCGGGTTCGTCTGGTCGATCCTCCACAGACTTCTGCCGCTGCTTCTGGTGCTCCTCCCTTAAAAATGCAAAAAACATCCGAGCCCTTTAACCTGGATGCCCCGGATTTTGATGCTGTCGAGTTTGTTGACCAGCAAATTGCCCCCTATGGTGGGCTCTCCATGGATGATGTGTCTCTTCTTCAGCATCTGGATTTTATCACCAAAAGTAGTGTGAAAATGGCACATATGGGTGCGGCTATTTTCCGAACTGTTCAGGGGATCCCGATTCATGCCACAAAATCCTTCATGGAGGAGGCTAATGTGTGGAAAACGATCCAACACAAAACTCACCGGCAAGTGTACCGGGTCGCATCAAGTAATAAAAACTCACGGGAGTGAGGTCGATCCCACAGGGATTGAAGGATTGAGAAATTTCAGTTTAGTGGTTGATTTAGTCAAGCGAATCAAATATTGGTTGAGTGGTTTATCATTAACAGAGACTAAATTGCTTGGAATGTAAAGGGAGAGGGGAGAATTGCAGTAAATTAAAGAGCAGGAAAGTAAAAATGCTAAATCTTAAAGAACAAGAAATTAAATGACTGAAACTTAAAGTGCAAGAAATGTAAATTGCAGTAACTTAAATTGCAAGAAATGTAAATTGCTTGAATGGAAAAGGGATTTGAGGATTGGGAATTCAGAATTTCAGCAAGGGAAATTAAATTGCAACAATTAACAAAGCAGCAGTTGAATTTGAAATAACTAGAATCCAAACAGAAATGGAAATTAATCTTGCAGCAGAGGTTCACAGAAGAACCAACAAGGAAAATGGGATCTCAGGACTCAAGAGACTAGATAGCAAAGTCTAGATCTCAATTGCCTTCCCAGATCCAAGTTCACAAAGCAATTAACAAGAAATTGAAGAAGAAGCAGTAAAGGAATTGTAATTAAACTCAATTATGCAAAAGAGGAATTAAAGAGATTTTGAATGGAGATTGAGACAGAATTTCCTCAATTCTTCACATCCAAAACTCAAACAAGAAAAGTAGAAATGCTCAAGCAAGAACGAGGAAGAAGAGAGATCAATTCTCCTCCCTAATTCTCTGAAATTTAGTGAAGTTTCCAAGAGAAAGTTAAAAATAAAAATGAAGATTCAAAGCTCAAAAGAAAGATCAAAGTTCAAAAGTAAAGGAAAGGTCCTAATTACATCAAACTATCTCCTATTTATACACTTTCTATTCTTGGATCTTAGGATTTGGATGGGCTTTTGATTTGGTGAAGAAATGAATTTTATTGGATTTTTAATCCAATTTTAGCCCATGAAGAAAGTAGCTCCCAGGAGGCTGCCCTGCCCTTGTGGAGGGCAGGGCAGAAAATGATGCATCTGGCCCATGGTGCGTGCGTGTGGTGCGTTGGTGCGTGCAGGATGCTGCCCTGCCGAGATTTCCTTTGGTGCGCCAGAATGGTGCGCTGGCCGTGCACCACAAGATGCTGCCCTGCCCTTGCGGAGGGCAGAGCAATGTTTCCAAATTGAAGCCCCGTGTTCGATCCTTGTGTGACGCGCACGCTACCTCTTTTCTTTGATTTTCTTGGCACCAAAGTAAGGCTTAGTTCCTTGCTTCCTCATGGTGCCGTGTTCGATCCTTGTGGCAAGCAATGGTGAACTTTTTCTTTGAATTTCTTCCTTTGGAGAGCCCGATACTGCCCTTGTGGAGGGCAGGGCAATGTTTTTACTTTCCTTGATCCAAGGCACAAATTTGTGCTCTGCCCTTGTCGTGGGCAGGGCAGCGTTGCCTCTCAAGACTCGTTTCCTTATGTTGCCCTCCTAGAGGGCAGTGTGCCCTTGTGGAAGGCAATGCTTGCACTCCTCCTTTATGCGCCACGCCTTTTTCTCCTTGGGCCACGCTTTCTTAAGCCACGCTTCCTCTTTTCTTCTTTTCTTCACCTACAATAAACCAAAACAACTACTTAAAGTATCACTAAATTCACAAGGCTTATAAATCAATTAAAATTCAATTAAAATTAGCTTAAACCTCATAAGTTAGTATCAATTTAATGGTAGTTGCTTGATTTAAAGAAGTTGTGCATTTTCATTCCAAATCACTTACTTAGGATGTAAGAAAGTGCATAAAGACTAATAAAACAAGTGGAATTAGCTTGAAAAATGGGTATATGATGACTTGTCATCAGAGGCCAAATCAGAATTTGATCGGATCAGGGGTCTGAAGGATGAGTTGGAGGTGAAGTTGGCGAAGGTAGAGAAGGAACTGGAGGGTGAGAAGGCCAGCTCTATTGCCTTGGCTGCTTCTTTGAAGTTGGCTGAGGACATGGCACTGAAGCACAAGGATAGCTATGTCTCAGCTTATAGGGAGTTGGTGCATCTCTGGGATGATTTGGAAACTACTCGTGTTGATTATGCCGAGCTTCAGGTTCACCTTGTGGGCAGCGTGACTGCCACCTCTGAGAACCTGATGGAGCAGTTCTGGATTGTTCCTCCTGATGCCGATTTGACTCTTGTTAGTCTTGATAACGTAGTAAAGGATGGCAAGATTGTCCCAGATGATCCCGATGATGATGTTGAACCTCCCCCAGTGCCTTCTATCAAGGTGTCGACCTCCTCGGTTCCTCTAGTTATGTCTGATCCGGATTGTCAGATTCTGAACCGGGATGATGGAACTGTAGATGTTGTGCCTATTCAGACTCGCCCTCCTTCTCCCCGTACTGATGCTGCTGGGAAGGCTCCCGATCTTTGTTGATCTTCTTTTTAAGTATTTGTGTAAATAGCCCGGTTTGTGGGCTTTTGAACTGTTTTATTGTTTTGTTTAACTGCTGACGCTTTTTAGTTGCCTGCCTGGCAACTTTTACTTTGAAAAACAAAAGTAGCTTTCTGAGGTAGATTTTGGTAGCCTCTTGAAGTTTTATTATACTATACTTCTATTGCGCTTTAACATGGCATCTCTTCTGGTTTCTGAGAGTGTTGGAATCTTGCTGCTTGACCTCTTTGGATTGCTTTTGTACTTATTGTTTGTAACTTGGATCCTTTGAGGCCGTGACTGTATGGGTCTGACTTGTTTCTCGGTTTTCTCGCTTTTGCTTGTATTTTTAGCGCCGCATAACCGATTTCTTTGTGTTGGTCCCCTTCTAAGTTATTTTTGTAATCCTCTTTCTTGGACCTTTGTCAGGTCTCTTTCAGGGATTACTTTTATAACTTGTATTGTAGGAGACCGACTTCGTTAGGTCGATCTCTTCTAAGTTAATTTTGTAATCCTCTTTCTTGGACCTTTGTTAGGTCTCTTTCAGGGATTACTTTTATAACTTGTCTTGTAGGAGACCGACTTCGTTAAGTCGATCTCTTCTAAGTTATTTTTGTAATCCTCTTTCTTGGACCTTTGTTAGGTCTCTTTCAGGGATTACTTTTATAACTTGTCTTGTAGGAGACCGACTTCGTTAGGTCGATCTCTTCTAAGTTATTTTTGTAATCTTCTTTCTTGGACCTTTGTTAGGTCTCTTTTAGGGATTACTTTTATAACTTGTTTTGTAGGAGACCGACTTCGTTAGGTTGATCTCTTCTAAGTTATTTTTGTAATCCTCTTTCTTGGACCTTTGTCAGGTCTCTTTCAGGGATTACTTTTATAACTTGTCTTGTAGGAAACCGACTTCGTTAAGTCAATCTCTTCTAAGTTATTTTTGTAATCCTCTTTCTTGGACCTTTGTTAAGTCTCTTTCAGGGATTACTTTTATAACTTGTCTTGTAGGAGACCGACTTCGTTAGGTCGATCTCTTCTAAGTTAATTTTGTAATCCTCTTTCTTGGACCTTTGTTAGGTCTCTTTCAGTGATTACTTTTATAACTTATCTTGTAGGAGACCGACTTCGTTAGGTCAAACTCTTCTACGTAGACCTCCATGATTTTCCCGATGTAGTCTGAGAAGACCTTATTCATTAGCCTTTGATAAGTAGCTCCTGCGTTCTTAAGGCCAAAAGGCATTACGATGTAGCAATAGTTTGCTTTGGGTGTTAGAAATGAGGTTTTTTCTTGATCCGATGGATACATTGGGATCTAGTTGTATCCCGAGTATGCGTCCATAAATGAGAGATACTTATATCCCGATGAGGCGTCTACTAGAGCGTCGATACTTGGGAGTGGATAAAGATCTTTTGGGCAGGCTTTGTTGAGGTCGGTGTAGTCGGTGCACATTCGCCACTTCCCATTTGACTTTTTCACCAAGACGACGTTTGCTAGCCATAGTGGGTACTTAACTTCCCTTATGAATCCTGCCTCTAGCAGTGCTTGCACCTGTTCTGCCACAGCCTGAGACCGTTCTGGTCTGAGTTTTCTTCGTCTTTGTTGTACCGGCCGGGATCCCGGATATACTGCCAACTTGTGGCTCATTAGTTCGGGATCTATGCCTGGCATGTCGGTGGCTTTCCATGCGAAGAGATCAACATTATCTCGTAGGAACTGTATGAGTGATTCCTTTGCGTCTCCTTTCAGGATTGTGCCAATATTAGTTGTCTTATCCGAGGTGTCTCCGATCTGAACTTTCTCTACTTCACCTTCGGGCTGTAGTCGGAGTTCTTCTTGTCTCTGAACTCCACTAAGTTCGATTGTGTGGAACTCTTCTCCTTCGCCTCTGAGGTTTAGACTTTCGTTATAACAGCGACACACCATCCTTTGATCTGCTTTTATTGTAGTTATCCCTTCTGTAGTTGGGAATTTCATACATAGATGTGGAGTTGAAACTATTGCGCCGAGTTGGTTTAACGTTGTCCGACCTATTAAGGCATTGTAGGCTGAGCTTACGTTGACCACGATGTAGTCTATCTTGAGTGTTCTGGATTGGTTCCCCTTTCCGAAGGTTGTATGTAACGATACGTATCCCAGTGGTTGTACTGGGGTATCCCCAAGTCCGAACAGGCTGTTCAGGTATGCTCTTAGCTCTTTTTCTTCTAAGCCGAGCTTGTCGAAGGCAGTTTTGAATAAGATGTTGGCGGAGCTTCCTTGGTCAATTAATGTACGGTGGAGGTTGGCGTTTTCCAGTATGATAGTGATAACCATAGGGTCGTCGTGTCCTGAGATGATTCCGTATGCGTCTTCTTTGGTAAACGTAATTGCTGGGATGTCTGGCGCCTCCTCCTTTCCTTCGACATGGTATACTTCTTTGAGGTGTCGCTTGCGGGATGATTTGGAGATTCCTCCTCCCGCAAATCCGCCGTGTATCATGTGGACGTGTCTTTCCGGTGTGCGAGGTGATCGCTCAGACCGTCTGACATCTTCTTCCCTTCTTCTTTTTTTTGGCTCTTCATCCCGGTTGGCCAAAAACCGATCTAGTTTTCCTTCAGTTACTAATTTTTCTATGACATTTTTCAAGTTGAAGCATTCGTTGGTGGAATGTCCTCGGACTCGATGATACTCACAGTATTCGTTCCGATTTCCTCCTCCTCTTTTGCCTTTGAGTGGCCGAGCTGGGGGTATTTTTTCCGTATGGCAGACTTCTTTGTAAACATCTACCAAGGATACCCTAAGAGGGGTGTAGTTATGATATTTTTTATTTTCTCCCCGGAGCGATCTTCCTTTTTCTTGGATTATTTATCTTTGTCTCGGTAGGCGGAATCGAACCTCGAGGATTCCCCAAGTCGTGAATTCTCCTCCACGTTGATGTACTTCTGCGCCCATTTTTGTACTTCGTCTAGGGATGCAGGGTATTTCTTAGATATAGATTGGCTAAAAGGTCCTTCTCGTAGGCCATTTATGAGGCCCATAATGGCAGCTTCTGTTGGTAGACTTTGTATGTCCATGCATGTTTTGTTGAATCTTTCCATGTAGTTACGAACACTTTCCCGATCTGTTTGCTTGATTCCTAGTAGGTTGGGGGTGTGTTTAGCCTTATCTTTTTGTATGGAAAATCTGGCCAGGAACTTTTTGGCCAGGTCGTCGAAGCTCGAGATGGACTTTGGAGGTAGGCTGTCGAACCATCTAATGGCTGTCTTGGTAAGAGTTGTTGGAAAGGCTTTGCAGCGAACTGCATCCGAGGTGTCAGTAAGGTACATTCTACTTCTAAAATTGCTGAGGTGATGGTTGGGGTCTGAAGTGCCGTCGTACAGAGTCATATCCGGAAGTTTGAAGTCCTTTGGGATTTTGGTCTTCGTGATTTCCCTGATGAATGGATCTTGATCCTTGCGAGAGCTATCCTCTGGAGTGGATCGAGTAGCTTTGGTTTTGAGATCGGCTTCGAGTTTTAGAAGCTTATCTTCTAATTCCCGGCATCGCCTTATCTCCCGATGTAGATCCTCTTCTTTTTCGCGTTGATGTTGGGCTTCTTTCTCGAGTTGCTTTAATCGATCTTGAAGCGCCTCTATAGCTCCCGTGTTTGGAGAATCCTTTTTGTTGTTAATTTGAGGAGTATCCTTTGGTGTAGTGTTCGCATTTTTGTGCGGCATTCTATCCTCTAGATCTGAGTCGTAGTCATTGTCATGGTCGTCTGCCATGGTGATGGGATGACTTCCAGGTTCCCCAGCAACGACGCCAATGTTCCGAGGGTTACCTGAAACTGGAGGTCGATCTCGGACGAGATCTTCTGTGCTGGTTGGAGCGGTTGTGTCCGCTTTGTTGGACTTGGTGGTAGTGCTGATCCTTCGTCCCCAGAGGATGGGGGGTACCTGAAAGGGACTCCGATGCTTAAGTTAGCAAGGGTATTAAGCAGGTATTGAGTAGAATCAAAGTATGAGTTATACCTGGGTGCTCCAGTGTATTTATAATGGTGAGATGTGACCTTCTTTGGATAAGATAAGTTAGTTATCTAATCTTATCTTATCTTTTGTCAAGGTCAGCTTATCTTCCATGGAACCGCCCTTATCTCTATAGGCTTGGGCTGCCTTTGGATCGGGGTCGTATTCCTTGAGTTGGGCCCTTCTTTGGGCTTTTCTGTCAATTTGGCCGAGTTCTTTACGAAAAAGTCGGTCCGCTTGACCTAAAGAGGTCGGTCGCTTTGCTACTGAACATCCCGGCTCGGACAGCTCGACCCAGGGTATGAACAGTTGCCATCATCCTTCACAACTTTCAAGTGGGTAAAATTCATATCCCTCAGCTTTCTAATTCCACTTGAATATTGGCTACCGAAAACAGATAGTCAACTTAGAGCTCTTTGTGGCATTAAGAGTAAGAGAAAGATGGTCAGTGGTAAGAATTATCCTGAAAGGTTCATTATGGTTGAAAGCTTTAAGTTTAAATGCAAAGGTTGGTGTAGAGCTCAACTAAATGGGTCTAGGAAGTTGTTTGGACGCTTCAGTGAGAATTCTAGGAATCATGATAATCAACTTGAAGACGGGTGTAGAAATAAGATTTGGGATCCCAGAGGATATTGGATTTGCAAACATTGGTGGAGATTCCTGGATCAGTACAAGCATAAGCCGCCATGACAAGGAGCTCGCCAAATGTCCAACTTAAGGACTTTAACTAAAAGTGCTAGGTGGGAGACAACCCACCATGGTATGATCGCTCATCTTCCATTTTAGTCTGTTTTTGTATTTTTATTGAACCTGGAATCATGCATAGCATTCATATTAAGCATTGCATTCTGCATACTGCATTAAAAATAAAAAAAATAAAAAAAGAAGAAGAAAAGGGCACGCGACGCGTCCACGTCCCCTATGCCTTAGGAAGAAAAGAGACTTTACAGAGAGTCACGCGAGAGCGTGGCTGGAGGCGTGCCTCTAGCACAATTTGATCCACGGGACCGCGTGGATGACGCAATCGCGTCATTGCTGAAATGGCCTCCCCACGCGTCCGCGTCACTCACGTGACCGCGAGGCCTTGTAAATCGACGTAAAAAGGGTGTATGGCCGAAAGTTGAGTTGGAACATGGCTGGACTCGTGCTAGAAGCACAAGTCCTACCACGCGAACGCGTGCCGCACGCGTCCGCGCCGTTCTTTAAAACAAGGTTAACTACGCGATCGCATCTACCACGCGATCGTGTCAACCAACGTTTTGGCAAAATAAGTTTTTCACCAGAAAGTTGCGTGGCCGCGAGGCTGCACTCGCACTGAAGGCATGAATCACTTCACGCGAACGCGTGACCCATGCGTTCGCGTCACTTTATCAAAGCGCTAACCACACGACCGCATGCCCCACGCGCTCGCGTTGCCTGCGCCGCACAACTTATCCATATCAACGCCAATTATCTTATTTTTTCTTTTCTAATCCTAATCTCTTCTATCTTTTCTTCTTTCTTCTTCCTTTTCTTACTTTCTTCTTCTTCATCTCTTTAACTTCTCCTCCCTCTTCACTTCCATCCTATTTCATTTAATTTATTTGCATACTTTCATTCATTGCATTATTTTTATTGGTGTTAGAAATTTATTTGGATCATTATTCTCTATATTTTGCTTGTGGATTATTAAAGGAATTGTTTGACAATTATATATTACTTTTTAAAGGGTTGCTTGTATGTTCAATTTAATATTTTCAACAACTTATTTCCCATGCATGCTATGTGTTTGTGAAAACGCTCGTATGGCATTGTGCACTATTTTTAGATTTCTTTTAATCTACTACTCTGAATGCTTGCTTTTCACAAAATCCTTTTTATATTTTATTAATTAAATATAATTGTTATTATAAACATATTGTTAGTTTGAAAGACTTGGTAATCTAACATGGACATTGAATGCTTGATCTATGCTATTCATGCCTTTGCCGGCATGCCAATAAATACCTTGCATTTAACTGTCATCACATGCACTTGATATATTTCTATTGATGAATTTTCACATGTAGTCATGACCATGTGTTAATGTCATTCTTCTTTACTGTGCATTGATTATCACCTTTCCCGTTCTCCTTCTTGCTCTAACCCTTGAAGTTTTAACGTCCTTACTCTTTCCCTTTTAGGATGGCCACCAAGAAAGGAAAGGAGAAAGCTACTCTCAAACCACCGGCAAGGAAAGGAACAAAAAGAGCACTAGCTGCGGAGCCACCCATCCACCTGTACATCTTAGCATGCACCGAGGACAGTGCAATCTTTAAGTGTGGAGAGGTCGATACCGATCTCTGTGAGTTAGTTACTTCTTTTTTTCAACACCAATGTTAATTTGTTAGTAGTTGCATTTGCTTGTTTCATTGCATGTTTGTTTGATTTTATGCATTTAGTTACTACTTGATTGAAAAATAATAAGTTTCTTTTTAAGACCCTATTTTTGAAAATTTTCACTAATTTAAATTAAAAAAAATAAAATTTTCTATGTGTTAAATTTGTTTGAAGTTATATTTGGAACATGATTTTTGAGCCAAAAAACACACAACCTGTGAGATTTTGAGCTTATTTACATGGTTACATTATTTAAACCATAAATTTTATTCTTGTGTGTTTCCTTCTCTATAACTGCAATCTAAATTTTGTTCCAATCTATATGTCCATTGTTTGGTATATTTACATGCTTGCATATGATTGAGGCCATTATTTGTATTTTTACTCACTTATCCCAAATAAACCTACCTTTTATGCCATCTTTGTTAGCCCCCTTGAGCCGTTTAACCCCCTTCTATTTCATAACCACATTACTAGCCTTAAGCAGAAAAACAAAATAAAAATCCCCAAGTTGAATCCTTTGTTAGCTTAAGATAGATATTGTGTATAATTTAAGTATGGAGAATTTTATGGGAACATGTGATGATAAAAAAAAAGTAGGGAATTAAATTGACTAAGTTATTTGAAAAATTTGGGAAGCATGCTCATGTGAAATCAAAATAATTAAATTACCATGTGCATTGAAAAAAAATAAAAAAAATTTTAAGTAATTAAATAAAGGGATACAAAAAAATATACATTACCCCAAATGCAAAATAAAAAAAATCAATGCACATGGGACAAAATTCAAAAATAAGTTTGATACATGAGCATGTAATACAAAAGTGGGAAAAATTTGGATAGCTAAGTAAAGCATTTTAAATTGTATAGAGTATGTATATGTTAGGTAAGATCTTAGACTAATCAAGGATTCACTTTGTTAGCTCACTTAGCCTTATATATGTATCCTTACCCTTACCTCAGCCCCATTACAACCCTGAAAAGACCTCATGATGTTTGTATTGGTATGCTAGATATTTGTTGATTGATTAGATGAAGAACAAGGTTGAGAAAGCATGACTAGGGAAGAGTAGAGTGATTGACCCTAGACACTTGAGAGTTAGAGTGATATACACTACCAGTAAGGGTTCAATGCTTGATTCTATGTTCCCTGCTTTCATTAGCTATCTTCTTACGAGTTTACTTGCTTTTTATTGTGTGATTCGAATTAGTGGAATTTGAATTATTTTGGTCTTGGAGAACTTATTTGCTTTTAACCAAGTAGGTAGAAACATTTTGCATGTAGTTGCATCCACATAGATAGGTTGCATTGCATACTCTCTATCATTCCTCTTCACTTCTTTATAGCTTCTCTTGAGCTTAGCATGAGGACATGCTAATGTTTAAGTGTGGGGAGGTTGATAAACCACTATTTTATGGTTTATATTGTGTTTAATTGAGTGGTTTTTATCAAGACTTTGCACACTTATTCATACTATTTGCATGGTTTTACATTCTCCTTCCTGATTTTGTGCTATGATTGAAAACATGCTTCTTTGGCCTTATATTTGCTAATATTAATCCTCTCTTATTACCATTAGATGCCGTGATATGTGTGTTAAGTGATTTCAGGGATTACAGGGCAGGAATGGCTTAGAGGATGGAAAGGAAGCATGCAAAAGTGGAAGGAATACAAGAAATTGAAGGGACTGCAAAGTTGTCAGCCTGACCCTCTCGCACTAAATCGACCATAACTTGAGCTATAGAGGTCCAAATGACGTGGTTTCAGTTGCGTTGGAAAGCTAACGTCTGTGGCTTCGATTTGATATATAATTTATTAGAGTGGCCATACCGATAAGCGACGCGAATGCGCGCTCCACTCGGATGCGTCGCATCTGCGAAAATCAGCGTAGCAGATTTCATAACTAGCGAATTCTGGGCTATTTCCGGCCCAGTTTCAAGCCCAGAAAACACGGATTAAAGGCTGCAAAGTGGAGGAATGAAAGAAAAGACTCATAATTCACTTTTCATAATTTTAGTTGTAGTTTTTAGAGAGAGAGGTTCTCTCCTCTCTCTTAGGATTATGATTTTTAGAAATTAGGAATATTTCTTCTTCATCTCAAGTTCAATGTTCTTCTATTTATTTTCTCTTTTATTTGTTTAATGACCATTCATGTTATGATTTTATTATTTAAATACAATTTGAGGTATTTCAGACTCATGATTGCTTTTCTCTATTTTTAATATAAATTATTTACTAGTGACTTTGGTTGATTAATTGGTGACTCTTGAGTTGTCAAACTCAGCAGTGGTTGAAACTGGCATATTCTAATTGATCTAGATTACTCTAAAGCTAGTCTTCCCACAGGGATTGACTAGGACTTGAGGATCAAGCTAATTAGTCCACTTGACCTTCCCTTGTTTAATAAAGGATAACTAAGTGGGATTAAAACCCAATTCTCATCACACCTGATAAAGATAACTAGGATAGGAATTCCGATTCTAATACCTTGCCAAGAGTTTATTTTATCATTACTATTTTATTTTTTTTATCATTTAACATACTTGTTCCTTACTTTCAAAACCCCCCAATTTACAAGACTCATAACCAATAATAAGAACATACCTCCCTGCAATTCCTCGAGAAGATGACCCAAGGTTTAAATACTTCGGTTATCAATTTTATCAGGGGTTTGTTACTTGTGACAACCAAAATGTTTGTAAGAAAGGACTTTTGTTGGTTTAAAAGCTATACTTGCAACGAGAATTTATTCTGAATTATAGACCACGCAAAAGTTCTCTCTTCAGGCAATCACCTAGGAGCACAGGCACTTACCAAAAAAGTACTTCGCACAGGGTTTTATTGGCCAACTCTACAAAGGGAAGCCACAGAGTTCGTAAAGACATGTCCATCATGTCAGAAATATGCCAACTTTCACATCGCCCCACCAGAGGAGCTCATCAGCGTAACCTCACCTTGGCCGTTCGCAAAATGGGGACTCGACCTTCTCGGGCCCTTCCCTCAGGGATCGGAACAAGTCAAATTCCTCATAGTGGGGATAGACTATTTCACAAAGTGGATCGAGACAGAACCCCTAGCTGACGCCACAGCTCAAAGAAGTCGAAAATTTCTATATAGGAACATTGTCACGAGGTTTGGGGTTCCATACTCCATTACCACAGACAATGGTACCCAGTTCACAGATGCAGGCTTTAGAAAGCTAGCGGCCGACTTGAATATAAAACAATAGTTCACTTCCGTAGAACATCCCCAAGCCAATGGATAAGCCGAAGCTGCCAACAAAGTTATATTGGCTAGGCTGAAACGGAGACTACAGGATGCAAAGGGAGCCTGGGCTGAGGAACTCCCATAAGTCCTAAGGGCATATCGAACAACGCCACATTCCACCACAAGGGAATCACCCTTCCGATTAGCGTACGGAATGGAGGCAATGATCTCAGTAGAGATTGAAGAAAGGTCACCTAGAGTAATTTACTATAGTGAAGAAGCCAATTCCCAACTTCAAAGGGAAGAACTCGACCTGCTTCCGGATGTACAAGAAAGAGCTCAGATTAGGGAAGAAGCATTAAAACGATGAATGGCTGCAAGATACAATCAAAAGGTAGTACAGTGAGCTTTTGCTGAGAACGACCTCATCCTAATCTGAAATGACATTGGAACAGCCCGACCTGGAGAAGGAAAGTTGGCAGTAAACTGGAAAGGACCTTTCCGGGTCATAGAACTACTTGGAAAGGGCTACTACAGACTGTCCAAACTCGAAGGGTGAGGGCTTCCTAGGTCATGGCACACCTGCAACCTAAGAAGGTACTACAGCTAGGGATGATAAAGGATCTTAGGATAAAGCGCACTCTTTTTCCTGAAAAGGTTTTCTAACAAGGCGCCAGTCCAAAACCTACAAATCACCCGACTTAGAGGATAAACCTCCCACATGTATACATTTGCATTTACTTTTGAATAAAATCTATCTAGGTCTTCTACAAATGTTCAAGCTGCATTAATCTAAAACATTCATCACCCGATTATAAAGCTACAGATCGGCAGAAAGTGAAAATTAAATTCACTACGCGATCACAATAAAGACCAAAGATGAAAACCAAATTCATCAAAAGGTCGACCAAACGAGGGTTAAACCCAATCTTACAAAATCGGCAAAGATGAAAACAGAATAATGCAAGAAGTTATAGAAAGTGATCTATAAAAAGGACCTGACGAGGTCCTAATAAAATGGATTGCTAAAAAAATAACTTAAAGGCTGACCGACATAAAGAAGTCAGACCAACCGCAAAAACCGAAGTTATAAGTAAAGCCCTGGAAAAAGGTCTGGCCAGCCCTATAAAAGAGGATTACTATAACTTAGAAGAGCCCGACAGGACGAAGTCGGACTCCTACAAAGAAGTTATAAAAGTAATCCCTGAAAGAAACCTGAACAGGGTCCAAGAAAGAGGATTACAAAAATAACTTAGAAGAGCCCGACATGACAACGTCGGACTCCCATAAAGAAGTTATAAAAATAATCCCTGAAAGAGACCTGAACAAGGTCCAAGAAAGAGGATTACAAAAATAACTTAGAAGAGCTCGACATGACGAAGTCGGACTCCCACAAAGAAGTTATAAAAATAATCCCTGAAATAGACCTGAACAAGGTCCAACAAAGAGGATTACAAAAATAACTTAGAAGAGCCCGAAATGACGAAGTCGGACTCCCACAAAGAAGTTATAAAAGTAATCCCTGAAAGAGACCTAAACAAGGTCCAAGAAAGAGGATTACAAAAATAACTTAGAAGAGCCCGACATGACGAAATCAACCCAAAACATAAAGCTACAAAAGTAACCCCTGAAAGAGACCTAAATGAGGTCCAAAAAAAGGATTACAAATAGCAATTGGTAAAAAACACCGACCTGACAAAATCAGGCAACCACAGCGTAATTCCTTACAAAGACCTGAAATTGCTGAAAATAACATCAGGCAAAGGAATCAAGCCAATCAGGTCAGATTCCGACACTCCCAAAGTCTACAAAGGTACCAAGATGAGTGCAGACATACATGATATAAAAACACAGAGTTATAATAGTAGCAAGCTTCAGAGGCCACCAAAAGCCCAAAAAGCACAAAAACCACTTTGTTTTTCAAGATAAAGTTGCTAAACAAACAACTAAGAAAGTGTCAACAGTCAACAAAATACCATTTACAAAAGTGAAAGTTCAAAAGCCCACAAACTACACACAATACCAAGAATAAATAAAGAGGATCCAAAGGCTTCCCAGTAGCGGCATCAACATGGGGCGAAGGAGGGCGAGTTTGTAGTGGCACAGCATCCACTGTCCCATCATCTCAGTTCAAGAGGTTCCGACTCAATTCTGGCTGCAGGAGCTGAAGAAGTCGGCATAACAGACGTCTTGGTGGAAGGCGCAGGAGGAGGCTCAGCATCATCTTCATCAGGGTCGTCAGGAACAATCTTACCGTCCCTCACAACGTTGTAAAGACTAAAGAGGGTAAGGTCGAGCTCGGGTGCAAGAACCCGTACCTGTTCCTTTAAGTTCTCATAAGCAGCAGTCACGCTGCCCACGAGGTGACCCTGGAGCTCGGTATAATCATCTCGGGCAGTTTCCAATTCACCACAGAGACGCACCATTTCTCTGTAAACCAAAACATAGCTCTCCTTGTGTTTCAGCGCAGTGTCTTCGGCCAACTTCACAGAAGCCGCCAAAGCCACAGAAATAGTCTTTTCACCCTCTAATTCTTTCTCCACCTGTGCCAACTTTACCTCCAGCTCCTCCTTCAAACCTTTTATCCTATCAAACTCCAACTTAGCCTCCATCATGAAAGATTTGGTAGCATGGACCGGGATACCCTGAGCAGTCCGAAAAAGAGCCGCGCCCATATGAGCCATCTTCACACTACTTTTAGTTATGAACTCCAAGTGATGAAGAATGGACATATCATCCACTGAAAGACCTCCATAGGGGGCAATTTGCTGGTCAACAAACTCAACAGCATTAAAATCAGGGGCGTCAAGGTTAAAGGGCTCAGATGTTTTTTTCTTTTTCAGAGGAGGAGCGCCAGAAGCAGCAGCCGAAGTTTGTAGAGGGTCAGACAGACGAACCCGGGGAGTAGGGATCACCCTCCTTGGCCCGGGTGAACTCGACACGAGCGGCTTCACTTGAACTTGAGAAGACCCCTCTCCTGCTGCCTTGGCCGATATGTTTTGAGAAGCAGTAGCCTTCCTTGTCTTTTTGAAGGCCTTCATGGAGTCATTATTTTTTGACATCTCTGAAAAATAGAATCAACCACAGTAAAACATTACAATCACAGAATAAGAGGAAGCAAAAATAAAGAAACAACGGATAAAAAACAAGTCGGACTGTACCCAACACAATTCGGACCAGGGACGGGTCCCCCAGAAACTTTTTGGTATCGAGATGGGGGGTTCCCCCCATATGTCCTCTAGAACAATCACAAAAGCCCTCTCAACCTCGTCAAGCATCTCCCAGGTATAACGAGACACTGTCACATCTTTTTGCCATTCTAGAGGAAAAGCAGGCTCATCATTTTCATCAAGAAAAAAGGGGCGGGCCCCCTCAACAGCTCGAACCTTAAAGAAATAGTTCTTAAAATCCTTAAAGGATTCATCATACATGGCAAAAACTTTATGTCCCTGAGCAGATCTAAAAGAAACCCAAGAAGCTTTCTTTTTGGAAGAAGCCCCAGGCTTGGCCAAAACAAAGAGATAAAGAAAAAGAGTCTGAGAAGGTTTGATGCCTAATTCATGACAAAGCAACTCAAAAATCTTGACAAAGCCCCAGGAATTCGGATGAAGCTGGGACGGGCAACATTACACGACCACAACAAATTAGTCTCAAAAACAGTAAAAGGAAAAGTAATGTTCAATTGGATGAAGAAATATTCATAGGCATAAAAGAAAGGACGCTCCCCCTTTACTGAAGTCAGAAAGCAAACCCTCTCGTCAGAATCAGGCGCTACAAGCTCATAATCCCTCTCCTGGGCACCGCTACCACAAACCCTATGATGTTTTCTTAGCTCTACACAAAATTCAGCATTCACCACCGAAACACACATTAAGACAAGGGAGTCCAACCAGTCGGACATCCCCTCAAGAACGTTGGAAGACGTCTCTACAATATTTTTGCCAGTAGACATGGCCAACTAGTCCTACAATCAAAGAAAATATGGATTACTAAAACTACTCGAAGTACTAATCAAATATCTCGGGCAAGTCAGCGAAGAGCAGCTCGGCCATAAATGGATACAACTCAACAATAAAAACATACAAATAAATAAACCAGGCATATCAAACAAAAGGAAACCCCGGAACTTAAGCCAAAAGATCCAGGAGCATCCTTTGGAGGCAGCAAAGGAATGAGGAGATAGGAAAATTTTCTACATTCTGGCATCTCTCGAGCGGAAAAAACCCTCCTTCAAACCACAACATTTCAAAATCATAAAAACGTCATCATTTACCCAACAGTCTTTCAGCAAGTGGAATTGTCAAGCATCAAAGCATGCCAAGTAGAAAATGACCAAAGATGGTATCTTCCTCAGAATCAAACAAAGTTCGTATCAAACTAGAAGGCACAATCAGGAGCAGTAACAAAAACTCAAAGCCCTAAGAGCAGCAACTATCAAAAAAGAACGGCGAAAGATCAGGCAAATTAAGGAAGCCCTAAAAAAGTGCACATTGCAGAAACAATCAGACACAAGCAAGCAAAAGAAGATTCAAACTTTCTGAAAGTAAAAGATCGAGACTCTCTCAAAAAGGAGGTAAAACAACGAGGAAGTAAAAAAAGACGGAAAGAAGAACCAACCTGGAAAAACTGAAAGCTTCAACGAAATTGGAAGGAGGAAGTGGAGTCAGAGAGTCGCCCTCTCACAAACAAATGAAAGCATAGAACAATTACCAAAGCAGCGTCACAGGAAGAAAAACAAAAAGCTGCAAACCTCAAGCACGAACAGAAAGAGAGAAAGAAAAGGGAAGTTACGGAGAAGAGAAACTATTTTTTTTTCTGAAGAATCAAAATTCAAAAGGGAAAGATTAAAGAGAAACGGCGTAATTAAAAAACAATTAATGAGGGGATTAAACCATCGCTTGTTCCCAAGGCCAAAAGCGCTAATGTAAAAGTGCACTGATGAGCGGATAATTTGTACGCTTTTTGGCATTGTTTTTAGTATGTTTTTAGTATGATCTAGTCAGTTTTTAGTATATTTTTATTAGTTTTTAGTTAAAATTCACTTTTCTGGGCTTTACTATGAGTTTGTGTGTTTTTCTGTGATTTCAAGTATTTTCTGGCTGAAATTGAGGGACCTGAGCAAAAACCTGATTCAGAGACTAAAAAGGACTGCAGATGCTGTTGGATTCTGACCTCCCTGCACTCGAAGTGGATTTTCTGGAGCTACAGAAGCCCAATTGGCGCGCTCTCAACGGCGTTCGAAAGTAGACATCCTGGGCTTTCCAGCAATATATGATAGTCCATACTTTGCCCAAGATTTGATGGCCCAAACCGGCGTTCAAAGTCACCCTCAGAATTCCCAGAACTGGCACAATGATGGGAGTTAAACGCCCAAACTGGCACCAAAGCTGGCGTTTAACTCCAAGAAGAGTCTCTACACGAAAATGCTTCAATGCTCAGCCCAAGCACACACCAAGTGGGCCCGGAAGTGGATTTTTATGTCATTTACTCATCTCTGTAAACCCTAGGCTACTAGTTCTCTATATATAGGACCTTTTACTATTGTATTTTCATCTTGGTTCTTCTGGTTCCCTCTCTGGGGCCGAAGCCAATGATCACTATCATCACTTATGTATTTTCAACGGTGGAGTTTCTACACACCATAGATTAAGGTGTGGAGCTCTGCTGTACCTCGAGTATTAATGCAATTACTATTGTTCTTCTATTCAATTCCGCTTGTTCTTGTTCCAAGATATCACTTGTTCTTCAACTTGATGAATGTGATGATCCGTGACACTCATCATCATTCTCACCTATGAACGTGTGCCTGACAACCACCTCCGTTCTACCTTAGATTGGGTGGATATCTCTTGGATTCTTTAACCGGAATCTTCGTGGTATAAGCTAGAACTGATGGCGGCATTCAAGAGAATCCGGAAGGTCTAAACCTTGTCTGTGGTATTCTGAGTAGGATTCAATGATTGAATTACTGTGACGAGCTTCAAACTCCTGAGGGCGGGGCATTAGTGACAGACGCAAAAGAATCACTGGATTCTATTCCGGCCTGATTGAGAACCGACAGATGGATAGCCGTGCCGTGACAGGGTGCGTTGAACATTTCCACTGAGAGGATGGGAGGTAGCCATTGACAACGGTGAAACTCTTGCATACAGCTTGCCATGGAAAGGAGTAAGAAGGATTGGATGAAGACAGTAGGAAAGCAGAGAGACGGAAGGGACAAGCATCTTCATACGCTTATCTGAAATTCCCACCAATGAATTACATAAGTATCTCTATCTTTATCTTTATGTTTTATTCATCATTCATAACCATTTGAGTTTGCCTGACTAAGATTTACAAGGTGACCATAGCTTGCTTCATACCAACAATCTCTGTGGGATCGACCCTTACTCGTGTAAGGTTTATTACTTGGACGACCCAGTACACTTGCTGGTTAGTTGTGCGAAGTTGTGTTTATGCCATGGTATTGAACACCAAGTTTTTGGGTTCATCACCGGGGATTAATTGAGTTGTGATAAGTAGTGATCACAATTTTGTGCACCAAGTTTTTGGCGCCGTTGCCAGGGATTGTTCGAGTATGGACAACTGACGGTTCATCTTGTTGCTTAGATTCGGTATTTTTTCTTCAGAGTTCTTAAGACTGAATTCTAGTGTTTCAAGGTGATGTTCTTATCATCACCAAAGCTGATTGATCTTCATCAATTTAGCTCTTGAATGCAATGTTCTGCTGAAGCTTGGCTAGCCATGTCTAATTTCTTTAGACCGAAGCTTTAGACTAACATTGCATGATTCCTGGAATTCTCATTAAGAATTTTGATATCTTTATTTTCTTTTCCACTTAATTTTCGAAAAAACCAAAAAAATTACAAAATCATAAAATCCAAAAAAAAAATTTCTTGTTTGATTCTAGTGTTTCATGTTAAGTTTGGTGTCAATTGCATGTTTCTGTTCTTCTTGCATTCATTCATGTGTCTTAAGGATCTTCAAGTAATTCTTGATGATTTTCTTGCTCTAATCTTTGAATTCTCTTGACTTGAGTGTTTTGTTGAGTCTCATATGCATTCTCATTTTGTTAGTGTCAGTAGTATACAAACTGCTAAGTTTGGTGTCTTGCATGCATGGTTATTTGATTTTAGTTGCATTTTGATTATTCCTTAAAAATCCAAAAATATTTTTAATTTGTGTCTTTCAAGTCAATAATACAGAGAATTGAAGATTCAGAACATACTGCAGAGGAATTACACAGAAAAAGCTGGGCGTTCAAAATGCCCAGTGAGGAAGGCAAACTGGCGTTTAAACGCCAGCCAGGGTGCCTGGCTGGGCGTTTAACGCCCAAAAGGGTAGTAGTTTGGGCGTTAAACGCCAGAATGTGCACCATTCTGGGCGTTTAATGCCAGGATGGCACAAGAGGGAAGATTCTGTTTTCAATTCAATTTTTTTTCAAGTTTTCAAAATCTTTTCAATCAAATCTTTTTCAAAATCAATTTCTTTCTATTTTCAAGGATACTTGCTATCAATTAATGATTTGATTCAACATTTCAAGTATGTTGCCTTTTCTGTTGAGAAAGGTTTAATGTTTGAATCATATCTTTTCTTGTTAGCCAAGTTATTAATTTTTAAAATCAAATCTTTTTAAAAAAAATGTTTTTCAAATCATATCTTCTCAATCACATCTTTTTAAAAAAAACCAATCATATCTTTTTAATTTCTAATTTCAAAATCTTTTTCAAAAATCACTTAATTTTTTTTCCACTCTTGTTTTCGAAAATCAATTAGTATTTTTCAAAATGTTTTAAAAATCTTTTACTTAATTTTCGAAAATTACTTCCCCTCTTCTCACATCCTTCTATTTATGGACTAACACTATTCCTCAATGAACAATTCGAACTCCATCTCTCTTGATAAGTTCGAATTCTTCTACTTTTGCCTTCTATTTTTCTTTTCCTCTGACACATCAAGGAATCTCTATACTGTGACATAGAGGATTTTATATTTTCTTGTTCTCTTCTCTTTCATATGAGCAGGAGCAAAGACAAAAGCATTCTTGTTGAGGCTAATCCTGAAACTGAAAGGACCTTGAAGCGAAAGCTAAGAGAAGCTAAGGCACAACTCTCTGTAGAGGACCTAACAGAAATCTTCAAAGAAGAAGAACACATGGCAGCCGAAAACAACAACAATGCCAACAATGCAAGGAAGGTGCTGGGTGACTTTACTGCCCCTACTCCTGACTTCTATGGGAGAAGCATCTCTATCCCTGCCATTGGAGCAAACAATTTTGAGCTTAAGCCTCAATTAGTTTCTCTAATGCAACAGAATTGCGAGTTCCATGGACTTCCATTGGAAGATCCTCATCAGTTCTTAGCTGAGTTCTTGCAAATCTGTGACACTGTCAAGACTAATGGGGTTGACCCTGAGGTCTACAGACTTATGCTATTCCCTTTTGCTGTAAGAGACAGAGCTAGAACATGGTTGGACTCACAACCTAAAGAAAGCCTGAACTCTTGGGAAAAGCTAGTCAATGCCTTCCGGGCAAAGTTCTTTCCACCTCAAAAATTGAGTAAGCTTAGAGTGGAAGTCCAAACCTTCAGACAGAAGGAAGAAGAATCCCTCTATGAAGCTTGGGAAAGATACAAACAATTAATCAGAAAGTGTCCCTCTGACATGCTTTCTGAATGGAGCATCATAGGTATTTTCTATGATGGTCTCTCTAAACTATCCAAGATGTCTTTGGATAGCTCTGCTGGAGGATCTCTTCATCTGAAGAAGATGCTTACAGAAGCTCAAGAACTAATTGAAATGGTTGCAAATAACCAATTCATGTACACTTCTGAAGGGAATCCTGTGAACAATGGGGCTAATCAGAAGAAAGGAGTTCTTGAGATTGATACTCTGAATGCCATACTGGCTCAGAACAAAATATTGACTCAGCAAGTCAATTTGATTTCTCAAAGTCTGTCTGGAATGCAAAATGCACCAGGTAGTACTAAGGAAGCTTCATCTGAAGAAGAAGCTTATGATCCTGAGAACCCTTCAATGGAAGAGGTGAATTACATGGGAGAACCCTATGGAAACACCTATAATCCTTCATGGAGAAATCATCCAAATGTCTCATGGAAGGATCAACAGAGACCTCAACAAGGTTTCAACAATAATAATGGTGGAAGAAACAGGTTTAGCAGTGGCAAGCCTTTTCCATCATCTTCTCAGCAACAGACAGAGAGTTCTAAGCAGAACACCTCTGACTTAGCAACCATGGTCTCTGATCTAATCAAAACCACTCAAAGTTTCATGACTGAAACAAGATCCTCCATTAGAAATTTGGAGGGACAAGTGGGTCAGCTGAGCAAGAAAATTACTGAACTCCCTCCTAGTACTCTTCCAAGCAATACAGAAGAAAATCCAAAAGGAGAGTGCAAAGCCATCAACATGGCCGAATTAGGAGAGGAGGAAGAGGCAGTGAACGCCACTGAGGAAGACCTCAATGGACGTCCACTGACTTCCAATGAGTTTCCCAATGAGGAACCATGGGAATCTGAGGCTCAAAATGAGACCATAGAGATTCCATTGAACTTACTTCTGCCATTCATGAGCTCTGATGAGTATTCTTCCTCTGAAGAGGATGAGTATGTCACTGAAGAGCAAGTTGCTAAATACCTTGGAGTAATCATGAAGCTAAATGACAAGTTATTTGGAAATGAGACTTGGGAGGATGAACCCCCTTTGCCCACCAAAGAACTGGATGACTTGTCTAGGCAGAAATTACCTCGAAAGAGACAGGATCCTGGGAAGTTTTCAATACCTTGTACCATAGGCACCATGACCTTCAAGAAGGCCTTGTGTGACCTAGGGTCAAGTGTAAACCTCATGCATCTCTCTGTAATGGAGAAGCTAGGGATCTTTGAGGTGCAAGCTGCAAAAATCTCACTAGAGATGGCAGACAACTCAAGAAAACAAGCTTATGGACTTGTAGAGGATGTTCTGGTAAAAGTTGAAGACCATTACATTCCTGCTGATTTCATAGTCCTAGAGACTGGGAAGTGCATGGATGAATCCATCATCCTTGGCAGACCCTTCCTAGCCACAGCAAAGGCTGTGATTGATGTTGATAGAGGAGAATTAATCATTCAAGTGAATGAAGAATCCTTGGTGTTTAAGGCTCAAGGATATCCCTCTGTCATCATGGAGAGGAAGCATGAAGAGCTTCTCTCAAAACAGAGCCCCCACAGTCAAACTCTAAGTTTGGTGTTGGGAGGCCACAACCAACTTCTAAGTTTGGTGTTGAACCCCCACATTCAAACTCTAAGTTTGGTGTTGGGAGGTTCCAACATTGCTCTGAGCATTTCTGAGGCTCCATGAGAGCCCACTGTCAAGCTACTAACATTAAAGAAGCGCTTGTTGGGAGGCAACCCAATGTTATATTTTATCTACTTTCCTTTGTTATTTTATGTTTTCTGTAGGTTGATGATCATGAGAAGTCACAAAATCAATTGAAAAAGCAAAACCAGAATGAAAAACAGAAAGAAAAACAGCACACCCTGGAGGAAGATCCTGCTGGCGTTTAAACACCAGTAAGGCTAGCAGATGGGCGTTTAACGCCCAGTCTGGCACCATTCTGGGCGTTTAACGCCAGAAAAGGGGCACCAGACTGGCGTTAAACGCCAGTAAAGGGCAAGAAGTTGGCGTTAAACGCCAGAAAGGGGCACCAGCCCGGCGTTTAACGCCAGAATTGGCACAAAGAGCAATTTTGCTCGCCACTTGGTGCAGGGATGACTTTTCCTTGACACCTCAGGATCTGTGGACCCCACAGGATCCCCACCTACCCCACCACTCTCTCTCTTCTTCTTCACCCATTCACCAATCGCCTGAACACCTCTTCCCCAAAAAACCCTTCACCTATCAAATCCCATCTTTCTCTTCACCATTCACATCCATCCTTCATAAAACCCCACCTACCCCACCATTCAAATTTAAACCACTTTCCCTCCCAAACCCACCCTCCCATAGCCGAACATCACCCTCCCCCCACTCCTATATAAACCCATCTTCACTCCTTCATTTTCACACAACCTAAACACTACTTCTCTCCTTTTGGCCGAACCACAAGGCCATCTCCATCTCTTCTATTTCTTCTTCTTCTACTCTCTTCTTTCTTCTTTTGCTCGAGGACGAGCAAACCTTTTAAGTTTGGTGTGGTAAAAGCATTGCTTTTTGTTTTTCCATAACCATTTATGGCATCCAAGGCCGGAGAAACCTCTAGAAAGAGGAAAGGAAAGGCAAAAGCTTCCACCTCCGAGTCATGGGAGATGGAGAGATTCATCTCAAGGGTGCATCAAGACCACTTCTATGAAGTTGTGGCCTTGAAGAAGGTGAGTTAAACGCCGGAACTGGCACAAGGATGGGAGTTAAACGCCCAAACTGGCACCAAAGCTGGCGTTTAACTCCAAGAAGAGTCTCTACACGAAAATGCTTCAATGCTCAGCCCAAGCACACACCAAGTGGGCCCGGAAGTGGATTTTTATGTCATTTACTCATCTCTGTAAACCCTAGGCTACTAGTTCTCTATATATAGGACCTTTTACTATTGTATTTTCATCTTGGTTCTTCTGGTTCCCTCTCTGGGGCCGAAGCCAATGATCACTATCATCACTTATGTATTTTCAACGGTGGAGTTTCTACACACCATAGATTAAGGTGTGGAGCTCTGCTGTACCTCGAGTATTAATGCAATTACTATTGTTCTTCTATTCAATTCCGCTTGTTCTTGTTCCAAGATATCACTTGTTCTTCAACTTGATGAATGTGATGATCTGTGACACTCATCATCATTCTCACCTATGAACGTGTGCCTGACAACCACCTCCGTTCTACCTTAGATTGGGTGGATATCTCTTGGATTCTTTAACCGGAATCTTCGTGGTATAAGCTAGAACTGATGGCGGCATTCAAGAGAATCCGGAAGGTCTAAACCTTGTCTGTGGTATTCTGAGTAGGATTCAATGATTGAATTACTGTGACGAGCTTCAAACTCCTGAGGGCGGGGCGTTAGTGACAGACGCAAAAGAATCACTGGATTATATTCCGGCCTGATTGAGAACCGACAGATGGATAGCCGTGCCGTGACAGGGTGCGTTGAACATTTCCAATGAGAGGATGGGAGGTAGCCATTGACAACGGTGAAACCCTTGCATATAGCTTGCCATGGAAAGGAGTAAGAAGGATTGGATGAAGACAGTAGGAAAGCAGAGAGACGGAAGGGACAAGCATCTTCATACGCTTATCTGAAATTCCCACCAATTAATTACATAAGTATCTCTATCTTTATCTTTATGTTTTATTCATCATTCATAACCATTTGAGTATGCCTGACTAAGATTTACAAGGTGACCATAGCTTGCTTCATACCAACAATCTCTGTGGGATCGACCCTTACTCGCATAAGGTTTATTACTTGGACGACCCAGTACACTTGCTGGTTAGTTGTGCGAAGTTGTGTTTATGCCATGGTATTGAACACCAAGTTTTTGGGTTCATCACCGGGGATTAATTGAGTTATGATAAGTAGTGATCACAATTTCGTGCACCATGCACGCTTTAAAAGAAAGCAAACGTTCCGCATTCAAAGGAGAACTCTACCAAGAAGAAATCGATAAAATGCTCGAACTCGGCTTCACTAGAGAAGGATCGAAGTCCTAAGACTAAAAGACTCGACCTTAAAAATCGAGCTCGAGCAGGGGCACTGTTCATACCCTGGGACGAGCTGTCCGACCCGGGATGCTCTACCGACAAATTGACCGACCTCTTCAGGTCAAGACAATCTGACCTCTTCTCAAAGAGCTCGGCCAGATTACCAGGAAAGCCCAATAAAGGGCCCAAACAAAGGAACACGACCCGAATCCAAGGGCAGACCAAGCCTATAGAGATAAAGGTGGTTCCTTTAAAGATAAGATGACCTCGCTCGAAGATAAAGATAAGATAAGCTTATCTAAGAAAGGTCGCTCTACACCATTATAAATACACTGGAGCACCCAGGTACAACTCATACTCTGATCCTACTAAAAAAACCAGCTTAATACCCTTGCTAACTTAAGCATCAGAGTCCCTTGCAGGTACCACCACCCTCCGGTAATGAAGGATCAGCACCATCACTCCGTCCAACAAGTCGGACACGACAGCTCTGACCGGTACAGAAGATCTCGTCCGAAATCGACCTACAGTTTCAGGTAACCCTCGGAACAATGGTGCTGGTCCTTCATCATCGAAGGGTGGTGGTACCTGCAAGGGACTCTGATGCTTAAGTTAGCAAGGGTATTAAGCAGGTGTTTAGTAGAATCAGAGTATGAGTTATACCTGGGTGCCCTAGTGTATTTATAATAGTGTGGAGTGACCTTTCTAGAGATAAGATAGTTATCTTATCTTATCTTTGAGTGATGTCATCTTATCTTTAAGGGGAACCGCCTTATCTTTCTTTAGGCTTTGCCGCCTTTAGATTTGGGTTGTGTCCCTTCGTTTGGGCCTGCTTGGGCCTCTTATGGTGATTTGGCCGAGCTCTTTGAGAAGAGGTCGGTAATGGGCTAATGGTGCACGAAATTGTGATCAATACTTTTCACAACTCAAATAATCCCCGGTGATGAAACCAAAAACTTTGTGTTCAATACCATGGCATAAACACAACTTCGCACAACTAACCAGCAAGTGTACTGGGTCGTCCAAGTAATAAACCTTACGCGAGTAAGGGTCGATCCCACAGAGATTGTTGGTATGAAGCAAGCTATGGTCACCTTGTAAATCTCAATCAGGCAAACTCAAATGGGTATGGTGATATACGAATAAAAACTATAAAGATAAAGATAGAGATACTTATGTAATTCATTGGTAGGAATTTTAGATAAGCGTATGAAGATGCTGTCCCTTCCGTCTCTCTGCTTTCCTACTGTCTTCATCCAATCCTTCTTACTCCTTTCCATGGCAAGCTTAAGCAAGGGTTTCACCGTTGTCAGTGGCTACCTCCCATCCTCTCAGTGGAAATGTTCAACGCACCCTGTCACGGCACGGCTATCCATCTGTCGGTTCTCGATCAGGCCGGAATAGAATCCAGTGATTCTTTTGCGTCTGTCACTAACGCCCCGCCTTCAGGAGTTTGAAGCACGTCACAGTCATTCAATCATTGAATCCTACTCAGAATACCACAGACAAGGTTAGACCTTCCGGATTCTCTTGAATGCCGCCATCAGTTCTAGCCTATACCACGAAGACTCTGATCTCACGGAATGGCTGGCTCGTTTGTCAGGCGAGCACTCGGTTGTCAGGCGATCAACCATGCATCGTGTATCAGGAATCCAAGAGATATTCACCCAATCGAAGGTAGAACGGAGGTGGTTGTCAGTCACACGTTCATAGGTGAGAATGATGATGAGTGTCACGGATCATCACATTCATCAAGTTGAAGAACACGTGATATCTTAGAACAAGAACAAGCGGAATTGAATAGAAGAACAATAGTAATTGCATTAATACTCGAGGTACAGCAGAGCTCCACACCTTAATCTATGGTGTGTAGAAACTCCACCGTTGAAAATACACAAGAACAAGGTCTAGGCATGGCCAAATGGCCAGCCTCCCAATGATCTAAGATAGCATCAGAATAAAGATAACTACCCAGATGTCTCAATACAATAGTAAAAGGTCCTACTTATAGAAAACTAGTAGCCTAGGGTGTACAGAGATGAGTAAATGACATAAAAATCCACTTCCGGGCCCACTTGGTGTGTGCTTGGGCTGAGCATTGAAGCATTTTCGTGTAGAGACTCTTCTTGGAGTTAAACGCCAGCTTTTGTGCCAGTTTGGGCGTTTAACTCCCATTTTGGTGCCAGTTCCGGCGTTTAACGCTGGAAATTCTGAGGGTGACTTTGAACGCCAGTTTGGGCCATCAAATCTTGGGCAAAGTATGGACTATCATATATTGCTGGAAAGCCCAGGATGTCTACTTTCCAACGCCGTTGAGAGCGCGCCAATTGGGCTTCTGTAGCTCCAGAAAATCCACTTCGAGTGCAGGGAGGTCAGAATCCAACAGCATCTGCAGTCCTTTTTAGTCTCTGAATCAGATTTTTGCTCAGGTCCCTCAATTTCAGCCAGAAAATACCTGAAATCACAGAAAAACACACAAACTCATAGTAAAGCCTAGAAAAGTAAATTTTAACTAAAAACTAATAAAAATATACTAAAAACTAACTAGATCATACTAAAAACATACTAAAAACAATGCCAAAAAGCGTACAAATTATCCGCTCATCACAACACCAAACTTAAATTGTTGCTTGTCCTCAAGCAACTGAAAATCAAACAAGATAAAAAAAGAAGAGAATATGCAATGAATTCCAAAAACATCTATGAAGATCAGTATTAATTAGATGAGCGGGGCTTTTAGCTTTTTGCCTCTGAACAGTTTTGGCATCTCACTCTATCCTTTGAAATTCAGAATGATTGGCTTCTTTAGGAACTCAGAATCCAGATAGTGTTATTGATTCTCCTAGTTAAGTATGATGATTCTTGAACATAGCTACTTATTGAGTCTTGGCCGTGGCCCAAAGCACTCTGTCTTCCAGTATTACCACCGGATACATACATGCCACAGACACATAATTGGGTGAACCTTTTCAGATTGTGACTCAGCTTTGCTAGAGTCCCCAACTAGAGGTGTCCATGGTTCTTAAGCATACTCTTTTTGCCTTGGATCACAACTTTATTTCTTTCTTTTCTCTATTTTTTTCGAATTTTTTTTCTTTTTCTCTTTTTTTTTCACTGCTTTTTCTTGCTTCAAGAATCATTTTAATGATTTTTCAGATCCTCAGTAACATGTCTCCCTTTTCATCATTCTTTCAAGAGCCAATATTCATGAACCACAAATTCAAAAGACATATGCACTGTTTAAGCATACATTCAGAAAACAAAAGTATTGCCACCACATCAAAATAATTAAACTGTTATAAAATTTAAAATTCATGCAATTCTTCTCTTTTTCAATTAAGAACATTTATTATTATTTTTTATTTTTTTAAGAGAGGTGATGGATTCATAGGACATTCATAACTTTAAGGCATAGACACTAAGACACTAATGATCACAAGACACAAACATAGATAAACATAAGCATAATTTTCGAAAAACAGGAAAATAAAGAACAAGGAAATTAAAGAACGGGTCCACCTTAGTGATAGCGGCTTGTTCTTCCTCTTGAAGATCCTATGGAGTGCTTGAGCTCCTCAATGTCTCTTCCTTGTCTTTGTTGCTCCTCTCTCATGATTCTTTGATCTTCTCTAATTTCATGGAGGATGATGGAGTGTTCTTGGAGCTCCACCCTTAGTTGTCCCATGTTGGAACTCAATTCTCCTAGGGAGGTGTTTAGTTGCTCCCAATAGTTTTGTGGAGGAAAGTGCATCCCTTGAGGAATCTCAGGGATCTCATGATGAGTGGGGTCTCTTGTGTGCTCCATCCTCTTCTTAGTGATGGGCTTGTCCTCATTAATAGGGATGTCTCCCTCTATGTCAACTCCAACTGAATAACAGAGGTGACAAATGAGATGAGGAAAGGCTAACCTTGCCAAGGTAGAGGACTTGTCCGCCACCTTATAGAGTTCTTGAGCTATAACCTCATGAACTTCTATTTCTTCTCCAATCATGATGCTATGAATCATGATAGCCCGATCTATGGTAACTTCGGACCGGTTGCTAGTGGGAATGATTGAGCGTTGAATAAACTCCAACCATCCTCTAGCCACGGGCTTGAGGTCATGCCTTCTCATTTGAACCGGCTTCCCTCTTGAATCTCTCTTCCATTGGGCGCCCTCTTCACATATGACTGTGAGGACTTGGTCCAACCTTTGATCAAAGTTGACCCTTCTAGTGTAAGGGTGTTCATCTCCTTGCATCATGGGCAAGTTGAATGCCAACCTTACATTTTCCGGACTAAAAACCAAGTATTTCCCCCGAACCATAGTAAGCCAATTCTTTGGATCCGGGTTCATACTTTGGTCATGGTTCTTGGTGATCCATGCATTGGCATAGAACTCTTGAACCATTAAGATTCCGACTTGTTGAATTGGGTTGGTAAGAACTTCCCAACCTCTTCTTCGGATCTCATGTCGGATCTCCGGATATTCACTCTTTTTGAGTGAAAAAGGGACCTCGTGGATCACCTTCTTCAAGGCCACAACTTCATAGAAGTGGTCTTGATGCACCCTTGAGATGAATCTCTCCATCTCCCATGACTCGGAGGTAGAAGCTTTTGCCTTCCCTTTCCTCTTTCTAGAGGTTTCTCCGGCCTTGGATGCCATAAATGGTTATGGAAAAACAAAAAGCAATGCTTTTACCACACCAAACTTAAAAGGTTTGCTCGTCCTCGAGCAAAAGTAGAAAGAAGAGAGTAGAAGAAGAAGAAATGAGGAAGAAGGGAATGGCTTTGTGTTCGGCCAAAAGGGGAAGAAGTGGTGTTTAGGTTGTGTGAAAATGAAGGAGGGAAGATGGGTTTATATAGAAGTGGGGAGGGGCTTGGTTCGGTCATGTATGGGAGGGTTTGGGAGGGAAAGTGGTTTGAATTTGAAGGGTGAGGTAGGTGGGGTTTTATGAAGGATGGATGTGAGTGGTGAAGAGAAAGATGGGATTTGATAGGTGAAGGGTTTTTGGGGAAGAGGTGTTGAGGTGATTGGTGAATGGGTGAAGAAGAGAGAGAGTGGTGGGGTAGGTGGGGATCCTGTGGGGTCCACAGATCCTGAGGTGTCAAGGAAAAGTCATCCCTGCACCAAATGGCAAGCAAAAATGCATTTTTAGCCAATTCTGGCGTTAAACGCCGGGCTGGTGCCCATTTCTGGCGTTTAACGCCAGCTTCTTGCCCTTTTCTGGCGTTTAACGCCAGTCTGGTGCCCCTTTCTGGCGTTAAACGCCCAGAATGGTGCCAGACTGGGCGTTAAACGCCCATCTGCTAGCCTCACTGGCGTTTAAACGCCAGCAGATTCTTCCTCCAGGGTGTGCTGTTTTTCTTTCTGTTTTTCATTCTGTTTTTGCTTTTTCAATTGATTTTGTGACTTCTCATGATCATCAACCTACAGAAAACATAAAATAACAAAGAAAAATATATAAAATATAACATTGGGTTACCTCCCAACAAGCGCTTCTTTAATGTCATTAGCTTGACAGAGGACTCTCATGGAGCCTCAGAAATGCTCAGAGCTATGTTGGAACCTCCCAACACCAAACTTAGAGTTTGAATGTGGGGGTTCAACACCAAACTTAGAAGTTGGTTGTGGCCTCCCAACACCAAACTTAGAGTTTAACTGTGGAGGCTCTGTTTGGCTCTGTTTTGAGAGAAGCTCTTCATGCTTCCTCTCTATGGTGATAGAGGGATATCCTTGAGCCTTAAACACCAAGGATTCTCCATTCACTTGAATGATCAACTCTCCTCTATCAACATCAATCACAGCCTTTGCTGTGGCTAGGAAGGGTCTGCCAAGGATGATGAATTCATCCATGCACTTCCCAGTCTCTAGGACTATAAAATCAGTAGGGATGTAATGGTCTTCAACCTTTACCAGAACATCCTCTACAAGTCCATAAGCTTGTTTTCTTGAGTTGTCTGCCATCTCTAATGAGATTTTTGCAGCTTGCACCTCAAAGATCCCTAGCTTCTCCATTATAGAGAGAGGCATGAGGTTTACACTTGACCCTAAGTCACACAAGGCCTTCTTGAAGGTCATGGTGCCTATGGTACAAGGTGTTGAAAACTTCCCAGGATCTTGTCTCTTTTGAGGTAATCTCTGCCTAGACAAGTCATCCAGTTCTTTGGTGAGCAAAGGGGGTTCATCCTCCCAAGTCTCATTCCCAAATAACTTGTCATTTAGCTTCATGATTGCTCCAAGGTATTTAGCAACTTGCTCTTCAGTGACATACTCATCCTCTTCAGAGGAAGAATACTCATCAGAGCTCATGAATGGCAGAAGTAAATTCAATGGAATCTCTATGGTCTCATTTTGAGCCTCAGATTCCCATGGTTCCTCATTGGGGAACTCATTGGAGGCCAGTGGACGTCCATTGAGGCCTTCCTCAGTGGCGTTCACTGCCTCTCTTTCCTCTCCAAATTCGGCCATGTTGATGGCTTTGCACTCTCCTTTTGGATTTTCTTCTGTATTGCTTGGAAGAGTACTAGGAGGGAGTTCAGTAATTCTCTTGCTCAGCTGACCCACTTGTGCCTCCAAATTTCTAATGGAGGACCTTGTTTCAGTCATGAAACTTTGAGTGGTTTTGATCAGATCAGAGACCATGGTTGCTAAGTCAGAGTTATTCTGCTTAGAACTCTCTGTCTATTGCTGAGAAGATGATGGAAAAGGCTTGCTATTGCTAAACCTGTTTCTTCCACCATTATTATTGTTGAAACCTTGTTGAGGTCTCTGTTGATCCTTCCATGAGAAATTTGGATGATTTCTCCATGAAGGATTATAGGTGTTTCCATAGGGTTCTCCCATGTAATTCACCTCTTCCATTGAAGGGTTCTCAGGGTCATAAGCTTCTTCCTCAGATGAAGCTTCCTTAGTACTGTTTGGTGCATTTTGCATTCCAGACAGACTTTGAGAAATCATATTGACTTGTTGAGTCAATATTTTGTTCTGAGCCAATATGGCATTCAGAGTGTCAATCTCAAGAACTCCTTTCTTCTGACTAGTCCCATTGTTCACAGGATTCCTTTCAGAAGTGTACATGAATTGGTTATTTGCAACCATTTCAATCAGCTCTTGAGCTTCAGTAGGCGTCTTCTTCAGATGAAGAGATCCTCCAGTAGAGCTATCCAAAGACATCTTGGACAGTTCAGAGAGACCATCATAGAAAATACCTATGATGCTCCATTCAGAAAGCATATCAGTGGGACACTTTCTGATTAACTGTTTGTATCTTTCCCAAGCTTCATAGAGGGATTCTCCTTCCTTCTGTCTGAAGGTTTGGACTTCCACTCTAAGCTTACTCAATTTTTGAGGTGGAAAGAACTTTGCCAAGAAGGCATTGACTAGCTTTTCCCAAGAGTCCAGGCTTTCTTTAGGTTGTGAGTCCAACCATGTCCTAGCTCTGTCTCTTACAGCAAAAGGGAATAGCATAAGTCTGTAGACCTCAGGGTCAACCCCATTAGTCTTGACAGTGTCACAGATTTGCAAGAACTCAGCCAAAAACTGATGAGGATCTTCCAATGGAAGTCCATGGAACTTGCAATTCTGTTGCATTAGAGAAACTAATTGAGGCTTAAGCTCAAAGTTGTTCGCTCCAATGGCAGGGATAGAGATGCTTCTCCCATAGAAGTCGGGAGTAGGTGCAGTAAAGTCACCCAGCACCTTCCTTGCATTGTTGGCATTGTTGTTGTTTTCGGCTGCCATGTGTTCTTCTTCTTTGAAGAATTCGGTTAGGTCCTCTACAGAGAGTTGTGCCTTAGCTTCTCTTAACTTTCGCTTCAAGGTCCTTTTAGGTTCAGGATCAGCCTCAACAAGAATGCTTTTGTCCTTGCTCCTGCTCATATGAAAGAGAAGAGAACAAGAAAATATGGAATCCTCTATGTCACAGTATAGAGATTCCTTGAGGTGTCAGAGGAAAAGAAAAATAGAAGGCAGAAGTAGAAAATTCGAACTTATCAAAGAAGATGGAGTTCGAATTTTGCATTAAGGAATAGTGTTAGTCCATAAATAGAAGGATGTGAGAAGAAGGGAAGTAATTTTCGAAAATTAAGTAAAAGATTTTGAAAACATTTTGAAAAACACTAATTGATTTTCGAAAACCAAGAGTGGAAAAGAAATCAAGTGATTTTTGAAAAAGATTTTGAAATTAGAAATCAAAAAGATTTGATTGAAAACCATTTTGAAAAAGATGTGGTTAAGAAGATATGATTGATTTTAAAAAGATGTGATTGAGAAGATATGATTTGAAAAACATTTTAAAAGATTTGATTTTGAAAATTAATGACTTGGCTATCAAGAAAAGATATGATTCAAACATTAAACCTTTCTCAACAGAAAAGGCAACATACTTGAAATGTTGAATCAAATCATTAATTGATAGCAAGTATCTTTGAAAAAGGAAAGAAATTGATTTTGAAAGCATATGATTGAAAAAATATGATTTGAAAAAGATTTGATTTTGAAAAACTTTGAAAACCTGAAAAAAATTGCATTAAAAAAACAGAATCTTCCCTCTTGTGCCATCCTAGCGTTAAACGCCCAGAATGGTGCACATTCTGGCGTTTAACGCCCAAAACACTACCTTTTTGGGCGTTAAACGCCCAACCAGGTACCCTGGCTGGCGTTTAAACGCCAGTCTGTCCTTCTTCACTGGGCGTTTTGAACGCCCAGCTTTTTCTGTATAATTCCTCTGCAGTATGTTCTGAATCTTCAATTCTCTGTATTATTGACTTGAAAAGACACAAATTAAAAATATTTTTGGATTTTTAATAGTGAGGAATAATCAAAATGCAACTAAAATCAAATAAAAATGCATGCAAGACACCAAACTTAGCAGTTTGTATACTACTGACACTAATGAGAATGCATATGAGACACATAAACACTCAAGTCAAGAGAATTCAAAGATCAGAGTAAGAAATCATCAAGAATTACTTGAAGATCCTTAAGACACATGAATGAATGTATGCAATTGACACCAAACTTAAAATGAGACACTAGACTCAAACAAGAAACATAAAATATTTTTGGTTTTTATGATTTTGTAAAAAAAAAATTTTTGAATTTTTCGAAAATAAAGTGGAAAAAGGTATCAAAATTCTTAATGAGAATTCCAGGAATATGCAATGTTTAGTCTAAGACTCCGGTCCAGGAATTAGACATGGCTTCACAGCCAGCCAAGCTCTCAAAGAAAGCTTCGGTCCAAAACACTAGACATGGCCAATGGCCAGCCAAGCCTTAGCAGATCACTGCTCCAATAGCAAGATTGATAGAAATCAACAAGCTCTTGTGATGATAAGTTGAAACCTCGGTCCAATGAAATTAGACATGGCTTCACAGCCAGCCAGACTTCAACAAATCATCATGAAACTCTAGAATTCATCTTCAAGAATTCTGAAAAAAAATACCTAATCTAAGCAACAAGATGAACCGTCAGTTGTCCATACTCAACAATCCCCGGCAACGGCGCCAAAAACTTGGTGCACGAAATTGTGATCAATACTTTTCACAACTCAAATAATCCCCGGTGATGAAACCAAAAACTTGGTGTTCAATACCATGGCATAAACACAACTTCGCACAACTAACTAGCAAGTGTACTGGGTCGTCCAAGTAATAAACCTTACGCGAGTAAGGGTCGATCCCACAGAGATTGTTGGTATGAAGCAAGCTATGGTCACCTTGTAAATCTCAGTCAGGCAAACTCAAATGGGTATGGTGATATACGAATAAAAACTATAAAGATAAAGATAGAGATACTTATGTAATTCATTGGTAGGAATTTCAGATAAGCGTATGAAGATGTTGTCCCTTCCGTCTCTCTGCTTTCCTACTGTCTTCATCCAATCCTTCTTACTCCTTTCCATGGCAAGCTTAAGCAAGGGTTTCACCGTTGTCAGTGGCTACCTCCCATCCTCTCAGTGGAAATGTTCAACACACCCTGTCACGGCACGGCTATCCATCTGTCGGTTCTTGATCAGGCCGGAATAGAATCCAGTGATTCTTTTGTGTCTGTCACTAACGCCCCGCCTTCAGGAGTTTGAAGCACGTCACAGTCATTCAATCATTGAATCCTACTCAGAATACCACAGACAAGGTTAGACCTTCCGGATTCTCTTGAATGCCGCCATCAGTTCTAGCCTATACCACGAAGACTCTGATCTCACGGAATGGCTGGCTCGTTTGTCAGGCGAGCACTCGGTTGTCAGGCGATCAACCATGCATCGTGTATCAGGAATCCAAGAGATATTCACCCAATCGAAGGTAGAACGGAGGTGGTTGTCAGTCACACGTTCATAGGTGAGAATGATGATGAGTGTCACGGATCATCACATTCATCAAGTTGAAGAACAAGTGATATCTTAGAACAAGAACAAGCGGAAATGAATAGAAGAACAATAGTAATTGCATTAATACTCGAGGTACAGCAGAGCTCCACACCTTAATCTATGGTGTGTAGAAACTCCACCGTTGAAAATACATAAGAACAAGGTCTAGGAATGGCCGAATGACCAGCCTCCCAATGATCTAAGATAGCATCAGAACAAAGATAACTACCCAGATGTCTCAATACAATAGTAAAAGGTCCTACTTATAGAAAACTAGTAGCCTAGGGTGTACAGAGATGAGTAAATGACATAAAAATCCACTTCCGGGCCCACTTGGTGTGTGCTTGGGCTGAGCATTGAAGCATTTTCGTGTAGAGACTCTTCTTGGAGTTAAACGCCAGCTTTTGTGCCAGTTTGGGCGTTTAACTCCCATTTTGGTGCCAGTTCCGGCGTTTAACGCTGGAAATTCTGAGGGTGACTTTGAACGCCAGTTTGGGCCATCAAATCTTGGGCAAAGTATGGACTATCATATATTGCTGGAAAGCCCAGGATGTCTACTTTCCAACGCCGTTGAGAGCGCGCCAATTGGGCTTCTGTAGCTCCAGAAAATCCACTTCGAGTGCAGGGAGGTCAGAATCCAACAGCATCTGCAGTCCTTTTTAGTCTCTGAATCAGATTTTTGCTCAGGTCCCTCAATTTCAGCCAGAAAATACCTGAAATCACAGAAAAATACACAAACTCATAGTAAAGCCCAGAAAAGTGAATTTTAACTAAAAACTAATAAAAACATACTAAAAACTAACTAGATCATACTAAAAACATACTAAAAACAATGCCAAAAAGCGTACAAATTATCCGCTCATCAGCTAACCTTCCAAGAGGTTGGTCATGGGCCAACCTTCTAAGAGGTCGGTCATGGGCCAACCTTCTAAGAGATCGGTCAACCCGGTCCTTTATAGCTCAAACTGATGCATGAACAGCAACAATATTGACAACAGAGGTAACCAGGAACAGGAGACAGAGCTAGAGCCTTTCATTGGGTTCTTGCAAAGGAAGAATTTCAAGGAAAGAAGAAGCTTTATTGCCACCATAGTAGAGAGAGAAAAGGATTTGAAAGGGGAGAAGACGATTCTGCAAATGTTGAGGTGGGTGATGAGATTTTGGGTCCAGCCGGAGAACATTCCAAAGATGATAAGTTAAGGAGGTGAAGGGTGGGAGTGGAACCATTGGAGGAGAGGGTTGTAGAGATTAGAGAAAGAGAGCATGAGGGAAACCACAGAGATTGGCATGACTTTGGATTTTGTTTCATCCTTGAGTTAATAGCCGAAGTATGCTGCCCTTTAGTAGACATAGGTCTTCCTCCAGGAGAATTATACATCAACCTCCATAGAACACGGTGAGGTGGGTACCTACAAAATGTACTCCAACACTCAAGTCAGTGCGATGAATATTAAGTACAATAATAATATCTAAATCTTTCTCTTTGTATCTTTTTCTGTTCTATCCCTTTTTGTTCATTCTGCCTTCCTTATATAATGAGTAAAGGTGGGCTAGCTCGCATGGTTTTGATTGTCCGAGAAATTTGCTGAGGATCTTTTGTAACTTTTTTCTTTTGTATTTGATTTTCCATTCTTCTTCAGCATAGTTTGGTTATATGTGATATATTTGTTAACATTGTGGCCGAGTTTTTAGGGGTCAGTGGCCAAGGTATAACGTCCAGCTTATAGCCCCCAAGCTTGACCTATCCTTGGGACAAGGAGACGGGTTGAGCTTATTGAATATGAGTGTATAACTCGATCACTGATGTATGTGGTAGGTGAGCCTCCAAGTTCAAGCTGGCTCCATTTATTAATGCAAAAAATTTTGAAAAAACTGGGAGTTTTCTTTCATGCACCGATTGTAATTTAAGTGACATGACACGTAATGCGAATGTCAAGAAATCCCTTACCATTAGATTATTTAACTTCTCTTTATAGTATGAATATGTGGCTCAGATTTGATGAAAGTCAGTGTGGATGAGTCGTAACTGCTTCAGTGATACCTTGGTGTCTTAAATCACGATGTTTCTTCCCAAGTTAATTTCTATTGTGTTAAGACCAGGTAGTGGAAATAGAGAGAGAAAAACGATATTTTGAACTTATACTGCAAAGATGAGTAAAAAAGGTTAGTTATGTTCTTATGATCATTTGCTTCTCTTCTTCCGTAATCTCTTTGTACTGGGTAATAGTGTAGGAATGGGAAAGGCCAAGGTAGAAGTTAGGGAAGATGATCCATATGGTTGGGTAGATGAAGATGTAAAAAGTAGAGTGTCAAGGTTTAGTGATGTAGAATCTGTTAGCGCATTGGGATCAGATGTCTGGGTGAAGGAAGGAGAAGAGGTAAAAATATAGTTTCTGCCATGTGAGGAAGGGGATCGTGTTTTTGAGAAACGAGATGCTTGGTCATATTTTATTTGTATAGTTGCTTATTGACTGAGTTGGGTGTGAGACTCTCGTTTATCGACTTTCAATGTGGAGTGCTATACTGGATGAACTGTGCTCCGACCTAGTTACACTCTAATTCCTAGGTTTTCGTTAGGACTTTCAGGAACCTAATGAATATTTTGGAGCGCCCTCCTTCATTGAGTTTCTTTTTCTATTTGTTTTAGGATAAAGGGGTTAGGAGGGGTTATGTGTAAACTTAAGCAGTCATCCGAGGAGATCTATACTCAGGCTATACAAGTCCTCATTCAAGGATTTTTAAGGTAATGTTTGTGAAGGTGGGAGTGTCATGGATGAATTTCCTTTTCATGTTAATGAGTTTCTGGAGGAGAGGTTTCCTCTTTTCTAGTCATCTGAACCTAATCAAATCTTACATGTGGAGGATAGATGTATAGATGATGAGTTGGTAATGGAGTCCTTGGTGTCTGAAATGTCTATAAGTAAGGTATTATCTGTTAGTAAAATGTTAAAGCTTGAAAGTGATAAATAAGCAATGTTGGACCACATAGATAATGATAGGTTTTTATGAAATTTTATTTGATAATGAGGTAAAGAATTTATTGGGTTCTTTTGATTGTGATGTAGGTGATAAGGTGTCGACCATAACCATGGCTGGACTAAAAGCGTTTCTGAATTGGAAGAAGAAGAATGAGAAGGAAAGGTCAACTACTATCATAGAGAAGGAATCTGGAGCGGAGGTCGTGTAATCAAAGTTGATATCGAGGCCCAAGAGAAAGAGGGGGATTGCAGCTACAAGGAAAAAGTCAGTTGAGTTGATTAACATTAAGGATGGTGATGAACCAAATCTGGAAGAAGTGAACACGTCATATGCTTCACACAAAAAAATGCTTCATGGTTATGCTGAGGATGATAGTGTGAGATCACTGTAGTCCAAGCTAATTCTTTTTATGACGCTTGCCAATCAATTTGATCAATTTCCTTTTGATGTGAGTTTGATCAATGAAGTTGGATCTATAGGTGTTAGTCATTATCTACATGTATGAATTGTTGTTTTAATATATGTTTTAAGTGGTTATAGGCTTAGCTAATATTGACATATGAGTTGTAGGTGATTGGTTATTGTCTGGTTGCTATAGGTCATACCCAGGAGTTGTCTTTAGAAAAAAAGAAGAAAGATGTTGTATTGGTGGAAGAGCTGATGATCACAGTAAAGGAAAAAGAAAACAGTGTTAACAAGTTTACTGCCTCTTTGAAGTCTAAAGAGATAAAATTGATGAATATGAAGGTTCAACAGCAAAACTTAGAAGATAATGTTAGGGATCTGAGTTCTAAGAAAGATAGGCTAGCCACTCAGATTCGAGAGTTGAAAACCAAGGTCTATGACTGATAAACCCATGTTTCATGAGATATTTTGTGCTTAATTTGAGTGATTTATACAATCCTTCACCTACTTATTCACATTAATTGCATGGTTTTACTTTCCCTCCCTTATTATGTCATATCGTGAAAAACATGTTTCCTAAGCTTTGAAAATTAATTATTTTAATTACCTTTATTTTCATTCGATGCCATGATTAGTGTGTTGAGTAGTTTCAGAGTTTCTAAGGCAGAATGACTTAAAGGATGAAAAAGGAAACATACCAAAGGGAAAGGAGAAAGCAAAACGGAGCTTTAAGGAAACTGGTATCCACGCGATTGCATGGACGACGCGATCGCGTGCCAAGCACGAGTCAGCAGCGACGCGGCCGCATGACTGACGCGACCACGCGCCTCTAGCAGAACGCACATGACGCGGTCGCATGACTGACGCGACCGCGTGGCAAGGAAAAGCTCTGAATGACGCGACCGCGTGACCCACGCGGACGCGTGACAGAGGCCACGCACCAGAAAATTACAGAACACGTCCCAGCGAGTTCTAAAGCCCTTTTTGGCCCAAATCCAAGTCCAGAAGGCATAGACCAGATGTTATGAAATGGGGGAATGCATCCATTCAAGAGGGCTGGCATAGTTCTACTTTTCCATGATTTAGATTTAGTCTAGAGAGAGATTCTCTCTCTCTCTTTTTAGGATTTAGGATTTCTTCTTGTTTTAAGAGTAACTCTGGATCCAGGTTTTAATGTTCTTCTATTTTAGTTCCATAATTATTTATTCCGGCATTTGAATTGATCATTTACTCTTATAATTTAATTTATGAATTATTCTATGTTCCAGATTATTATTTGAATTAATGATATTGAGGTATTTTCAGTTTATTATTGCTCTTGTTAATTTATGATTATCATTGTTTACGAATTGAAGATATTTTATTCCAGTAATTTTACTTTTTCCCCTTTTGGTTCTGATTAAGAATTTAGTAACTCAATAGTTATTAGACTCAACATAATTAATAATCGTTATCTTGCTAATTGAGCTGAACCTGAATAATCCCAACCTTTTCTTCGGAAATAATTAGGATTCAAAGGTCAATTTAATTAGTCCCTTGACTTTCCTTTACCCTGGCAAAGGTTGACCAAGTGGAGTTTAGATTCAACTTTTATTATAGTTGAGAGAGATAACTAAGTTAGACCTCTAGATTCCCTTATCTTGCCAAAAGTTGTTTTACAATTATTATTTATTTTTAATTGCCATTTAATTCACTCATCATTTAAATTACTTGCTTCTCACCTTCTAAACCCCGGTTACAACCTTTATAACCAATAATAAGAACATACTTCCTCGCAGTTCCTTGAGAAGACGACCCGAGGTTTGAATACTCGGTTAACAATTTCTAAAGGGGTTTGTTACTTGTGACACCCAAAACATTTGTATGAAAGGACTTTTGAAGGTTTAGAAACTATACTTGCAACGAGGATTTATCCGCAAATTTCTAGACCACGCAAAAGTTCTCTCATCAATGACTCTTTTGCGCAAGGGCTTGATCATGCTGTTGTCCAAAATAACGCGATTTGCCTAAAGAGTGGAAAAGCTAGACTCACCAAAATTTTGTTGAATGGAAAGCTCGTTGATGACGATACTATGGGTGAAGGTGAAGGCAGAAGCTTGGATGTTGCCGAGAAGAAAGAATGATGTGGTGATAGGTTGAATATAAGACTTTTGTATTTTCGTTGCTTTTGCTATGTATTCGATTTATATATCGGTTTATTTTTGAGATATGAACATGAGCAGAGTATGAAGCTCGATTAGTTTGATTTGTTTGGTTTGCGACAATTTGATATAGAGTTTAGTTGATAAATTGCTTTAGGTTGATTTTGATGTTTGGCGCATATTGATAGGAAAAGTGGAAATGAGAAAAAAATAAGTATGTGATGTATAAAATATTGAGTAAAAGTAACATGGAAATTAATTTCGCAAGTGTCTGGCCTCATTAAAACCTCTCTGCGCAAAAACCATTGTGGGAAAAAAACTCATGAGTAGGAAAAAGATTACCTTCATTCGCCAAGATTACATTGTTAACTTTGATACAATTTTAGTGAAGAGATGTTCCAAGTATCCAGATAATGTTTTCACTTAAAGTCTGAAGTGTGTAAGCCCCCTTTCCGAGGACTTTTGTGATTCGATATGGCCCCTCCCAAGTTGCGATTAGCTTGCCGTGTCTAGATGGTTTCCACGCGTCTTCTATTCGCCTGAGAACAAGGTCACTGTGTTGGAATTCTTTGGGAATGACATTCTTATTGTATTTCTGTTTTATAAGTTGTTGCATTGCTTTTTGTCTTAGGGTGGCCACCTCTCTAACTCCTTCAAGCAGATCGGACCTCCATGTTCCTATGATCATCATATAACTCGGTTCTTAACAAGGAATGTGCAATCTCCATAGCGATCATTGCTTCGAGGCTGTATACCAACCGAAACGGGGTTTCACCAGTGGTGGAATGCACAGTTGTGTTATAGTTCCATAGTATTTCAAGGATAAATTTTGCAAATTGCCGGTTGGCATCGGCGAACTTTTTCCTTAAGGCTTGTAGCATAATTCTGTTAGCTTCTTCTGCTTGTCCATTCGTTTATGGATGTTCAACGAAATTGAAATGGTGTTTAATGTTAAAATTCTGTACAAAAATAGAGATATTAGTATTAGTGAATTGCCAACCATTATTAGAGACAATTTCACTAGGAATACTAAAGCGGCATATAATTTGTTTCCATAAGCATGATTGCACTTTTTCTGTTGTTATTCTAACGAGTGGTTATTCTTTAATCCACTTGGAAAAATAATCTGTTGACACCAATAAGAACTTCACTTGTCCTGGCAATATCGGAAAAGGTCCGAGGATATCTACTCTCCACCTATAGAATAACCAATTTACCTCAGTCGTGTGCAAGAGCTCAGCTGGTGTGTAGATGGTGGCATGTTTCTGGCACCTGTCACTTTTTTGTACCACGAGGATGCAATCAGTCTTTATCGAGGGCCAATAGTACCTTGCGTGCACAATTTTGGTTGCTAAACTTCATCCACCAATGTGCCTCCCATACACTCCTTCATGGACTTCAGACACTACTAGGATAGAATCCTCTTTGTTGAGGCATTTAAGTAGTGGACATGCAAATCCCCTTCTATATAGGTCATTGCCTATATTTGTATAAAAGCTCGCCCTTCTTTGAAACAACCTTGGGTCATTTTCGGGGTTTGGAATGATTCCTTCTCGGATGTACTTAATGAAAGGCGACTTCCAACCTTTGTCCTGTATGACACTTAATACACAAGTTATGCTTACACTAGGTTTCTCTATCATCAATTGAGATAAGGTTGGGGCCTGTAAGTGCTTTCTAGTGGTTGCTAATTTAGATAAGGTGTTAACTCTACTGTTGTGCTCTCTAGTTATGTGAATAATCTCAAATAGTGTAAATTTTGAAACGAGTTAGAAATAGATAAATATAAATATAAAGGTTTACCATTCTCAGGTCGGTGAAGTCTTGGAGGTGCTACTAGGATTGCTTTTAGCTCTTGGAAAGACTTTTAACAATTCTTGTTACATTGAAATTGTTTGCGCTTACTTAGTGTTTGGAAAAAATGGTAAGATCGGTTTGCAATTGTTGGCAGGAATCGTGATAGTCCAGTTAATCGTCCTGTTAATTGTTAGACTTCCTTGATGTTCTTTGAACTTGTCATTTGGAGAATGACACTGTACTTCTTTCAATTTGCTTCAATACCTCGGGAAGTTAACATGAAACCAAAAAATTTTCCTCCTTGAACACCGAATGCACATTTTTCGGAATTTAATCGCATGTTGTAACGTCAGAGCTAACTAAATATCTCGGTCAAGTCCGAGTAATGTGACTCTCCATGTGGCATTTTTGCCACCATGTCGTCCACATAGACTTCAAGATTCCGTCCAATCTGCCATTGGAGAACTTTGTCCATTAAGCGTTGATATGTTGCACCAGCGTTCTTAAGGCCAAATGACATGACCTTATAGCAAAAATTACCAAATTAGGTGATAAACACTGTTTTATCTTGATCATCAGGATGCATTAGGACCTTATTATAATCAGAATATGCATCCATGAAGCTCAAGCTATTAAAACCAGCGCATTGTCCACAAACATATCAATACATGGTAAGGAATATGCATCTTTACGGCATGATTTATTGAGGTTAATAAAGTTGACACACATGCACCATTTACCTTATCTTTTTCTTACCATTACCATGTTTGACAGCCAGGTTGTGAACCTGATTTCTCGGATAAAACCTACAGCAAGTAATTTCCTGGTTCCTTCTAGCAACCTTGCATTCTTATATGTTCCCATGTTGTGCTTTTTTTGTTCTATAGGTCTAATGGCAAGATCAATTGCTAATTTGTGGCTTATGATATTGGGATCAATGCTCGGCATGTCCGCTGGCATCCATGCGAAAAGGTCGACATTGTTTCGCAACAAGAAGATTAATTGTAGTCGAGCATCTGCTGAAAGAGCATGACCAACATATGTAAAGTAATTTGTATTATTGGTTAGTGGTACCTTTTCAAGATCATCCATTGCAAGAGTTCTTTCTCGGAGGTCCGACCGTGGGTCTAGTTCAGACTGACCGAGCTTTGTTTAAGGCTTGCATTGTAACACTTCCAAGCTTCTTTATGGACATTGTATACTATTGTGATTAAGTCATCCTGCACATGAAACTTAACACATAGATGCACAGTGGGTACTATTGCACCAAAAGAATTCTAAGACGGTCTATCAAGAATAATATTATATGGACTAGTGCAATCTACCACTAAATATTAAATGTCTACCATCTTTGATTGAAGGTGATTACCCATCGTAGTTTTTACCAGACATACCCGAGAAGATACACCCTTTCTCTAGAGAACCCTACTAATTTCCTAGATGAGGGCTGCATGGCCTTGTCACATAATTTTATTTTTTAAAAAGTAGATTAGAATAATACATCAACACTACTGTCTGGGTCTAATAAGACCTTTCTTACCAATAGGTCACCAACTTAGATAGACATTACTATAGGATCGTCAAGGTTCGAACCTTGGGAACAAAAGTCAAATTCAGTAAAGGCTATCGCCATTGTGTCGGGGTTTGCCATTTTTTTGTTATGGTTCCTTCAACTACCAACATTGTTCGATAACTTCATTTCCTGACTGCATTTGTAGTGTCACCACTTGCAAAACCTCCTGAAATACAATTTATGACTCCTTGAGGTTGTAGTGGTTGATTGGAGCCCATCCATTTGTTCTTGTCCTTGCCTATAGAAGGTTAATGATTTGTTTCCTGCATGAGTTGAAACGAAGGTTCCTCCTTTCGTATTCATCCATTCACATACTTGTCCAGAAGTCCTTACCGAGCTAATCTTTCTAACAAGTCCTTTACTACAATGCACTCATCGGTCATATGGCCAATTTTTTTATGGAGGGCACAGTGCTTTGTCTTATCAACGTATTTTGGTCTTGATATGTCCCCGCTCTGTTGGGTTGTTTGATAATTTTAGCGTGAAGAATATCTTTTATGATATCTTCTCATTTGGTGTTGAACTGAGTGTAGGTATCAAATTTGGGAGTCAGTTTGAATGGCTTCTTGACGTCTTTATTATTTGGACTCTATAATGCCTTTCCTCTTCTCGTCTAGGTTGTTGTTTCTCTGATCTCCGAGCTTCACGAAACTCTTTAATCTCCATTTGACCTATAGCATTTTCTCATAATTCTGTTAAAGTCTTCGGCTTGTTCACCGCTATAGTTTCTTGAAACTTTTCTGGACGTATTTCACTTTTTAGTGCGTGTAGATGCACGTCGGGGTTAAGATCAGGTATCTCTGTAGCCGGTTTCATGAACCTTGTGACATAATCCTTCAAGCTTTCATGATGTCCTTGTTTAATAGTGCTAAGATAATCTGAGCCACGCATGTATATATTTTAGGCAACGAAATGGTTGTTGAACGCTTCGGCTAACTCTTCAAAACTTGAAATGGAACCTGCAGGCAAACTGGTGCACGAAATTGCAATCACACTTTTGCAATTCCGCACAACTAACCAGCAAGTGCACTAGGTCGTTCAAGTAATACCTTACGTGAGTAAGGGTCGATTCCACGGAGATTGTTGGCTTGAAGCAAGCTATGGTTATCTTGTAACTCTTAGTCAGGATATCAATAATTCTTAGGTTTAATTGTAAAAAGTAAAAGAACATGAAATAAATACTTGTTTTGCAGTAATGGAGAACAGGTTGAGGTTTTGGAGATGCTCTATCTTCTGAATCTCTGCTTTCCTACTGTCTTCTTCTTCATGCACGCAAGGCTCCTTCCATGGCAAGCTGTATGTAGGGTTTCACCGTTGTCAATGGCTACCTCCCATCCTCTCAGTGAAAATATTTAACGCGCTCTATCACAGCACGGCTAATCATCTGTCAGTTCTCAATCAGGTTGGAATAGAATCCAGTGATTCTTTTGCGTCTGTCACTAATGCCCAGCCCTCAGGATTTTAAAGCTCGTCACAGTCATTCAATCCTTGAATCATACTCAGAATACCACAGACAAGGTTTAGACCTTCCGGATTCTCTTGAATGCCGCCATCAATTCTAGCTTATACCACGAAGATTCTGGTTAAGGAATCCAAGAGATATTCACTCAATCTAAAGTAGAACGGAAGTGGTTGTCAGGCACACATTCATAGGTGAGAATGATGATGAGTGTCACGGATCATCACATTTATCAAGTTGAAGAACAAGTGAAATCTTAGAATAGAAGCAAGCGTGATTGATTGAAAAACAGTAGTAATTGCATTAATCCATCAAGACACAGCAGAGCTCCTCACCCCCAACCATGGGGTTTAGAGACTCATGCTGCAGAAGATACAATAAGAAACGTGTAATGTGTCATGAGGTAGAGATACCATGTCAAAAGGTCCTATTAATAGTGAGCTAGTAACCTAGGGTATACAGAAATGAGTAAATGACGTAAAAATCCACTTCTGGGGTCCACTTGGTGTGTGCTTGGCTGAGCATTGAAGCTTTTATGTGTAGAGACTTTTTCTGGAGTTAAACGCCAACTTTTGTGCCAGTTTGGGCGTTTAACTCCAATTTTTGTGCCAGTTCCGGCGTTAAACGCCGGGAATTCTGAAGCTGATTTGCAACGCCGGTTTGGGCCATCAAATCTCGGGCAAAGTAGGGACTATTATACATTTCTGGAAAGCCCAGGATGTCTACTTTCCAACGCAATTGAGAGTGCGCCAATCGGGCTTCTGTAGCTCCAGAAAATCCACTTCGAGTGCAGGGAGGTCAGAATCCAACAGCATCTATAGTCCTTTTCAGCCTCTGAATCAGATTTTTGCTCAGGTCCCTCAATTTCAGTCAGAAAATACCTGAAATCACAGAAAAACACACAAACTCATAGTAAAGCCCAGAAAAGTGAATTTTAACTAAAAACTAATAAAAATGTAATAAAAACTAACTAAAATATACTAAAAACATACTAAAAACAATGCCAAAAAGCATATAAATTATCCGCTCATCATAACACCAAACTTAAATTGTTGCTTGTCCCCAAGCAACTGAAAATCAAAATAGAATAAAAAGAAGAGAATATACTATAGACTCCAAAATATCAAAGAAACTTAGCTCCAATTAGATGAGCGGGACTAGTAACTTTTTGCTTCAGAACAGTTTTGGCATCTCACTTTATCCTTTGAAGTTTAGAATGATTGGCATCTATAGGAACTCAGAACTCAGATAGTGTTATTGATTCTCCTAGTTATGTATGATGATTCTTGAATATATCCACTTTATGAGTCTTGGCTGTGGCCCAAAGCACTCTGTCTTCCAATATTACCACCGGATACATACATGCCACAGACACATGACTGGGTGAACCTTTTCAGATTGTGACTCAGCTTTGCTAGAGTTCCCAATCAGAGGTGTCCAGGGTTCTTAAGCACACTCTTTTTGCCTTGGATCACCTTAAACTTGTTTTTTTTTTACTGCTTTTTCTTGCTTCAAGAATCAATTTGATGATTTTTCAGATCCTCAATAACATTTCTCCTTTTCCATCATTCTTTCAAGAGCCAACAAGTTTAACATTCTTTAATCAAAAAATTCAAAAGACATATGCACTGTTCAAGCATTCATTCAGAAAACAAAAATTATTGTCACCACATCAAACTAATTCAACTAGTTTCATAGATGAATTCGAAATCCTGTACTTCTTGTTCTTTTGTGATTAAAGCATTTTTCATTTAAGAGAGGTGATGGATTCATAGGACATTTATAGCTTTAAGGCATGAATCTTAAATTTTATTAATCATGAATTAAGAACAAGACTCAAAAATAGATATAAGATAGGACTAATAGTAATAGAAAACAAAATTTTAAATGACTCTAAAATAGACTCCTAATGATAGAGATTATCACAGAGTTAGGACTCAACAACCTTGATCTTGAGAAGTGGATGCTCCCTCAACTTGTGGGGCATTTGACCCTTCAAGGGAGAGCTTCTGGCGCTTCAGTTCCTGTAGCTCACGCCCCTGCTTCTCTTATTCCTTCAGCAATTTGCAGAGCATGCAGTTTTGATTCTGCTGTTCTTCCTTAATTTGTTCCATAGCTTCTTGCAGCTTGGCAACAGATGCTTCTAGACGAGTCCAGTAGTCAATTTCAGGAAGTTCAGGGAGGAACTCCTGCACCCTCCTTTTGATAGAGTTATCTTGCATTTGTCCTTCCATTGACCTCTTGGTGATTGGGTGCTCAATTGGGATGAATTCATCTACTCCCATCCTCACCCCAGCATCTTTACATAGCAAAGAGATTAAGCTTGGGTAAGCCAGTTTGGCTTCAGTGGAGTTCTTGTTTGTAATTGTGTAAATCTCACAAGCAATCAGATAATGAATCTCCACTTCTTTTCCCAGCATAATACAATGAATCATCACTGCTCTCTTGACAGTAACCTCAGAACGGTTACTAGTGGGCAAGATAGAACGCCCTATGAAATCCAACCAGCCTCTTGCAACTGGTTTGAGATCTCCCCTCTTGAGTTGGTTTGGGACACCTTTTGAATTGGTCATCCACTTGGTTCCAGGGAGGCATATGTCCTCTAGAACTTGATCCAACCCCTTATCTACTCTCACCATTCTCCTATTAAAGGATTCAGGATCATCTTGTAGTTGAGGCAATTTGAAGACCTCTCTTATTTTGTCCAGATGGAAGTAAATAATTCTCCCTCTGACCATGGTTCTATAGGTATGAAAGGCGGTTCCAGTCATTCTCTGCTTATCTGTCAGCCACAAATTTGAGTAGAATTCCTGAACCATGTTTCTTCCAACCTTTGTCTCAGGGTTGGTTAGAACTTCCCATCCTCTGTTTCGAATTTGCTCTTGGATCTCCGGATATTCATCTTCTTTCAGATCAAATTTAACTTCCGGGATCACTGACCTTAAACCCATTATTTTGTGGTAATGGTCTGCATGTTCTTTGGTTAAGAACCTCTCTTGACTCCAAAGGTCCTTTGGAGTGTTCTCTTTCTTGCCTCTTGAATTGGTTTGTTTTCCGTTGGGAGCCATGATCTTGATGAGTCTTAGCTTAGTGATCATGGAAAAACACACCAAACTTAGAGGTTCGTTTGTCCTCAAGCAAAAAAAAGAAAGTAAAGAAGAGAGAGAGGAGGAGAGCCAATTCGAATGGTGGGGAAAAGGGAATGGCCAAACGTGTATTTTATAAGGGAGGGGGAGAGATTTCGAAAATTTTGAAAGAGATTTGAGAAGATATGGAAAGAATTTGAGAGATGTTTGAGTTTTTGAAGAAGATTTGGAAAGGATTTGAAAGAGATTTGAAGAATGATTTTAATTTTTGAAAATTTGAAGGTGAATGATGAAAGTTTGAAATGTGTTTATGTAGAAAATTATGGATCAAAACAGGAAAGTTTGAAAAAATTTGAAGTGGAAAGCAAAATCTCTGTCCCCTACCTACCTGGCGTTAAACGCCCAAAATGGTATCCATTCTGGCGTTTAACGCCCAAATGTTGGCCAATTTGGGCGTTTAATACCCAGCCAAGTACCCTGGCTGGCGTTAAACGCTAGAAATCCCTTCTTCACTGGGCGTTTTGCTAAACGCCCAGGATGCTGCACACCTGGCGTTAAACGCCCAGAATGGTGCCCATTCTAGCGTTTAACGCCCAAAATGGTACCTTTACTGATGTTAAACGCCCAGAATGGTGCCCATTCTGGCGTTTAACGCCCAGAGCACCCCTTACTAGCATTTTTTCGCTAGCAAGCTCCTTTACTCTGCTTTTTGCACTGAATCCTTCTGTAACTCTGTGAATTCCTTCAATCTTGATGATCACCCTTTGAGAATATGTATCAAACTTTTATTAAACAAAACAGATAACCTGCTAATGACTGGGTTGCCTCCCAGCAAGCGCTTCTTTATTGTCTTTAGCTGGACCTTTACTGAGATTTATTCAAGCCTCAGTTTTGAGCATTCTTGCTCAAAATTGCTTTCAAGATAATGCTTGATCCTCTGTCCATTAACAATGAACTTTTTGTCAGAATCAATATCCTGAAGCTCAACATATCCATATGGTGACACTCCTGTAATCACATACGGACCCCTCCACCGGGATTTAAGTTTTCCTGGGAACAGTCTGAGCCTAGAGTTGAAGAGCAGAACTTTTTGTCCTGGCTCAAAGACTCTGGATGACAACTTCTTGTCATGCCACTTCTTTGCCTTTTTGGTGCACGAAATTGCAATCACACTTTTGCAACCCCGCACAACTAACCATCAAGTGCACTGGGTCGTCCAAGTAATACCTTACGTGAGTAAGGGTCGATCCCACGGAGATTGTCGGCTTGAAGCAAGCTATGGTTATCTTGTAAATCTTAGTCAGGATATCAATAATTATCAGGGTTGATTGTGAAAAGTAAAAGAACATGAAATAAGTTCTTGTTTTGCAGTAATGGGGAACAGGTTGAGGTTTTGGAGATGCTCCATCTTCTGAATTTCTGCTTTCCTACTGTCTTCTTCTTCAAGCACGCAAGGCTCCTTCCATGGCAAGCTGTATGCAAGGGTTTCACCGTTGTCAGTGGCTACCTCCCATCCTCTCAGTGGAAATGTTCAACGCACCCTGTCACGGCACGGCTATCCATCTGTCGGTTCTCAATCAGGCCGGAATAGAATCCAGTGATTCTTTTGCGTCTGTCACTAACGCCCCGCCTTCAGGAGTTTGAAGCTCATCACAGTCATTCAATCATTGAATCCTACTCAGAATACCACAGACAAGGTTTAGACCTTCCGGATTCTCTTGAATGCCCCCATCAGTTCTAGCTTATACCACGAAGATTCCGGTTAAAGAATCCAAGAGATATCTACTTAATCTAAGGTAGAACGGAGGTGGTTGTCAGGCACACGTTCATAGTTGAGAATGATGATGATTGTCACGGATCATCACATTCATCCGATTTAAGAACAAGTGATATCTTAGAATGGAAGCAAGCATGATTGAATGAAAAACAGTAGTAATTGCATTAATCCATCAAGACACAGCAGAGCTCCTCACCCCCAACCATGGGGTTTAGAGACTCATGCCATGGAGAGTACACAAAGAAACGTGTAAAGTGTCATGAGGTACAGATACAATGTCAAAAGATCCTATTAATAGTGAACTAGTAACCTAGGGTATACAGAAATGAGTAAATGACATAAAAATCCACTTCTGGGTCCACTTAGTGTGTGCTTGGGCTGAGCATTGAAGCTTTCATGTGTAGAGACTTTTTCTGGAGTTAAACGCCAGCTTTTATGCCAGTTTGGGCGTTTAACTCCAATTTTTATGCCAGTTCCAGCGTTAAACGCTGGAAATTCTGAGGCTGATTTGCAACGCCGGTTTGGGCCATCAAATCTCGGGCAAAGGATGGACTATTATACATTGCTGGAAAGCCCAGGATGTCTACTTTCCAACGCCGTTAAGAGCGCGCCAATTGGGCTTCTGTAGCTCCAGAAAATCCACTTCGAGTGCAGGGTGGTCAGAATCCAATAGCATCTGCAGTCCTTTTCAGCCTCTGAATCAGATTTTTGCTCAGGACCCTCAATTTCTGTCAGAAAATACCTGAAATCACAGAAAAACACACAAACTCATAGTAAAGTCCAGAAAAGTGAATTTTAACTAAAAACTAATAAAAATATAATAAAAACTAACTAGATCATACTAAAAACATACTAAAAACAATGCCAAAAAGCGTACAAATTATCCGCTCATCACAACACCAAACTTAAATTGTTGCTTGTCCTCAAGCAACTGAAGATCAAATAAGATAAAAAGAAGAGAATATGCAATGAATTCCAAAAACATCTATGAAGATCAGTATTAATTAGATGAGCGGGGCTTTTAGCTTTTTGTCTCTGAATAGTTTTGACATCTCACTCTATCCTTTGAAATTCAGAATGATTGGCTTCTTTAGGAACTCAGAATCCAGATAGTGCCATTGATTCTCCTAGTTAAGTATGATGATTCTTGAACACAGCTACTTATTGAGTCTTGGCCGTGGCCCAAAGCACTCTGTCTTCCAATATTACCACCGGATACATACATGCCACAGACACATAATTGGGTGAACCCTTTCTGATTGTGACTCAGCTTTGCTAAAGTCCCCAATTAGAGGTGTCCAGGGTTCTTAAGCACACTCTTTTTGCCTTGGATCACAACTTTATTTCTTTCTTTTTCTTTCTTTTTCTTTCTTTTTCTCTTTCTTTTTCTTTCTTTTTTTTCGAAATTTTTTTTTTGTATTCACTGCTTTTTCTTGCTTCAAGAATCATTTTTATGATTTTTCAGATCCTCAGTAACATGTCTCCTTTTTCATCATTCTTTCAAGAGCCAACATTCATGAACCACAAATTCAAAAGATATATGCACTGTTTAAGCATACATTCAGAAAACAAAAGCATTGCCACCACATCAAAATAATTAAACTGTTATAAAATTCAAAATTCATGCAATTCTTCTCTTTTTCAATTAAGAACATTTTTCATTCAAGAAAGGTGATGGATTCATAGGACATTCATAACTTTAAGGCATAGACACTAAGATACTAATGATCACAAGACACAAACATAGACAAACATAAGCATAATTTTCGAAAAACAGAAAATAAAGAACAAGGAAATTAAAGAACGGGTCCACCTTAGTGATGGCGGCTTGTTCTTCCTCTTGAAGATCCTATGGAGTGCTTGAGCTCCTCAATGTCTCTTCCTTGTCTTTGTTGCTCCTCTCTCATGATTCTTTGATCTTCTCTAATTTCATGGAGGAGGATGGAATGTTCTTGGTACTCCACCCTTAGTTGTCCCATGTTGGAACTCAATTCTCCTAGGGAGGTGTTTAGTTGCTCCTAATAGTTTTGTGGAGGAAAGTGCATCCCTTGAGATGAATATCTCTATCTCCCATGGCGCGGAGGTGGAAGCTTTTGCCTTCCCTTTCCTCTTTCTAGAGGTTTCTCCAGCCTTAGGTGCCATAAATGGTTATGGAGAAACAAAAAGCAACATTTTTACCACACCAAACTTAGAAGGTTTGCTCGTCCTCGAGCAAAAGAAGAAAGAAGAGAGAGAGTGGTGGGGTAGGTGGGGATCCTGTGGGGTCCACAGATCCTGAGGTGTCAAGGATAATTCATCCCTGCACCAAGTGGCGAGCAAAAATGCTCCTCCTGCCAATCCTGGCGTTAAACGCCGGGCTGGTGCCCATTTCTGGCGTTTAACGCCAGCTTGGTGCCCATTCCTGGCGTTTAACGCCAGTCTGGTGCCCCTTTCTGGCGTTAAACGCCCAGAATGGTGCCAGACTGGGCGTTAAACGCCCATTTGCTACCCTTACTGGCGTTTAAATGCCAGCAAGTTCTCCTCCAGGGTGTGCTGTTTTTCCTTCTGTTTTTCATTCTATTTCTGCTTTTTCAATTGATTTTGTGACTTTTCATGATCATCAACCTGTAGAAAACATAAAATAACAAAGGAAAATAATAAATATAACATTGGGTTGCCTCCCAACAAGTGCTTCTTTAATGTCAGTAGCTTGACAGAGGGCTCTCATGGAGCCTCAGAGATGCTCAGAGCAATGTTGGAACCTCCCAACACCAAACTTAGAGTTTGAATGTGGGGGTTCAACACCAAACTTAGAAGTTGGTTGTGGCCTCCCAGCACCCTTAGAGTTTGACTGTGGGGGCTCTGTTTGACTCTGTTTTGAGAGAAGCTCTTCATGCTTCCTTTCCATGGTTACAGAAGGGGAACCTTGAGTCTTATAGTTTGCACTGTCTGTAAGCCACGGAGCTTCCTGAATAGCAAATAATTGCTCATCCGGAAAGGTTTCAGAGATCTCAGTAGGAGGGAGGGATGCTCCTGCTACTGGTTCTATCCGGGACAGGTGATCAGCTACTTGATTCTCTGTCCCTTTTCTGTCTCTTATTTCTATATCGAACTCTTGCAGAAGCAACACCCATCTTATGAGCCTGGGTTTTGAATCCTGCTTTGTGAGTAGATATTTAAGAGCAGCATGGTCAGTGTACACAATTACTTTTGATCCTACTAAATAAGATCTGAACTTGTCAATGGCATAAACCACTGCAAGTAACTCTTTTTCTGTGGTTGTGTAGTTCTTCTGTGCATCATTTAGAATACGGCTGCCATAATAAATGATGTGCAGAAGCTTACCACGCCTTTGTCCCAATACTGCACCAATGGCATGGTCACTGGCATCACACATTAGTTCAAATGGTAATGTCCAGTCTGGTGCAGAGATGACTGGTGCTGTGACCAGCTTAGCTTTCAGAGTCTCAAACGCCTGTAGACACTCCTTATCAAAGATAAATGGCGTGTCAGCAGCTAGCAGATTACTCAAAGGTTTGGCAATTTTTGAAAAATCCTTTATAAACCTTCTGTAGAATCCTGCATGCCCCAGAAAGCTTCTGATTGCCTTAACATTGGTAGGTGGTGGTAATTTTTCAATTACTTCTACCTTTGCTTTATCCACCTCTATTCCCCTGCTTGAAATTTTGTGACCAAGGACAATTCCCTAAGTCACCATAAAGTGACATTTCTCCCAGTTTAAAACCAGGTTAGTCTCTTGGCAACTTTTCAGGACAAGTGCTAGGTGATTAAGACAGGAGCTGAATGAGTCTCCATATACTGAGAAGTCATCCATGAAGACTTCCAGAAATTTCTCTACCATATCTGAGAAGATAGAGAGCATGCACCTCTGAAACGTTGCAGGTGCATTGCACAGACCAAAAGGCATCCTCCTGTAGGCAAACACGCCAGAAGGGCAAGTAAATGCTATTTTCTCTTGGTCCTGAGGATCTACTGCAATTTGGTTGTAGCCTGAATAGCCATCCAAAAAGCAGTAATAATCATGACCAGCTAGTCTTTCTAGCATTTGGTCTATGAATGGTAAAGGAAAATGATCCTTTCTGGTGGCTGTATTGAGCCTTCTGTAGTCAATACACATACGCCACCTTGTGACTGTTCTTGTAGGAACCAGTTCATTTTTTTCATTATGAACCACTGTCATGCCTCCCTTTTTGGGGACAACTTGGACAGGGCTCACCCAGGGGCTATCAGAAATAGGATAAATAATCCCAGCCTCTAGTAATTTAGTGACCTCTTTCTGCACCACCTCCTTCATGGCTGGATTTAGCCTCCTTTGTGGTTGGACCACTGGTTTGGCATTATCCTCCAACAGGATCTTGTGCATGCATCTAGCTGGGCTAATGCCCTTAAGATCACTTATGGACCACCCAAGAGCTGTCTTGTGTGTCCTTAGCACTTGAATCAGTGCTTCCTCTTCCTGTGGATTTAAAGCAGAGCTTATAATCACTGGAAAAGTGTCACCCTCTCCCAGAAATGCATACTTCAGGGATGGTGGTAGTGGTTTGAGTTCAGGTTTGGGAGGCTTATCCTCCTCCTGAGGAATTTTCGAAAATTCCTTTGTTTCCTCTGGTTCTTCTTGATCAGGTTGAGCATCTTTAAAGATGTCCTCAAGCTCTGATTCTAGGCTTTCAGTCATATTGATCTCTTCTACCAAAGAGTCAATAATGTCAGCGCCCATGTAGTCATTTGGTGTGTCTAGATGCTGCATAGCTTTTACACCATTCAACTTGAACTCATCCTCATTGACTCTCAAGGTTACTTCCCCTTTTTGTACATCAATGAGAGTTCGTCCAGTTTCTAGGAAAGGTCTTCCTAGAATGAGAGTTGCACTCTTGTGCTCCTCCATTTCCAGCACCACAAAGTCAGTTGGAAAGGCGAATGGTCCAACTTTGACAATCATATCCTCTATTATGCCTGATGGATATTTAATGGAGCCATCAGCAAGTTGGAGGCATATCCGGGTTGGTTTGACCTCTCCAGTCAACCCAAGCTTTCTGATAGTGGATGCAGGTATTAGATTGATGCTTGCTCCAAGATCACATAGGGCTGTCTTGGTGCAAGCACCTTCTAATGTGCATGGTATCATAAAGCTTCCTGGATCTTGAAGCTTTTTTGGTAAGCTTTTCAGAATGACTGCACTGCATTCTTCAGTGAGAAACACTTTTTCAGTTTCTCTCCAATCCTTCTTATGACTTAAGATTTCTTTCATGAACTTAGCATAAGAAGGTATTTGCTCAAGTGCCTCTGCAAACGGAATCTTTATTTCAAGAGTCCTTAGATAGTCTGCAAAGCGGGCAAATTGCTTATCCTGTTCCGCTTGGCGGAGTTTTTGAGGATAAGGCATCTTGGCTTTATAGTCTTCAACCTTAGATGCTGCAGGTTTATTCCTTACAGAAGTGGTTGAAGAAGCCCTGTTAGAGGGATTACTGTCAGCACTCTCAGGTGTCTGATCTTCCCTTGGCGTCTGAACGCCAGGATTGGGTGGAAAATGGGCGTTTAACGCCAACTTTTCCCCCTTTTCTGGCGTTTGAACGCCAGAACTCGGCAAGGAATGGGCGTTTAACGCCAACTTTCCTTCCCTCTCTGGCGTTTGAACGCCAAAAGTATTCCTCTCTGGGCTCTTACTGTCCTCAGAGGGATTTTGAACAGTGGGTTGGTTATCCTCTGTCAATTGTTCCTTATTTGGCCTTTTGCTCTTTTGAGCAGTGTTATTCAGTGTCTTCCCACTCCTCAGTTGAACTGCTTGACATTCCTCTGTTATCTGTTTAGATATTTGCTGTTTTGCTTGATTCAACTGCAGTTTTATGTTCTTGTTAGCAACTTTAGTTTCATGGAGCATCTCTTTTAATTCTGCTAACTGTTCTGTCATCAGGAGCAATTGTTGATTAAGCTCAATCATCTGTTCTTGAGGATTAGGGTCAGTGACTACTGTCATGACTTCCTCTTTTGGAGAGAACTCATTGCTAGAGTACAAATATTGATTTCTAGCAACAGTGTCTATAAGCTCTTGAGCTTCTTCAATTGTCTTCCTCATGTGGATAGATCCACCAGCTGAGTGGTCTAAAGACATCTGAGCTTTTTCTGTAAGCCCATAGTAAAAGATGTCTAACTGTACCCACTCTGAAAACATTTCAGAGGGGCATTTTCTTAGCATACCTCTATACATCTCCCAGGCATTATAAAGGGATTCATTATCCTCTTGTTTAAAGCCTTGGATGTCCAGCCGTAGCTGTGTCATCCTCTTTGGAGGGTAAAAGTGATTCAGGAATTTGTCTGATAACTGTTTCCATGTCTTTATGCTTGCTGTAGGTTGGTTATTCAACCACCTTTTAGCTTGATCTTTTACAGCAAATGGAAACAGTAATAGTCTGTAGACATCCTGATCCACCTCTTTATCATGTACTGTGTCAGCAATTTGTAAGAATTGTGCCAAAAACTCAGTAGGCTCTTCCTGTGGAAGACCAGAATACTGGCAATTTTGCTGCACTATGATAATGAGTTGAGGATTTAGCTCAAAGCTGCTTGCTTTGATGGGAGGTGTACAAATGCTACTCCCATATGCAGCTGTAATGGGGTTAGCATATGACCCCAGAGTCCTTCTGGACTGATCAATCCCACTTAGGTCCATAATGGATAAAGGGAAATGATATGGATTGCAAATAGATAAATTTTGTTTTTTTTTTTTGAATTAAACGAAAAAAATAAAATAAAAAAAGAAGATAAAATAAAAATTCGAAAATTAAAAAGAAAATAAGATCAAAGCAAATTGAGAACTGAATCAATTAGTCAATTAAAAAGATTTTGAAAATATCAATTAAAAAGATATGATTGAAAAATTTTTATGAAAAAGATTTGATTTTTGAAATGAGGAAAGAGAAAAACAACAAAATGACACTAAACTTAAAATTTTTAGAAAATCAAACACTAATTTTTCGAAAATTTTAAGGGAAAAACACAAAGAGGACACCAAACTTAGAATTTTTACGGATCAAAAAGGGACTAAAGACATGCAAATTCGAAAATTAAAAGAAAAACAAAAGCATGCAATTGACACCAAACTTAAAATATGAAACTAGACTCAACTAAAAGACTCTAAACCAACAAAAATAAAACAGTCCTAATCTAAGCAACAAGATAAGCCGTCAGTTGTCCAAACTCGAACAATCCCCGGCAACGGCGCCAAAAACTTGGTGCACGAAATTGCAATCACACTTTTGCAACCCCGCACAACTAACCAGCAAGTGCACTGGGTCGTCCAAGTAATACCTTACGTGAGTAATTGTCGATCCCACGGAGATTGTCGGCTTGAAGCAAGCTATGGTTATCTTGTAAATCTTAGTCAGGATATCAATAATTATCAGGGTTGATTGTGAAAAGTAAAAGAACATGAAATAAGTACTTGTTCTGCAGTAATGGGGAACAGGTTGAGGTTTTGGAGATGCTCCATCTTCTGAATCTCTGCTTTCCTACTGTCTTCTTCTTCAAGCACGCAAGGCTCCTTCCATGGCAAGCTGTATGCAAGGGTTTCACCGTTGTCAGTGGCTACCTCCCATCCTCTCAGTGGAAATGTTCAACGCACCCTGTCACGGCACGGCTATCCATCTGTCGGTTCTCAATCAGGCCGGAATAGAATCCAGTGATTCTTTTGCGTCTGTCACTAACGCCCCGCCTTCAGGAGTTTGAAGCTCGTCACAGTCATTCAATCATTGAATCCTACTCAGAATACCACAGACAAGGTTTAGACCTTCCGGATTCTCTTGAATGCCCCCATCAGTTCTAGCTTATACCACGAAGATTCCGGTTAAAGAATCCAAGAGATATCTACTTAATCTAAGGTAGAACAGAGGTGGTTGTCAGGCACACGTTCATAGTTGAGAATGATGATGATTGTCACGGATCATCACATTCATCCGATTTAAGAACAAGTGATATCTTAGAATGGAAGCAAGCATGATTGAATGAAAAACAGTAGTAATTGCATTAATCCATCAAGACACAGCAGAGCTCCTCACCCCCAACCATGGGGTTTAAAGACTCATGCCGTGGAGAGTACACAAAGAAACGTGTAAAGTGTCATGAGGTACAGATACAATGTCAAAAGATCCTATTAATAGTGAACTAGTAACCTAGGGTATACAGAAATGAGTAAATGACATAAAAATCCACTTCTGGGTCCACTTAGTGTGTGCTTGGGCTGAGCATTGAAGCTTTCATTGCTGGAAAGCCCAGGATGTCTACTTTCCAACGCCGTTGAGAGCGCGCCAATTGGGTTTCTGTAGCTCCAGAAAATCCACTTCGAGTGCAGGGAGGTCAGAATCCAACAGCATCTGCAGTCCTTTTCAGCCTCTGAATCAGATTTTTGCTCAGGACCCTCAATTTCAGTCAGAAAATACCTGAAATCACAGAAAAACACACAAACTCATAGTAAAGTCCAGAAAAGTGAATTTTAACTAAAAACTAATAAAAATATAATAAAAACTAACTAGATCATACTAAAAACATACTAAAAACAATGCCAAAAAGCGTACAAATTATCCGCTCATCACTTTTCCTTATAAATTTTTGCATTTTCAAAGGCACTGAGTCTAAATTCATCTAGCTCATTTAGCTGGAGTAATCTTTTTTCACCAGCTAACTTAGCATCCATGTTTAGGAATCTGGTCGCCCAATAGGCTTTATGTTCCAGTTCCATGGGCAGATGACAGGCCTTGCCATACACAAGTTGGTATGGAGAGGTTCCTATAGGAGTCTTGAATGCTGTTCTGTATGCCCACAGAGCATCATCCAAGCTCCTTGCCGAATCCTTTCTACGGGCCATTACAGTCCGTTCTAGGATTCTTTTTAGCTCTCTGTTAGAGACTTTAGCTTGCCCATTTGTCTGTGGATGATACGGAGTTGCTACTTTGTGGCTAATTCCATATCGGACTATAGCAGAGTACAGCTGTTTATTGCAGAAATGAGTGCCCCCATCACTGATGAGTACTCTGGGAACACCAAACCTGCTGAAGATGTGTTTCTGGAGGAATTTCAGCACGGTCTTAGTATCATTAGTGGGTGTAGCAATTGCTTCTACCCATTTAGATACATAGTCCACTGCCACCAGAATGTAAGTGTTTGAGTATGATGGTGGGAACGGACCCATAAAGTCAATACCCCATACATCAAACAATTCAATCTCTAGGATCCCTTGTTGAGGCATGGCGTATCCATGAGGCAAGTTACCAGCTCTTTGGCAACTGTCACAGTTACGCACAAACTCTCGGGCATCTCTTTAGATAGTAGGCCAGTAGAAGCCACATTGGAGGACCTTAGTGGCTGTTCGCTTACTTCCGAAATGTCCCCCATACTGTGATCCATGGCAATGCCACAGGATCCTTTGTGCTTCCTCCTTAGGTACAAATTTGCAGATCATTCTGTCTGCACATCTCTTAAAGAGATATGGCTCATCCCATAGGTAGTACTTGGCATCTAAAATTAATTTCTTTCTTTGCACCCTGCTGTACTCCTGGGGTATGAACCTCACAGCTTTATAATTTGTAATATCTGCAAACCATGGAGCTTCCTGAATGGCAAAGAGTTGCTCATCTGGGAAAGTCTCAGAGATCTCAGTAGAAGGGAGGGACGCCCCAGCTACTGGTTCTATTCGGGACAGATGATCAGCTACTTGGTTCTTTGTCCCTTTTCTGTCTCTTATTTCTATATCAAACTCTTGCAGAAGCAGCACCCACCTTATGAGCCTGGGTTTTGAATCCTGCTTTGTGAGTAAGTATTTAAGAGCAGCATGGTCGGTGTACACAATCACTTTGACCCTACCAAATAGGATCTAAACTTGTCAATGGCATAGACCACTGCAAGTAACTCTTTTTCTGTGGTTGTGTAATTCTTCTGTGCGTCATTTAGAACACGGCTAGCATAATAAATGACGTGCAGAAGTTTTGTTATGCCTCTGTCCTAACACTGCACCCATGGCATGGTCACTGGCATCACACATTAGTTCGAATGACAATGTCCAGTCTGGTGCAGAGATGACTGGTGCTGTGACCAGCTTGGCTTTCAGGGTCTCAAATGTCTGCAGACACTGTGTGTCAAACACAAATGGTATGTCAGCAGCTAGCAGGTTGCTTAGAGGTTTTGCAATTTGTGAAAAATCCTTTATAAACCTTCTGTAGAATCCTGCATGCCCCAGAAAGCTTCTAATTGCCTTAACATTGGCAGGTGGTGGTAATTTTTCAATTACCACTACCTTTGGTTTATCCACCTCTATTCCCTTGCTTGAAATTTTGTGCCCAAGGACAATTCCTTCAGTCACCATAAAGTGACATTTCTCCCAGTTTAAGACCAGGTTAGTCTCTTGGCACCTTTTCAGGACAAGTGCTAGGTGGTTAAGACAGGAGCTGAATGAGTCTCCATATACTGAGAAGTCATCCATGAAGACTTCCAGGAACTTCTCCACCATATCAGAGAAGATGGATAGCATGCATCTCTGAAAAGTTGCAGGTGCATTACACAGACCAAAAGGCATTCTTCTGTAGGCAAACACGCCAGAAGGGCAAGTGAATGCTGTTTTCTCTTGGTCTTGAGGATCTACTGCAATTTGGTTGTAACCTGAATAGCCATCCAAAAAGCAGTAATAATCATGACCAGCTAGTCTTTCTAGCATTTGGTCTATGAATGGTAAAGGAAAATGATCCTTTCTGGTGGCTGTGTTGAGCCTTCTGTAATCAATACACATACGCCACCATGTAACTGTTCTTGTAGGAACTAGTTCATTCTTTTCATTATGAACCACTATCATGCCTCCCTTCTTGGGGACAACTTGGACAGGGCTCACCCAGGGCTATCAGAAATGGGATAAATAATCCCAGCCTCTAGTAACTTAGTGACCTCTTTCTGCACCACCTCTTTCATGGCTGGATTTAGCCGCCTTTGTGGTTGAACCACTGGTTTGGCATTATCCTCCAATAGGATCTTGTGCATGCATCTTGCTGGGATAATGCCCTTAAGATCACTTATGGACCACCCAAGACCTGTCTTGTGTGTCCTTAGCACTTGAATCAGTGCTTCTTCTTCCTGTGGATTTAAAGCAGAGCTTATGATCACTGGAAAAGTGTCACCCTCTCCCAGAAATGCATACTTCAGGGATGGTGGTAGTGGTTTGAGCTCAGGTTTGGGAGGTTTATCCTCTTCCTGAGAAATTTTCAAAAATTCTTTTGTTTCATCTGGTTCTTCCGGATTAGGCTGAACATCCTTGAAGATGTCCTCTAGCTCTGATTCTAGACTTTCAGCCATATTGATCTCTTCCACCAAAGAGTCAATAATGTCAGCGCTCATGCAGTCATTTGATGTGTCTGGATGCTGCATAGCTTTTACAGCATTCAACTTGAATTCATCCTCATTGACTCTCAGGGTTACTTCCCCTTTTTGTACATCAATAAGAGTTCGTCCAGTTGCTAGGAAAGGTCTTCCTAGGATGAGAGTTGCACTCTTGTGCTCCTCCATTTCCAGCACTACAAAGTCAGTTGGAAAGGCGAATGGTCCAACCTTGACAATCATGTCCTCAATTATGCCTGATGGATATTTAATGGAGCCATCAGCAAGTTGGAGACATATCCGGGTTGGTTTGACTTCTTCAGTCAACCCAAGCTTTCTGATAGTGGATGCAGGTATTAGATTGATACTTGCTCCAAGGTCACACAGGGCTGTCTTGGTGCAAGCACCGTCTAATGTGCATGGTATCATAAAGCTTCTTGGATCTTGGAGCTTTTCTGGTAAGCTCTTCAGAATGACTGCACTGCATTCTTCAGTGAGAAACACTTTTTCAGTTTCTCTCCAATCCTTCTTATGACTTAAGATCTCTTTCATGAACTTAGCATAAGAAGGTATTTGCTCAAGTGCCTCTGCAAACAGAATCTTTATTTCAAGAGTCCTTAGATAGTTTGCAAAGCGGGCAAATTGCTTATCCTGTTCCACTTGGCGGAGTTTCTGAGGATAAGGCATCTTGGCTTTATATTCTTCAACCTTAGTTGCTGCAGGTTTATTCCTTACAGAGGTGGTTGGAGAAGCCTTTTTAGAGGGGTTACTATCAGCACTCTCAAGTGTCTGATTTCCCATTGGTGTTTGAACGCCAGGATTGGGTGAGGAATGGGTGTTTAACGCCAACTTTTCCCCCTTTTCTGGCGTTTGAATGCCAGAACTGGGCAAGGAATTGGCGTTTAACGCTAGCTTCCCCCCCCCCCCCCCTTTCTGGCGTTTGAATGCCAGGAGTATTCCTCTCTGGGCTCTTACTGTCCTCAGAGGGATTTTGGGCAGTGGTTTGGTCATCCTTTGTCAATTGTTCCTTTCTTGGCTTTTTGCTACTTTGAGCAGTGTTATTCAATATCTTCCCACTCCTCAGTTGAACTGATTGGCATTCTTCTGTTATCTGTTTAGATAACTGCTGTTTTGTCTGATTCAACTATGATTCTATGTTCTTGTTGGCAATTTTAGTTTCTTGGAGCATCTCTTTAAATTCTGCCAACTGTTTTGTCATCAGGAGTAATTGCTGATTAAGCTCAACAATTTGTTCTTGAGGATTATGATCAGTAGCTACTGCCATAGCTTCTTCTTTTGTAGAGGGCTCACTGCTAGAGTACAAATGTTGATTTCTAGCAATAGTATCTATCAGTTCTTGAGCCTCTTCAATCGTCTTCCTCATATGAATAGATCCACCAACTGAGTGGTCCAGAGACATCTGAGCTTTTTCTGTAAGCCCATAATAGAAGATGTCTAACTGTACCCACTCTGAAAATATCTCAGAGGGGCATTTTCTTAGCATACCTCTATACCTCTCCCATGCATTATAAAGGGATTCATTATCCTCTTGTTTAAAGCCTTGGATGTCCAGCCTTAGCTGTGTCATCCTTTTTGGAGGGTAAAATTGATTCAGGAATTTGTCTGATAACTGTTTCCATGTTTTTATGCTTGCTGTGGGTTGGTTATTCAACCACCTCTTAGCTTGATCTTTTACAGCAAATGGAAACAGTAATAATCTGTAGACATCCTGATCCACCTCTTTATCACGTACTGTGTCAGCAATTTGTAAGAACTGTGCCAGAAACTCAGTAGGTTCTTCCTATGGAAGACCGGAATACTGGCAATTTTGCTGCACCATGATAATGAGTTGAGGATTTAGCTCAAATCTGCTTGCTTTAATGGGAGGTATACAGATGCTACTCCAATATGCAGCTGTAATGGGGTTAGCATATGACCCCAGAGTCCTTCTGGACTGCTCAATTCCACTTAGGTCCATGATGGAGAAAGGAAAATGATATGGATTCACAAGTAAAGTATAGAATATTTTTTTTTGAATGTAACCGAAAATAATAAAATAAAACAAATGGACAATAAAATCAAATTTCGAAAACTAAAAGAAAATAAAATCAAAGTAAATTGAAAACTAAATCAATTAATTAATTAAAAAGATTTTGGAATTAGCAATTGAAAAGATATGATTGAAAATTATTTTGAAAAAGATTTGATTTTTTAAAATAGGAAAGAGAAAAACAACAAAATGACACCAAACTTAAAATTTTTAGAAAATCAACAAAAATTTTTGAAAATTTTAAAGGAAAACACAAAGAAGACACCAAACTTAGAATTTTTAATGATCAAGAAAGGACTAAGAACATGCAAATTCGAAAAATTAAAAGAAAGCAAAGGCATGCAATTGACACCAAACTTAAAATATGAAACTAGACTCAAATAAAAGACTCTAAACCAACCAAAAATAAAACAGTCCTAATCTAAGCAACAAGATAAACCGTCAGTTGTCCAAACTCGAACAATCCCCGGCAACGGCGCCAAAAACTTGGTGCACGAAATTGCAATCACACTTTTGCAATTCCGCACAACTAACCAGCAAGTGCACTGGGTCGTCCAAGTAATACCTTACGTGAGAAAGGGTCGATCCAACGGAGATTGTTGGCTTGAAGCAAGCTATGGTTATCTTGTAACTCTTAGTCAGGATATCAATAATTCTCAGGTTTAATTGTGAAAAGTAAAAGAACATGAAATAAATACTTGTTTTGCAGTAATGGAGAACAGGTTGAGGTTTTGGAGATGCTCTATCTTCTGAATCTCTGCTTTCCTACTGTCTTCTTCTTCATGCACGCAAGGCTCCTTCCATGGCAAGCTGTATGTAGGGTTTCACCGTTTTCAATGGCTACCTCCCATCCTCTCAGTGAAAATGTTCAACGCGCTCTGTCACAGCACGGCTAATCATCTGTCGGTTCTCAATCAGGTTGGAATAGAATCCAGTGATTCTTTTGCGTCTGTCACTAACGCCCAGCCCTCAGGAGTTTGAAGCTCGTCACAGTCATTCAATCCTTGAATCCTACTCAGAATACCACAGGCAAGGTTTAGACCTTCCGGATTCTCTTGAATGCCGCCATCAATTCTAGCTTATACCACGAAGATTCTGGTTAAGGAATCCAAGAGATATTCACTCAATCTAAAGTAGAACGAAGGTGGTTGTCAAGCACACGTTCATAGGTGAGAATGATGATGAGTGTCACGGATCATCACATTCATCAAGTTGAAGAACAAGTGATATCTTAGAATAGAAGCAAGCGTGATTGATTGAAAAACAGTAGTAATTGCATTAATCCATCAAGACACAGCAGAGCTCTTCACCCCCAACCATGGGGTTTAGAGACTCATGCCACAGAAGATACAATAAGAAACGTGTAATGTGTCATGAGGTAGAGATACAATGTCAAAAGGTCCTATTAATAGTGAGCTAGTAACCTAGGGTATACAGAAATGAGTAAATGACATAAAAATCCACTTCCGGAGTCCACTTGGTGTGTGCTTGGGCTGAGCATTGGAGCTTTCATGTGTAGAGACTTTTTCTGGAGTTAAACGCCAGCTTTTGTGCCAGTTTGGGTGTTTAACTCCAATTTTTGTGCCAGTTCCAGCGTTAAACGCCGGGAATTCTGAAGCTGATTTGCAACGCCGGTTTGTGCCATCAAATCTCGGGTAAAGTATGGACTATTATACATTGCTGGAAAGCCCAGGATGTCTACTTTCCAACGCAATTAAGAGCGCGCCAATTGAGCTTCTGTAGCTCCAAAAAATTTACTTCGAGTGTAGGGAGGTCAGAATCCAACAGCATCTGCAGTCCTTTTCAGCCTCTGAATCAGATTTTTGCTCAGGTCCCTCAATTTCAGCCAGAAAATACAAAATATACTAAAAACATACTAAAAACAATTCCAAAAAGCGTATAAATTATCCGCTCATCACAAACCAAAAAACCATAATAAAGCAACACCATCTAAAAAAGTTGGAAACAATCAGTAGAGTATAGGATCAGAGGCACCATTCAAAAACATCATCGATTGGAATTTGGTAACATGGATGTGGGGATAACCCAACCCCTCATATGGCTTGAGAGTGGTCAATAAAGTGAAGTTTTTTGGCATTTGGAACTTTAAGATTTTCTCGGAAAAGGGATTAGATATCGTTCTCCCTTTGCAGGTGTCGTCTCCTTGGGATGTGTGTCCGAGGAGTGCTTGCCATTTCTGGTCGAGGTTGTTTGTGTTCTTTCGAGTTCCTTCCTCCTGTTTGTCATTTTGACGTTAAGCTAGGAGTTCCGCCATCCTCTGAACCTCGGCTTGGAGTTCTAGGTTTTTAGCTAGTAGCTCGGATTCTAATAGTTGTGGAACTACATTTTCGGCCATCACGACAATACCTATAAAAGGAAAATAAAAATAGGAGGAGATAAACAATAACAGTGGGGTTAGATGTATTTTCTGCCCCCCGAGGGACACCAAATATTCCGTCCTTAAGGTAATAGTTGAGGTATGTTGCCCTTCAATAGACATAGGTCTTCCTCTAGGTGAATTATACGTCGACCTCCACGGAACACGACGAGGTGGGTACCTACAAAAAGTACTCTGACGCTCAAGTCAGTGCGATGAATATCAAGTACAATAATAATATCTAAATCTTGCTCTTTGTATATTTTTCTGTTCTACCCATTTCTGTTCATTCTGCCTTCCTTATATAATGAGTAAAAGTGGACTTGCTCGCATGATTTTGATTGTTCGAGATATTCACGGAGGATCTTTTGTAACTTTCTCTTTTGTATTTGATTTTCCGTTATGCTTCAGCATAGTTTGAATGTGTCTACTACCGGTTTACTTGGTTTAGTTATACGTGACATGGCTGTTAACATTGTGGCCGAGTTTTAAGGGGTCAGTGGCCGAGGTATAGCGTCCAGCTCAAGTTTAAAATGGAGGGTCTCCAAAAACGACGTAGTTTTGTAACAAGGCCTAGGAACTAATTTTTGTTTGCACATGTGGACAACTGATTGCCACGTATACTAGTTTAGGTCTTCATATCAGTATTTTCTGTTTTGTCCTGTTTGTCATTGACGGAGAAACAAAACCAAGAACTGTTTGTCTACCGAAATTAAAAGTGAAAGTGTTTTTTGTGTATTTCAAAAGTTAGAAGACTAAAGTATCTGATTCTAAAAAGTAAAAACCTCAAATACTGATTTGGGTAATTATTCTATATACAAAGAAAGAGTTCATTGTCTAAAAGATGCATTAAAATTTTGGTATTCGATCCTCATATTTTTTTTAAGGAAAAAAAAAAGAAAAGAAAAAAGTTATTCGTTATAGCTCATCTCATTATAGTTCAACTAAGCAGAGTACAAACGCAACAAAATTGTTGTAGCTGTTATCATCTTTCACTCTAAAGAAATGCAAGTCGTCTAACATTTTCAAAACAAAATGAGGAGAAGAGAAAGGAATGAGGAATGAATATGAGAGATTGATGAGAATGAAGCTTCATTGCCATTTTTCTATGTACTTGACACATATTTTGCAGAAATGAACAGATAATTAATAAATCACTGGTTAGATGATTTCCAACAGAAGGAGCCGAACGCAAAAAACCTTTCGACATTCCAATCACTTGGCAGAAGGCACGGTGCATAGTAACCCATGTCCAGGATTATGCTCTAGTGGATACATGGTTGTGCTCTTCACATACCTCATATGATCCTGTGCTGCCTTTCTGAGCTTTGAAATTGTATCTGGATTTCTTTTAACTTGCCTCTTAATAATGGAACATGCACTCAATGGATTTCCAGATCCTGCTCCAACTCTCCTGCAGAAATCACAAAATCAAGAAAATCACACTAGTCAGTATAATCAATCTCCACCGACAATGTCAATCTCAACATTTCTACAGTAAAACATATGCAATATGTCTCTTTCTAGAGAATTGCAGGAGGTAATCATGATGAATATAAAGTATATAAAATTTAGATTTATTATCTCCAACTTCTACATTTGGACAGGAAGGATGACTCTTGCCAAAATAAGCTACACAAAAGTTCCAGATAAATGCTTTTTACTCATAATATGGTCAACGAAATACTAATTTATCCTTGAGAAATGCAGAATCTACAAAGAAATGTTCCTAACAGCATTGCTAACACCTTAACAAAGAAATATGGGAATTTTAGGGCTCTATAATTAATGGATTGGAGAGTGATTAAAGAGCCCAACTTTTTTTTTGTTAGTGTGTTAGCCATCTTGTTTGGCACATTTGTATGATACAACATTACTCATTATCTATTTGGAACAAGCTACTTTCATCTTTTTTCATAAGAGCAGATGCCAATGTATCTTAAAATACATGCCACTACAATTATACATCAAGACCCCTGAGAAGAGAGGATAAATATGAGGAAAAATTAAAATATATCATTTACCCCAATAACTTCTCTGAGGCAATCCTGGCATCCCTTATCATGTGGTTGCTTGGAACCCATTTTACAACACGGTTCGGATCAGCTCGCATGGGAGAATGGATTTTGATAAGCTTTGACAATGGAAACATGTAGATAAAGTCAAGATTCGAAAAACATAAAACAAAGGTGATCATGCTCTCAGCACCAACAAGCACGAAGTGAACATTTAACATAATAATGGGGAAAATTCCAAGGTTTCCTTGGCACCAAAGGAAAGTCATTACTCATTAGCATGAGTTGAGCAAAAGACCTCAACAATGTCAAAACATCATCTCATAGTGGTAAAATTTATAAATTCTACGTTAATTCCATGTGCAGTAACAAGTATATTAAACTTACTCCCAAGCATTCCATCATTTGGTAGTAAGCTCTACCGTGCAATGGGGTATGGCCTTGACGAGATTCGGAGAAATATCTTGTCCTATGAAATAAAAAAGGAAGATTTTTGCTCAAGAATTCATATAAATAGGAAAGATACATTAACCGTAATATAATTGCCAAAAGAAAATATTATACCATTCTTTATACCCAGGATCCACAGTGAAACCATACATATCCACAGAATCACACATAGAGAGTGCAAATTCAAGAGCCTTAAGCCCAGTTCCTTTTGCTGCTGAACCAAAGGATGCACCTAGCATGAGATACAGAGGATTTCTTATAGGAAGTTCCTGCCAAGGAAAAGTAAAAAATTGCTTGACAAGATAAGAGAAACTGCTGGAATGCATGATACAAACAATTGTAAAATAACATTTTTATACCCAAAAGAGAAAAGAATTTTAGAAAAATGGTTTCTTTTGACAAGGGAACATACCCGAATCATTTGGTTCATGATGTCATGAATCGTTGTTTTTATTATCAAAGCCTCTTTCCTTTGTTCTGCAGAATCGTTGTTTTCGTTATGGTTGCAGTAATCCATAATAGGCTTTAACTAATGGAGATTTATTATAAGTTTATAACAAGCCGCAATACCATCTAATTCAACAACTTTATCCAACGCTTTGGCAGATCCTCGGTTCAGAAGGCGAAATGTGCTTTTCCGACCCACATACTCAGTGTAATTCTGCAGTGGTAAATAAAAGTGCGCCACACAAGGTCTTAATATTTCAGACAATAAATAGTTATAAAACACCAGGAACACCCTGTAGGGCAACAAACCTGTATTGGAGCACCATTTTCCCTTATGACAACATCATAACCATCTATCTCCTGCCCAAATTTTGTTTTCAATAGATCTCCCGAATTACCAATAACAGCACAGCGCCCAAACTGCCTTGGGAAGTATGGTGGTGTTTCAGGAAGCACAAGTGAAAGTTTCTCCAAGCACAAGGTCTTGTTCTGGCAGCGGTTACTGCAACACAGAAAGATCCTATTCTATGAATATTTCTACTAACTCAATTTCCTTGTATACAAATCCCACAACTTACAACGGGTAAATGACAAATTGTTGAAACATGCTATGTTATACATTGAGAAGTCTATGCTGTAATACAGTGGAAAAAGAGAGCTTAACAAAAGGTTTAACCCATTTGGATGCTGGCCTCTAGGCTGAACCACACATATCTCTGGCTTACATACGTTTAACTTGTTAACAGTGACTTGTCAGAGAGGTTACCCCAACTGAAGTTTCCATCTTAACTGACAATTAAGAATGTGCTATAACTGAGAAACTGGTATAGCATCATATTTTGAGTAACAATTCACATGCCTTATTTCTGCATAAAGAAACTCACACTAGCATTCTTGTATGACAGACTTATGTCACCGTTCTTGCGATTTACAACACATGTAAAGTGTAACACTATAATTCATTTCTAATAAATGAATTAAACTGTCAATTCAGTTCATTAAGATATGTTACCAAGATTGCATAATTAGTAAAATACAATCAATTGTTTACTTACAGAAGTATTCCTTTATTGATCCTACGCCAAGCATATTCTTCCCATCCATTTGGTAAAGAATCAATAAATTCCTTGGTCAATATAGTAGTACTGTTCCGAACCTGTGTAATCAATTCATATCACACACCAATAAAATTAAAGAAGAACACCATAAATTCCTTTTAGAGGATCATGAAAACACATAGTAAGTTGCTTACCTGTTCCCAAGTAGCCACAGCTTCACAGAGATTAAAATCAAACGATAGAGCTTCAAGTTCACCAGTCTTGGGATCTTTCTGTTAAGAGAACCCTTCGTAAGTCACCAAACAGGGAAAATATTTAGCTATTAAACCACATGTCAATTAGTATATCACAACTCATACTTGAATAGAAGGAACCAATTACCCCTAGTTCTAAGTGACTCGTAATTAACATATTTCAAGGACCACGTAAGCAACAATTCATTTTCATGAATAACAATCTAGACAATCAATATTTAGGAACATTTACCCATTTAGGGATAGTGTCACGGGGAAAGGTTATAGTGGTTTGGCAATAATCACTTCCCTTGGCTGCTTTCAACCCAAGTCCATTTGCACTCTGCATAAAACATAAAATTAGCAACTCAGGCCAACCATTGAAAGAATTCAACATTAAAGACTGAGAATCCAGACCTGAAAGATGCATACAGAGTCATACATATATCAAAGAAAAACAGTTTTCAACATTAAAGATATTGTCTCTTTAGTCTCATGCAACAATCTTACCATACTCAATCCAAATCGAATGGGAACCGAACCAACGTTTCTGCTTTCTAATTCGGCATTTCAACAATCATAAATACATACATGCACCCACACATTCATGCCTAATCTTGTATCACAATACTACACATCAGAATCAACACAATTTCTTCTGAGGCAAATGCAATAAGAAAATATAACTCACCACGCACTTCTCGAAAGTGTCATGCAGAGAAAGCAATGCTTCCGTGTCTTCATCTGTAAGCTGATACCTGCGAGCTGCAACAGTAGCATCACAATTAGAGTCTTTGGATTTGATGCACCTCAACACAACACAACACATCACATTCCATATGCTATGTGCATACATTCATACAAATACATACATACATACATACATACATACAGAGAATTGAGAGATTCCAGTGATGTAGATGGAAATAGCTGCAAATCCACAGATCAGAGCGAGCATCAAGCCCAATTGCAGAACCTTCATTGAATTCAGCTGACTTTCGAAGTGAAGCTACGCGATGAAAACAAAAGGATTAAGGGTTCATCGAACTATGTAGATTGAATCTGTTCCTACAATCAGCACTTGTATAATGCAATCACAGTATACGGTGTTAAGTGTTCTTCATTGATTGAATTTCATTTCAGATCTTACGTTTATGTTAATCGAAATGAATCCTTCCAGAAAAAGAAAGAAAAAAAAAAGGATAAAAAAGCATGTCGTTCACACATAAATCTGTTCACACGTTATTGTTCCATTTCCACACATCGGAGAAAAAGAACAGAACAGAACTGAGATCCTGAGTAGGGGTAACGTCCTACCCGCAGATGGACGGCAAGCGAGGGAGCAGAGCAGAGCAGAACGCGCGATGGCGCGATGGTTAGAATGTGATAGGCGAGGGTGAGACGGCGGAGTTCGGAGGCGGCGGGATGGAGGTGGAGATTAGGGACTGAGCGACTGAGGGAGGCCGGAGACAGAGTGAGTGAGAGCGTCCGGCGACGGCGGAGGACTGGCAGAGGGATTGAGGGAGTTAGAGGCGATAGACGAGTCAGAGAGATAGAGGTATTGACAGTGATTTCCTTTTTTTTTAGTATGTGGATTGGACTACTCAACAATAACCCAATTAATTTTCTATAACTTATTGAAGTCCATCTTTGGCCCAATTGCAACCCATCAGCATACTGTTTGCTAAAACATGGAAGCCCCCCTACCAACAAAAAATAAAAATAAGAAAGAAGGGAGAAACTAGCAAATGTTGGAGTTGTTTTGTTCCCAATAAATGCCCATTTAAAAATATTGAAAAACACACACACACCGAGTTTACATTTTATTTAGATAAAATATGTTGTGCATTAATTTTATACTATTCACTATAAGTGGCAAAAGAGTCACAATCCACCAGACCGGCCCATTTAGCCTACTAAAAAAGGGTTGGATACTAAATTTGAGCCCACCTAGTCCACACTGCGTTCCGCGGACATTAGCGGGACGGCGCGGAACGGAACCACTTTTAGCTTTTTTACAAAAATTGTAACACGCTAAATTAAATTTGATATTTAGAATTTTTTAATTATGAGTTATTTAACTTTGCAAGAATGTCATTTCTTTGTTTTCTTGTTTAGAATTTTTTATTGAGATATACTATGTGAAACGTTAGATTATAGAGGACTTGTTATTTTTCATTTTATTTTGTATTCATCTGTGTTTTTTTTCTAGTTTAGATCTATATTAAACTGAAAATTCATCTATTTTTACGGATTTACTCATTAACATTAACAATTGAGCCTAATTTTAAAATTCAAATGCGATTTAATTTTTAAAAATTTATCATATAGGATGATTTTACATTTTCAAAAACTCACCGGATAAAATCAAATAAAATGAAGATTGGTAATTAATATAATAACATCACATAATAAAAATAGAATAAATGTAATACATTAATTTATAACTTTATATATATATATATATATATATATATATATATATATATATAATCTTTAGTTTATATTTTCTATCAAAAGTTGCGAAAATCGAATTAAACATCAAACTGTTCAAACTATTCATCCAAAAATTTCAAGGTTCATATAGTCTTTTCTTAAACACATTCACACACACTAACCTAGCAACTGCTAGGACTCGAAGCTGGTGTGACTGTGTTTGAGGCATCACTTGCCTCAGTCGGTTCAAATGGATTGAACTGAGCTCTGAGCAGTAGGGTTGAGAGTCTTCCTGCCACAAAGACATCTCATTTTCAAGTGCGGTGTGGGGTTGGGACAGCCCATGTCTTTGTTGTATAGAGGTATGGGTAGCTCTCGTTTATAAATCAATGTCAGCATATGTTCCAATAGTCTTTTCCTCTTATAGACAAAAGGGGACAAGGTTAATTCAATGGCTTAAGGGGTCGTCCTTTATGTAGGCCCATATATATGGCCCCCCCATATCCCATTGGCACCTACCTGTCCTGTGCCACCATGCCCAAGCCCAACAATGTCACTGCTTCCAAGCTGGTCCCTCCATGCACCTCCTACATTAAAACCTCTATTATTAGTTAACATGTTATTTTATCATCTTTAAATATATGAAACTAATTCTATAAATCCTACATTCTATTTCTTAATAAGTGTATATATTAGTGTTCATGTAAGATAATTGTAAGTACATATATATATAAAACATTACAGGGTCTTCTCATAAGTGGAGTAGGAATAGGATAATCTTATGTCCTTATCTATCCCCCAACGACAAAGACAATAAGAGACCATACAAATTGTATATGTATGTAAACGATACATAAAGATTTATTTGTTACTTGTAAGTAGTGTAGTCATCATACTGCTTGGTTCTAACGCAACTTAATTAATCAGCTCACCATTATTGTTATTTTAGTATTATAGCAATATAGCTCAAGCAAACTTGCATTGAGACACATACGCCGATATGTTTATTTCTGTCGTCCTGTTTCTGGCGGCAATACGTTATGGCAGTTTAGATTATATATATGCATATATAATTCAATATATATAATTATATATTATTTACTCAAAAAATATTTAAAAATCAATACTTTTATCAATATTAATTAAGAGGAGTGTTAAGAGGTCAGCATTTTTGTTAAATTATGGTCAACACTTAACCATCAAAAGGAAATTGAATGATTCTACACCATTAGATGCAATTTCACACCATTAAAAACATAATTGATGGCTAAAAATCACAAAATCTGTTGGCCCCTAAATTTTCTCATTAATTAATATTTTTTTGGTGACACATTAATTAATATTTGACCAACATTTTATTCTAATATATTTAAAATTTAATAATTAAGATTTAAAATATCGACCAAATATTAGTTAAAAATGAGAAATTGTATTAATAATAATATGGCATTGATATGTTTATTCTCTGAAGCAAGAAGTCAAAATTGGTATCACCAAGTCACTCACTAATCACTATCTATGTCGAGTTGAAAAGATGAGAACTTGTAATAACAAACTAATAATGTTGTAACTACGAATGAGTTGTGTCATTAATTGTCATCACACCTTGCCTTCCTTTCACATTGATGAGCCAAATTAATGGACGTAATTGGATGAAAAGCATATCCGACAAAGTGTCTATCCCGACAATTAGATCCTTAATGCTGGATCAGTTATCCCAACTTACCACTATCATAATATCATTTGATTTGACGATATAAATCAAAAGCCAGATATACGATTGAATGTAAGGAATCATGATACTCATCATAATGATTAGCATCTGATAATTAAGATTTGCCTATTATTAATGCTATAATAAGCTTCGGATTAGAGATCTCCTTTTTATATAATTAAGTTCAATTTTACCCTTATATTACCTTTTTATAGTAACCTTTGAAAAGACTTCATATTCTGAGCTGAAACTTCTTAATCAAGCTTTTTTATGAGGATTGGACCATAAAGCAAAGATATCTCTGTATGATCCATGCATGGATATGTCGGCCACATAAATCCAACTCTAATGCTAAAAAAATAATAATTTAAAATTATCTTATTTAATTTAATAATATTTAAATTTATATGCTTATTACATCTAATATTATGTATTTATTTTAAAGATAATAAATAAATATAAAATAAAATAATTTTAGACTAATTTAAAATAATTTTTATTGTCTCAAATATTTTTGTACATCCAGATGATGAGGACAAATAATCTGATTAAGCTAAGCTTGTCATCAAAAACTGATATGTAGAATAAATCAAATCTCATTATTATAAAAAGCTTAATTAGCTTGATGTATTTAAAAAAGGAAAAGAAAAAGGTTGAATAGAAAGGTTTAATTTCTCTTATAAGATTCCAACAGCTATAGCCACAAGCTGTTGATCAATCTTGTCATGCATGAGATTCAAGTAGACTCAATTTCTCATCACCACATACAAGTACCTGACAAACTCAAACACACACATACAATATACAATTGACACATGATGATGAGGTTCCGAAAACCACTACTCATCATGCTATTATTGTAAGGCTATAGTTTTTTGTTTTTCTTTCTAATTTTTCCTCATCATCATAGTCTCGGAAAAGAGTTATAAGAATCACCAAAACTATAACAAACAAGGATGGCCCTTGCACTTCATGTTGGTGATTAAAGCATAAATGTGTTCATAAAGTATATAGTAACCGAGGTTTAGTCTACATAAGATTTTGATGTGTCACACACGTCATGAGCCAGAAAAAGGGAGAAGAAACCATTAGAAAACTCCAGTCAAAATGAACGTGGCAAACTGCAAATTAATTTAGAAGCAATCAAAGTAGCATAATGCATACTTGGTTGGTTATTATATATCTATCTTAGTTCATGGACATGCTTATAGTCTTTATGAAACCGAAAGCTCTTTATTTATATATGCGGTGCCTAATTGGCTATATCTTTATCATGAATTTATTTGGCTCTAGCACCCTGTTTAAGTGTAAACAATGAGTATAAGAATTAATTTGTGTACAGAGAACAATTTTGTTTTCTTCGTTGTCAAGCTAAGTACATATAAATAAATAAAAGGTTTGGGCAAAAAAAAATTCAAAATAATATTTCACATGTTATTATATTATTTCTCCCAAAAATTTAAACACATGAAAAAAAACATCAATTATTATATTTTTAATATGTTTTTTCAAGCAATTTTTTTTAGATTTTTTATTTTTAACACAGGTTTTATTTTCTTTTTTTTTTCATTATGCCATTTTTTTAATTACTCTGTTAATCCTTATAATTTCATCAAATTTATAATTAGATCTTTATACTTTTTTCTTTTTAATTGGATTTCTACACTACTTTTAATTTTGTAATTAGGTCATTTTTATGGCATGAATATTAAAATTAATCGAATATGTTTCTCAAAAAATATGTGATCAAAGATCTAATTAGATTTTTAATTATAGATATCTTTATTTTGCAAAAAAATATTCAATTAACTCTAATCATTTTTACATTAGAAAGGATCTAATTACAAAATTAAAAGCAGTATAAGAAATATATAAAGACCTAATTAAATTTTTAATAAAATTATAAGAACTAACAGAACAATTAATATTTTTATTAAACATCAAACTCTAAATCTTTTAGATATAAAATTCTAATAATATGTTGTCATAATATTATTTTTTAAAAAATATATATATTTCTTTAACTTAACTTAACTCTGATGCCAACTATTGTTAATACTCAATTAATTATGTAAAAGTGCAATATGAACAGGTATATATATTCACAAAAAGTAATATTAACAATAGAGTAATATAGTGTGTATAAATTTGTTATGCTAAATCCAACAGCTTTTCATTATAAAAAATTACATAAAATATCTTTATCATATGAGAATAATTTTCATAAACAAGATATTTTCACTAAAGCAAAACATATTCAAATGAATAAAGAGTTTTTAGAATATTACAAAAAAATTCAAAAATACTTAGACAAAGGCTTATTAGGCCATCAAAGTCTCCTTAGAACTATACAAAATTTTATGTAATAAAAACTTTTGAAATAAAAAGAACTCATAGGTTAGTAATCAACTACAAACCTCTAAATAAAGCCTTAAAATAGATAAGATATTTCCTACCAAACAAGAATAACTTAATTAAGTAATGCTACTATTTTTTTAATTTGATTTAAAATTTGGATTTATTAAATATCCGTAAAAGAGGAAGATAGATATAAAACAGCCTTTATAGTATCTTTTAGACATTATGAATAATGGAATGTAATGCTTTAAGGATTAAAAAATATACACCAAGTGATTTTCAAGAAATTATGAATAATATCTTTTACTCATATATAGACTTTACTATAGTTTACTTAGACGATGTACTTGTGTACTATAAAAGAATTAACCAACACATTCAACACTTAGAACAATTCATCAATATTATAAAAGAAAACAGTCTTGTCTTATCTAAAAAGAAAATGAAAATATTCATAACAAAAGTGAATAAGATGTCTTAATTATTTTTAAGATTATTGACAAAAAAACAGCTACAAATATTTTTAAGATGTCTTAATTATTATGTAACAGAATTTTTACTAGAAATAAGAGCCTTATACGAATCTTTATATAGGAGGTTAAGAAAATAACCTCCTCCCTGAACAAAAGACGTATTTAAAATAATTCAAAAATTTAAAACCATTGTTAAGAAAATTTTTTGTTTAAGCATATCAGACCCAAAGACAAGGTTAATAGTTGAGACAAATGCCTCAAAATTAGGGTATGAAAGAATATTTAAACAGGTTCTCCAAAACTCATCAAAAGAACAAATAGTTAAATATCATTCTGAAATATGGAATTCAGCTCAAAAAAATTATGCAACTATTAAAAAAAATATTAGCCATTGTCTTATGTATTTCGTGATTTCAAGAAGATCTTTTTAACAAGTCCTTCTTAATTAGAACTGATTGCAAAGTTGCACCTAATATGTTAAAAAATAATGTTAAAAATCTAGTTTTCAGACAAATATTTTCCAGGTGATATTATCTTTTGCTTTTACTATTGAGGATATTAAAAGTAAATTAAATGCATTGCCTAAATTCTTAATAAGAGAATTTTTACAAGGTATAAATGAGCAAGCAGCAAGTAAGCAATGGAGATTATGGTCAGCCACTTGGTCAACCAACGACTTCAATACCAACTAAGCAATTAACTATTAAATTTTTGACAATATCACAGGTTGTTAAAAGCGAAAAATCATCTGCATTAAATAAAAGCTTATATGAAATACCTACAGTTAACAGATATGTATTATTACAGCCATCTGATCTTTTTAAAACCAAACCACTATCCAAAGAGCATCTTTATCATGAACCTATGACCATAAAAATAATGGCCTTAGAAAAAGAATGGTTCAAAATGGATTGAAAAATTTTTTATAAAACAATATTTTTAAATACCTTCCATTATCTACCAGTGAATATCCAAAAAATTCGAACCTCCTATGAGTTTATTCTAGTTGATACAAGATCAATCGAACTAATCATCAATAAAGATCTAACCACCAAAGAGATAATATACTCCAAAATTAAAATCAGCAAAGTAATAATCCTGTTCGAATGGAAAAACATTCCTTTTATTGTAAAAATTTCACTAAAAAATTTGACTCCAGAATTATTTTTATTATGATTATATAAATGCATGGTGGTTTACCATGTATCTATCTCTGAATCCAAATTCATGGTTCATATGATTTCGCAAAAAATTTTTTCTACAGTTTTTTAAGTAGTTTCAGATATAGTTCTAAGAATTCGGAATTCGGACCGATAGAAGCTATTTTCTCAAACGAAGCTAGCATGACCTATGAATATTTTAAAAACAAGACATCATTTTTAAATGGATACAAGCTGATTTCTTTCATTCCTACTATGAAAATATGTTGGATAATAACAAGGAAATATGACCTAACAGGATATGAAGACACTCTAAGTGTACAATATTTAATTCGAAACATAAAAATAAAATGGTAGAATAAATTTGACCTTAACCTAATCAGTAAAAGGTCTATGGATAACTAGATGACCATATTTCAAAAAAGATCAAAACTCTCAAGTCATAGTTTAGAGTTTGATAAAATATCATACGAAAAAAGACTCATTTTTTAGTACACAAAAAACAGATAATGGTTGTCCTTGTAGCAGTTACATTAAAAGAGAAAATTCATAATTCTCCAAAAACAATAAAAGCAATACCAGCAGATAAAAATAAAGCAGTTCAGTTCAGCTCAGAATTGTACATAATAGATACCCAAGATCCATTTGAAAACATAAAAAATACAAAAAAAAAATTAAAATAAAAAATTAAATACATGTTCAACAATAAAAAAAAAGGTGTCAAAGAAACTCTAGAATCAAAGAAGACATTACATGCAAAAAATAACAAATGCTACCAGCAAAAAATTAATAGAATACCAATAGAATTATAGAATCAACTACCAGATTTTCAAAAACTACAATAGAAGACATTAAATCTAGGACAGAGTCTCTAAATCAATCCACAGAAAGAACAAGAAGATTTGCAAAAATCAAAAATAAATTTATAAAATAATAAAAGAGATAATCCACTATAAATAAAGAAAAAAATTGTTAAAACATCCGCTTTTACACACAATCTTTCATATTCTATAATATTGATAATTTTCTTATTACCGTCTTTATATTTTCAACAATCATCTTTGTATTTTTTCTAAATTTCTGAATTTTATATTGAGTATTATTAACTATTATATTATCATAATTGATTCTATAGATATTACACTGTTGTTAATATATATATATATATATATATATATATATATATATATATATATATATATATATATATATATATATATATATATATGCATGAATGAATGTTGCTTACACAGTATTTGGTTCAAACGAAAATAAGGGAAAGGAAAATACAGAGAAAGAAAACGGGTGGAAAATCAAGTTTTCTATTGTTTGGTTTATCAAAGAAAATGAAGAGGAAAAGAAAAAAGTGGAGTGGGGTCCACGAAAAATTTTCTCTTCGGCTGGGAGATGAAAACTAACAAGAAAGAGAAAATAGTGATATAATTACAAATTTACCCTCTATTTAATAAAAAGATCAAAATATTTTATTTCATTTTTTTTACATTTGAAAATCATCTCTTGTACTCTTCTTAATTTTACAGCACTATCAAATTTCATTTTTTTTTAAATATAATTTAAGAGATTAATAATATAATTTATGAATAATTATTTACTTGTAAAATTATTTACTTGTAAAATTAATATATTATAATTTATATATAATATAAGTAAGGATATTAATGTAATTTTATTCTAACATAATTTTCTTTCTTCTCACTTTTCTTTCAATCCAAATAAAAGAAAATTTTCTCTCTATTTTCTTTCCATCTATTTTCTCTTAATCCAAACAATATACAAATAACTCTAGTTTTCTTTCAATTTTCTTTCCTTTCATTTTCTTTCCTCTTATTTTCTTTCCTTCCATTTTCCTTCTTATATCCAAACAAAGCCTTAGTGTACATACATTGCATAAAAGTCAGATGGGGTTTTTGGATACAGACTTGTCATAGGCTTGTACGCACAAAACATTTAATGTAAAATGGGATCTGCAAAATATTTATTAACTTCGTCGGTTGTAACGTTATGAATGATTTTTATCATCAAGAGACACATATCTCCAGTGTTTTCTTTCACAGCCAAAAACTGTAATTGTTTCTGTCACATCACACATCATAAAAATTAAAAAGATTCCTTTCTCAAACCCCTATTTTCTTCCTTTTTCTTTTCCTTCCTCATATTTTCCACATAGATACTGTTGCATCCAATTAAAATACTGTGTTATATGTACCATAATCAATAATGCACTTGTCCAAATTAATAAAGGGCTTTTCTCTTCACATACCTAGCTGGTAATTAAGGACTCTTGAATTCAATTTCAACGTAACATTGAATGAGAGCAATGATTAATATATATATATCAACCAGAGACAATGTTCATCATTTCACTTGTCACCATGCATATGTGATATGTGTTGGTAAAAAGTATTTAACAACAGGTGGGATCCTTGAATAGCAGGGTGGATGTGTGTGTTGGTGAGAAACATAAGTTCAGCAAACTACTTTTGTCTTTGTTGGTACTAACAATTCTCTGATCCTTTTCTTTTTGTTATTACCAAAACAATTGGAAGCACCTTGTCTTTGATAGGGGAAGTTTAAAATGATACACGCATTGATGCATGGCTTTCAATGATTTAATTTGTATATGAGATAGATTTTCTTTTTCTCTGATCTGATGTGAATTTTATTTTGCTATGATAGTTAGAGCCAAGTGGCAAATATGTACCGACCGGACCAAAAATAAACAGTTTGTGGTGTCCAAATATAAACAAAGCATTGATATTTGACACATGTTAAATAATAAAATGTATGGAACTTATTACCAACCATTATTAATATTGTTCCGCTTTTAATTGCTTTGGGCATACATATAACTGTATAAGGTGGGTCGTATCAATTACCAAACACGTTTTGCAAAGTTGTTGCACTGATTAATTGTGTACAGTATATAGACTCTAGAGTCTAGATGAAGTAGCTGATAGATTCTAGAGCATCTGTTCCGTTTCAGAAAAAGATGATGGTACCACACATATCAGATAACACATATATGTATAGCTCAACAAAGATTGACTTCTGTTTCACCTTTTTAATTCTGTTTACTGATTTACTCAACCATTGAACCCTAGGCTATTATGTATTATATATGCTCAATTTTTCAAGGAAAAAAGTTCAAATTTATTATTTTGGTCATTAATTAGTGTTAATATTTAAAACATGAAATAAAATATATTTTTAAATTATTAAATTAATAGAACTAAATTAAACGAATTAAATTAATGATTAAGTGATGATTTAAAATAATAAATTTTATTAGATCTAGTATTTTTTTTAACTACTATTTTTATATAATTATTTGAAAAATATTAAAAAATTGTTAGAATTTATTATTTTTTATTATTATTCAATCATTAATTCAATTTTTAGTCTAATTTTTTTAATTTAATAATTTAATAATATATTTTAAAAATTTGATGGCAAAAATAATAAATTTTAATAATTTTTAATCTTTTATCTTTTAAAATAAATTTGTGCCTTTTAAAACCTCCGATTTATATTTTATGAAATGTGATCAACCACCAAGACATATGAGAGTGTCTTACCCAAAAGGAACCTACTTAAAAGTATTTCGTAGAAAAATATGTTTGGTAGTAAGGAGAATGCAACTAGTCCTACATAACCAGTTGACTACAAAGATTAATTTCTTTTAGTTGCTTATTGTTGAGGATGAAATTTTATTAATTCTTTTGTGTGCCACGTGTTACCTTGTCAACTAGTCCTACATAGCTCTCTGGTCTTCTTTTTATTACCACTTTTATATAAAAAGCTAGCTATTACTTTTCCTGCATGTTTAATCGAATCATAATTCATAACTTTAATTCAAGACGACTCATCCCTTTCCTTTCTATTATTGTTGTTATTATTACTACTAGAACAAGGTTTATTTTAAGTTCTGACTTTTGACTTTTGACCCATTTTTGATTGCCACCAATACTTGCTTCTCTGGCCCGCATATGCTAACAATAAAGGGAAAGTGCATGCAAATTAAAGCAAGAGTATTTATTTATTTTGGTGTTTAAAGAATTTTGAATTAAATATTTTAACTTTTAATTAAAATTAATTATTCGATTAAATTTTAATAATTAATTTTATCAGTTACTTAGATTTTTTATATTGTCAACTTTAACAGAAGGTAAAATAGTCCTTAACAATTCTAACAAGGAACAAAATGGTCCCTAACCTCCTCTGTTAAAAAATGATATTGTTTTCTTCCAATTTTCATCATATCTCGCATAATACTAACAGTATAATACTGTAATTTTAGGTTACACAATTCACACTTTGTAACTTCAATGTTCACAAGAAGAAAAATTATCAACTTGTTCTCAACCAATTCATGCTCAGAAAACTAATGACTATGTCTCTCAAGTACTTATCATCTTCGATGGATCCCATGAATCTAGATAACAAGTCTGATTTGTTAAAACCCGTCGTCGTCGTCGCCATCTCCCTTCTCCTCTGTGCTATCATCTCCATGACCACATTGTCCACAATTCCAATCGCTTCCTTCAGCTTCTTTTCTGAACTAATGTTCAGTAATCGCTTCAGTTTTTATATGAGTAGCAACTGCAACATTACTCGTTATACTGATAGTTTGGATGCGAAGTCGAAGCTGTCTAACAACTTAGACTTCGGAAAAAAAGAAATGAAGTACTTGGAGTCCATTTCAAATGAGAATTTGCATATGATGTCGAAGGATAATCTTCTCATGATGTTCTAATGTTCAACAAGCCATATTGCTTGTTGAAGAGTGGAGAAAGGCATGCCCTTGGGCTAGTTATGAAACTTGGTTTTGAGGATGTGGTGGACGTTGTTGGGGTTAGAGTTGATGCTGTTATCGAGGACGTGGAAGTGGATGCTTCTTGTGGGTGAAGTGCGGAGGAGGTGTGTGTACCAGTCACAGAGATTTAGGAAGTATGTGATCTATGACATGTTAAGGTAGGTGCGACACGCGTGACAGTTACACCATGGCTTGATCTTGGAGCTAGAGAGGAGGAAGAAAAAGATGGAAAAGAAGACTGTGAAGGTGAAGAATGAGAGTATGAATGTTACGGTTATGCAACATATAATTAAAATTGAGGAAGAATAGTGTCGTTTCCGAACAAACGGGTCAGAGATCATTTTGTCCCCTGTTAGAGTTGTCAGGGATCATTTTGTCCACTGTTAGAGTTGTCAGGGACCGTTTTGTCTTCCGTTAGAGTTGACGGAGCCAAGGATAAGTGACTGACGGAATCAATTGTTAGGAACCAATCGAGTAATTAATTTTAGTTGGGGACTAAAGTGTATGGTCCGAAATTCTTTGAGAACCAAAATGGATAAATACTCTTAAAGCAATTCTTTTATGAATTTCTCTAATTTTCATTTTAAAAATATATGTTAAAATCATAAATTAAAAAATTTTATTAAAATATAAAATTTTTATTTTTTTAAAAAATATTAAAAATTTTTTACTAGTAATAATTTTATTATGTGTTTTAGAATATATATTAACTAAATCTTTTTATTAATATAAATGAATACTTAATCCAAGTCCACTCTAAATTCCTTTTAAATTCTTTTTATAGAAAAACATTTATACATATAAATAGGCAAAAAGTTGTTACAAGTAATAGAAAAATATTATGTTTAATTTTAAAAAAATAAATATTATTTATGTAAATCATCCTTCTCTCATATTTTTCATCATTTTAAAGTATACTTTTGTTTCTAAAGTTTGGCAAAAATTTTAAAAATATCTCTAAATTTTATTTTGTTTCAATTTTATCTTAGAAGTTTTTTATTTGCATCAAGTATACTCTTAGCGGTTAATTTTTCAAAAAAATTAGGACCAATTTAATAACAATTTCATAAGAACAACCTTCAACACAAGCAAATCAAGTATAATTTTTATGTATTTTTGTTGGATTGATCTTCATTTTTTAAAAAAATTTGGTTGTCGGGAGTATATAATTCACTACAAGAAATGCACCGAGTACCGTCGAGTATATAATCCACTACAAAAAATTTTTGTATCTTTTTTTTTTATATATTGACTACAATCCTCTTTTTATTTTTGCAGGCATATCAAACCAAGTTCTATAGTCCTGGCAAGCCCTTTTCTCTGTTTCTCTGGCTGGAGGGTATATTCGGTAAGGATAGAGCCACGGGAGTAGGTGTAGTTAGTGCCTTTGATGCGGAGGAATAGGTTAATAAAGAGATTGAAGACTAAGTAATTGGATTTGATGACTCTGAGATGTCTCCAATTCCAGACATCGACAGAGGACAAGTAGTGCAAGGACAAGGCTCACATTCAGAAGCTGGTGCGAGTGGAGGAAGCACAAGGCGGTATGGAAAGAAGAGAAAGCAAGCTAATATTTTAGAGAGAATGGCTGACTATATCCAGCAATCTTCTGCTGACCAAAGGAAGAATGTCCAACTACTTGCTGATGCCATTGTTGGTGTTAATGAGAAGTTTAAGGTCGGCGAGAAGCTTACACAACTTGAGTTCAGTGATGATAAGGTGGTGAAGGTAGTGTTGAAGTTTACTGAGAGTCTGAATGTGTGTGCTCACTTCTGGGGCTTGTCAGATTCACAGAAGATTTCCCTTGTGCGTTCCATTATCTAAAGTTGTCATGCGATCGTAACTTGTTATGTGGATTTAGCTTAGGGTATTATGTTGGAACTATATGGTTTAAGTATGAATTACATGGTTATACTTTAGATGGTTTAAAGTACAACTTATATTTGGTATACATCTGGCTGGATATTTTGGTATTGCTTTTCTTTTGGTATGTATTGAGTAGGTGTGTTGATGCTTAGTACAATATTTTTGTTTTAATTGTGTTATTGAGCACAAAACATTTTAATATAAGTTGACTGTTATTTTAATTTTTGGTTTTTTTGCTGAAAAAATGTTAGGTCTATTTTAATATAATATAAAAAGGAATATCATTATGTTTTTGGGCCTGAGAAAATGCTTATTAGGGAATGTAAAGTGGGTGTAAAGATTTGAGCTTTGTATCTTGTTTTGGAAATTTTTTAGTGGAGAAGGGGGAGTGAATGAGTAGAGATATTCGATGGTGATGATCAAAATATTTGGTCTATTTCAATAGGAAAGAAGGCATACTACCTTTTCGCAATAGGAGGGGATGATCAAAATGTGAATCTTGGATTATGGCTACTATTGGATCGTTAGTCAGTTTAAGAAGGGTCATGTGCACTGTGTTGCAACTTATGTTATTGTTTATGGCAGCAAAGCCATGATCTTACAATACTTTATGCTATGAAGGGATGCATTCATATATACATACATACATACAAGGGGATCTTTAACAATGAAAGGATGCATTCATACATCCAAGGGTCATAGTTAGGGTATTAGTACTATCAAATTCACTTTAGATGGCCATTTGATAGTTTTCGAAATTTCATTAAAGCAAACTAATTTATACAATTTGCTCTTTGCCTGTTTCAATTCAAATGTCAAACTACAACTTAAACAACAATACTATAATCAGGACAATACAGATTACAAAAACAAAAAGTTGAAAGAACGCTAACAATTTCATAAATACAACATTATTATCCAGTTTTTCAACTCGTTCGATCAACTTCAAATTAGAATTGAAATGACAAGAGAAATCATCTGCAACTTCAGAATGTTGAATACTTGGACTTGCCCATCTAAACCATCCACATCGTCTTACAAGACAGGCATAATATTTTTTTACCCGGGTTGGCAATGCTGTTTGAAACTTATAACAGAGCTCTTAAACCACACTCACAAAAACATTCGCGCATTATATTGCCGCTGTCGTAGGAACCACTTGTAGATCTTCTACTTATAGATGTCATGGTTAATCAGCCTGCTGAATCTAAAGGCTAAATCAGATTTCAAATCAAATAACAACTGCTTCTCTCACAAATAGATAAGTTAATAGGTTTCCAAGTGATACATTCACAGCTTCCTGCATTAGAAAATCATATAAGTAATTCAAGTCACTGATCTCCTTATAATATGTGATATGAAGACAAAAAATTAGGAAGCACTGATTCAATGTCACCAAAGTTAATAAAAGGCAGTGCTTTTTAACTTGCCTTTTCACAATTGGCACATTGATCTGAAAAGTTTGAGTCACCAGATTCTCCTTTAACTTTGGATCTTGTTGGATTACAAATTTGTACCCATTGCTCTGTAAAATCATTGTGAATGATCAAATAAAAATATACAAGAATATTTTGGCTTTGTTTATTTAAGTTAAAAAATAAAAATAAAAGGAAAAAAGAGATGTGTGTAAATTACCATAAGACCTAAAAAGCTACTACAGAAGATTAAGATTTTCATCGTGTGTGTGTTTGCTTCCTTTCATTTCTATTTGTACTTACTTTAGCTATTTTATCTCTTTTTGGCAAATTTATTAAATCTTGTTCCTACTTTTGATTCTAGCCCATAATTTTTTAATAAAGAAACAGCTTAAATATAACTCTGTCTATAACTTTTTCTAATAAGTTATTAACTACAAACATAACTCTATCTCTATACCTTCTTTATTTGGTTAGGTGGCTGGATCAGGAATTAAATTTAAGAAAAATGTGTAGTATAATGCATATTTAGAATAATGACTCAATCTTTTTCATGTTTATTCTAATTCCTACCATTAACTTGTCAACATTTAGCCTTTGACACAAGGGATAGAAAAAAAATATTCAATGAAGTAAACTATAAAACGATGTGACAGCTCAAGCATCTGTTGATCTAGATTAGGAATCAAATCGTGTCCAAATGCAACAAATCTGCATTCTTAAAATATGATGCCAAACATCTAAACTTCACCACCAGAAGCACGCAAACCGCAACAACTACATGACCGTCAGATGCTTGAAGACGCGATTATGAACCACTGGAGATAGATGTGCCGTCGTTGCTCGGTAGTCCTCGCTGTTTCTGCTGGCGATGGGGAAGACTGGAGGATTTAGAGAGAGGAGACACGAAGGGGTCTGGAGTGGGTTATAGCTGGAGTGGGTTAGGGCACCAAATTATATTTCTGAAAAATTGAATTTGGGTTTGGGGTTAGGGTTGCATTGTAAGGTTAAGGGTAAATTTGTAAATTTAAACATTTCAGTCTCCAGTTTTAATTCAAACCAAACAAGATACTGAGGCATAATTAAGTTCTGTACACTTATACGCCAAACACAATACTGAGACTTATTTTAGTTTCTATCTTTCAATCTCTGTCTCTCAGTCTCTGTCTTGCTACCAAACGCTACCTTAGTTCATTAGGAATATGGTGAATACTACTTAATGGGTACATATTTGGCGACATCATGTCACTAATTATTAACTTTAATTGAATTGAATAAATTATTATGTTTGACATTGTAATATTATATGTACAACATTATATATATTATGAATTCTAATATGAAAACAAGTTAATATGCTCTGTTGGAAATTTGGTGAATTTAATTGTATTTTGATAAATATTGTGGGTTGAGATTGGTTGGATTTGTGAGAACCGTAAAGGTAGTTATATATCCAATTTTAGGAGAAGTTATGTCTAATTTTTTTGGAGAGTTTTGTTGAAATGATTCGTGTAGTTAATATGTGTTGATAAGTATTAATGATAAATTCTTTTTGTAGACATGACGACAGGTAGAAGAGATAGACCAAGTGAGTCTCGCGGTCGTGGTAGAGGGAGAGTTTCCACCAAATCCCTGCGACTGTTCAATCCACGCCCTCTACCTCGACTACTCCATCGATCCCTATAATGTCACAAGCGAGTCCAGCAGAACAACAGTTCATCATCGTCCCAAACTCGAACTACGTGCCTCTTTCTGCTATATATGCCCTCTACAGATCCAGCGACAGAGCCCGTGTAGGTGTTTTCTCTAGTGCCCCCAGTAGGATGTCTCTCCTCCACCGTCTGTCATTCGGATGAGGATTTAATACAGGCGTGAGTACATGTAATTTTTTAAGGTTAAGTTTGTTAATCTTAAGTTTATGCGTTTCTATGTGCTTGTTAATGTTAGGTTTTTTCTCTAAAAGTTTTGCATCAAAGAATAAGGAGATCTTCGAGGTCATTAAGTCGATGTATGACCACCCGTCGCCGACCTACACGCAGATCCCGGCTGAGACCAGAGATCGATGATTTTAAAAGTGAACGGTAAGAACCCAATAATGTTGAATTAATTAACTGTATTTGAACTATATTTTATTTCAACTAACTAATATTGTTGAAGCACTTTATGCAGTTGAAATTCACATGGGATGCGAAGCATAATCTCATTATCAGAAAGATCTACGACCACCAGGCAGCTAAACAACTTCGGCAGATGATGAGTGACGTTCGTAAGGGGAGCGACCACCTATCATCGTGGATCCGTCCAGCCCTCAAGAAGAAACTGGAGGCCTATTTTAACAATGATGAAAGGTTCAAGCGTCGTCATTTGACGAACGTTGCTAACAGGACTTCGCCTAGGTCGTCGAAGTATACGGGTGGGTCGGCAACGTTCATGAAGACGAAGTGCATACTGGTAAGAATTTTGTCATTGTTTAATTTTTTAGTAGTTACTTGAATTTGTTAGTTAATTTGTTCATTTATTTTATTGGTTGATATGTTAATTTGTAGTTTAAGTCATCGGACCATGAGGCGACACTGGCGGAGACCTTCAAGTATACCCATACTTTGAAGGCCAAGAAGGAGAGATTTGCTGACGAGCAGTCTATAGTCCATTATATGAGTTTAAATTAATACTAAGTTTCAATTTTTTTTTGTTTAAAGGCAATTAACTATTATCCTAATCATGACGTGTGACCCAGCAATCTTAGCCGCCTAATGGAAACAACAAAGCCAGCTCCGAGACCCAAGTGGTAGATCCTGATAGGTTTTGGCGTGAGACCGCCTCTGAATCCCACAAGAATCGCCGGTTCAGGTTGGGGTCGTTCTTTGCCAGTGGCCTCCGCTCCTCCACGTTGGCGTTTTCCTTTGCCTCTGCCTCTGCCACCAACTCTGCTGATCCCCAGAAAGTTGTCGACTTGAGGGAAGAGGTGCAGAAGCTGATACAAAAGCTTCATCAGCAAGCGGAGCAATCTGAGCAGAGGTACAACGACCTTCTTGCACACGTGGGAGGAACCGTTGCCATCAGCTCAGATCTGACAGAGAAGATGGAGCAGTTAAATCTGTTACGAGAGCAGATGGAGGTGTACAACCACCAAATGCGCACTGAAGCTAGTGGTGCTAGAGCCAGCGGTACTGCTGGTTCCAGTGACAACGCTACTGGTGGAACACCGCCAACACCTATTCCATCTCCAGCTGTCAATTCCTCATTCGTCGGTCAACTTATAGCCATTACTAGCCACCGAAATTATGGCCACCAGAGACGCCACATATATATTGTATAGAAGAAATACAAACAAAAAGGAAGTTTTTTCAATCTATCGTAAAAAAAATTGTACGTTAAATAAGTGAAAATAATAGTATTTGTGTGAAGCTATTGAACCCTAAGACTAAATTTCGATCACATTGGGTTTGATTTCTTATGCCAGTGTACCATTCTTTGAGCTGTATATTCAGCAAGTATTTGGCTACTAAACATAACACTTTGCCAAGATATTTCATTTTTTAGGTGGTGGTTTAAATTCAACGCATCCGGTATATTCATTCTATTCACGTTTATAGTATTTCAAAAATATTGATATTTGAGTGGTTTTATTAACGAAAAATGTTAAAGGTCCTAAAAATATATTGTTGGAATATTAAATTAAAAAAATTAAATTTATAATTACAAATATTGATAAAAAAATTTATTGGTTTTTGATTTTTTTTATTAATTATTGATTTATAATCAAAATTAATAATAAAAGTTACTGAAACTTTAATATTCTTGAATAATAATACTTAAAATTTCTTTTAATCAATAATATTGTAAAGCTCTCAAATTTATAAAAAAATTTAAAAATAATACTTTGATAAAAAAAAATTTATATAAAAATAACATTATAAATTTTTATATCATTTGATATGTTTGACTTAAAAGATTTGTTGCAATAGAGTTATCTTGGGAGCATTCACCAAATCTTAACGCGTCGGCATGGCACACTGGGAAGATTCATGAACATAATAACTATCCCTACTTACACAGATGCATGGCCTGTCATATCAAAACATGACCGGTTACCATCAACCTTTTTCTGAATAACGGTGAAATTAACTGTACTAACAGAATAACTGCCACCACAATAAATATACATAACATTTTTAATATTTTATACATTACATAAATATCACCCCCTCTGATTTCAGTAACAACATTGATACAGAGTCTCTTGGAATTTGTGCAGCAGAGCAACATTATGTCAAAAACCATCTAACAAGGGATCTAGGAGAAAAGATACGGTCTTATTTGGGTGGCTTTTGGGGTCCTACTACAGGTTCTTCATATCCATCCATTAATTTTGCTTCACTTTATTCATCATGTTTCCAAACTAATAAAGTTTTTTCACTTTAATCTGATGGACTAGGAACCAAGAACCAAGAACCAAGAACCCAGCCATATAGTATATATATGATGCCACGAATTCCCCCTTAGCTTTCTTCAATTTCACATATTCCTATTCTGATATAATGTGATACCATGCGTAGTTTTGGTCTTCCAGTGTTCATGCATCACGATTCTGGTTCACTCATTGTGCTGACCAATGATAATTTACCTCTACCTACTAGAACAAATAATAAAAGATACCTTCAAAAAAGATTGAAAGATAAAAGAGGATCAGCACACACAACTTATTAATTAACTAACTAGCAGTTAAATAAAGAAATAAACATATGTCACATGTATAGCCACATGGTTTGGAAAACTTACAACATGTTTTGTAGCTATATGGATTTGATATTGTATTAATTCAAGGAACCTAAGTTGCTGCCAAGTCCATATGGATGAAGAAGCTGCTTTTGTCGTTGGTCTTCTTCTACTTCCCAGAATTGACCACCGGTATACTGAAAATGATGTTTTTCTCACAACTTAGAAAGCAAGAAAAACATAAAATTAATTATTATTCTTTAGTCATTTTTTGTTTGTATATATACCTCAGAGAAGACATTTGATGACCTCTGTCCTTGTAGGAAAACTGGTGATGTTGATGAATAATCCAAAAGATAGTCACTGTTATTATTATTAGCACCGGGAAAGGTGGTGGTACCGGTGGTAGTGGTCATGGTGGTTGTATCAGCAAAGGGTGTAACCTGGTTTGTGCTGCATTGTGGTACTGATGCCAGTGCTGGTGTTGATCCTATGCTGCTTATCTTCTGATTCTGAACGTTCTGTTACACAGATAAAGTTTTATAAAATAACTAGATTTGTTTGCCCATGTAACTTGTTGGTTCATGGAGACAAGTTCTCATCTATTATTCACTAATAATTGATCAAACTTGAGTGGAGTTCACATTGCAACCTCTTATCCAACAGTATATAATTAATAATGCAACATAATATTTAACAAAAAAATGAATATACCTGATCCAGTGGTCTAACCAAGTGGCCATTATTGTTATCATTATCTAGGTCCATTGCAAAGTCAAAGAAGAAGGGGCTGACTGAAGCAAGCTTCATTGACAAGAACTGCATATATTTATATTGTTATATAGTTAGTTAGCTAGCTAGCTTCAAATTAAAAAAAAATTATATTATATGATTGACTTGAGTGTATTTTATTATTATTAGCGGTACCACTACATACCTCTACTTGATTTTGTAGGGACTGAACATAATTGATGATCTCGTCCAACACAAGGGCCTTTCCGGTTACCTAAGTATGAACCAAATCATATGATGAGGTTAGTGACATGTCAGAAAAGAGGGTGATACTGATAGAAACATGTAACTACTGTGTCTCAGCTCTCAACCAAAGATCACAATTCATTAATACCAACAGAATTAGATAGTGGAAAATGATGATCATGGCACACACCTTATCACAGCCTGGCACAAGTCGTTGCAACATCTTCATCCTCTCACTTATCTTCTCCCTTCTCACCTGCAATGATGAACATTTTGGTCACTTTATTTAGAGAATTAATCAGAGTAGCTAACCATAAGGTGGGGACCCATATAAAAGAAGAGCATCATTAATTAATTAATTGCTAATAATATGGTATAGTACCCTTTCAGCAAGGCTGTGGCTATCAGTTGCTTGGCCCCTTCTTGCTCTAACGTGGATATACCCTGTTGCTGTTGGAGCCTCTTCTTTTTCCTTCTCCTCTCCCTTCTTCACCCCACTCCCACCATTATTACTCTTCCTTTGTTTCTTGCTACTTCTCCCTTCTCTACCTGCTGACAACTCCTATAATATAATATGATGAAATTGTTAACATTATATATAAAGTCTAGGAACTAAATAATGAAACTATTGAAAAATGAAAACAACTAAAGAGCTAGCTAGCTAGATAGATAGATAGAAAAGTTTGAGAGCCAAGACTATTGACCTTATTGTTGTTGAAGGAAGAGGAGTTAGAGGTAGTTTTCCGCTTGTTGTCCGCCATGTTAATAGGAGGAGGAGTGTTCTGAGTGACTTGGTCACCGTTTTCAACCACAGAGGACTCAGGGCTGTGGTTATGTGAGAGAAAAGGAGGAGAAGGATCAGCACTACTGTTGTAACTTTTGGTGGTAGCAGCAACAACCTTGGAGCTTTGATCAACAGAGCTAGTATCCAAAGAAGATGTTTCCTGCTGATTACTATTATGAAGTTGAAAGAGTTGGTGATTAGGTGGTGGAATAAGAGGATAATGGGGACTAGTAGTATCAGCAGTAGTGTTGATCATATGATGATCATGATGAAGAGAAGAATAAAGCTTTATTGGAGGAGGGGTAGTAGTAGTAGTGTTATTGGGGATGAAGAGTGATGACGAGTCAAGAAGAATTGGGTAGTGATTATGGTAAGAAGAAGAAGGAAAAGTAGAAAAAGCTTCCATTTGAAGGGAAGAGAGGAGTAATATAAAGAAAATGATAGGGGGATGGTGGTGGTGGTGGTCAGACTCAGAGGAAGGCAGGTGTAGCAGTGAGAATTGATGATGATGGATAACAAAACTGGGAAGAGGGGGCAGAGGTATATATATATATATATGAAGAGAGAGTGAAGGATGTGACACCAAAATGCTTCAATCTCTATAAGCAGTTTAGGTAAGCCATTCCCATGCACATACATACAGTACTTTTGACTGGTCTAATCTAATCAACTCATTCACTTCTCTTCTTTTTTCTTTTTTTCTCACATGATTGCCAATTGCCAATTGTTTTCTATAAAAACAGAATTTCTTGAATTTTCTGTCTCTCTCTCTTCCCCTCTTTCAAGTGACTTTTATTTCAGTTTATTTTTTAAGATATGGGAAAAATATTAGTGTTATACAATAAAATGAACATTTATAGAGTATTTATACAGTTTAATATCAATACAAAATGCAGTCTGTAATTTGTATTTTTATTTTTTTTTGTTTTTAAACAACACAAAATACAGGTTGGGTTTTGTTTGAAATTTTTTAAAAATAAAACCTGCAAAATACAAGTTGCATTTTTATAAAGCGTAGGTTACATTTTGTTTAAATAAAATATTTTAATTCGAGGGTCTTGCCTATAAATATCATTGTTATTACATAATTCAATTGAAATTGTGTCTTTTTTCCCTCACAGCGTCAAAAATTTTGGGTGATATGAGATTGAAACTATGGAATGTATTATAAATTTGTGAGTGTATTATAACGGTGAGATCATATCAAACACAAACGATAGAGTAGTGACATTTATTTGTAAATGTCTTTTTTTTTGTTATTCCATGCATCATTAGTTTTGTAGAGTTGTGAAATGGTTTTTGTGAGAACATATAAAGTCACATTTCAAAGAGAATAAATAATATTCTATACAGGAATCATGTACAAGTATTTGATGGGCTAATTCAGTTTCAAATAATATCCATCACTGACGACGCATACATGCAGCAGATGTTCTGTATTCATCAACAAATCATATTTCAAGTGCCGATGATAAAATTGTATGTTGAATTTGAACAACATTTGGGACTGGATGTAATTGGCGAGAAAGTGAATATGGATGAACTCGAGGATATAAATTGGGATGAAGATAACAATCATAATGAAAAGAATTCGAAGCCAACTACGAAGTCGATGGCGAAAACGATGACAAAGACGAGGCATGCAATCCTGCAGTGCAAAATAAAGCAATTGCAGCTGTCAACCAGCACCTCAATGGTATTCCGTCTTTTATGCGAACTCTAGATCTCACAATCATACATGTTCTGGAGTTGTCTGAGTATGCAAATATCGATATATTATGTTTATTAATTAAAGTTATCATTACCGTTTCTTCATTTATCCTTGACTGACTAACGGAGGTTCGTATTTAATAAGTGAAGACAATGGTACGGCAGAAGATAATGAGTTTAGTATCGAAATGAAATTTGGCTTTAGAGAATAGATAATCTCTGTAATCAAAAGCTACAATAATAATAATAATAATAATAATAATAATAATATTAACAATAATATCATAATATACTAATAAAAAAATAAAAAATTTACACATTGAAAATTATTTAGACGTTCAACAATATACTATGTAACTAATGTAAAATTACGAACTATTTTATTTAAATTAAATTAAAAAATAAAAAATTTGTACTGATAAAAGAACAAGTTTAACTTAGTTCACCCTCTCTACACTAACAATTACAAAACGCAAATGATGGATGATGGAAAGACAATAACAGATATATAAAAGAGAATAAAAAAATAATTAATATTTGTAAGTTGAAGTGTGGTACACTTACAAAACGCAAGTTACACTTGGATCCCGTCATCTATAAAACGCAGGTTTTATTTTGCATGATCCTAGTTAAAGAATGGACATGTTTCGTCCATGCAACCCTCTTAGGTTGCGTTACTGCAGAGGATTTTTTTTTTTTTTTTTTTTAGTGTAAAACGCAACTAATGTTTGAGGACAGTAAATCTATAGATCTACAATACTGTATAATATATCATAATACAATATGTGTGAATAATATTATTTTTTCTTCCATTCTTAAATTATTTTTTGTTTATTTGACGTGCTTCTATGATTCGTATTACCACCACATTATTATAATTTACAAATAGTGTTTTTTGTAGTTTGTGAAATAGGAAAAAGTATATAGGTTTACAAATATCTTCTAAGTTTATCTCTCTCTAAGAATTTGGTTTAAAGTAATATTAGAGAATAATTTTTTTAGTCTTAGTTATTTTTTTAACATTATTTTATTTATTTTAAATTTTAAATGACAATTTTTTTTATAAATTTTAAATTATAAATTTTAAATCTTCTAAAAGAAATACAATTTTTAAAATTAAAAAAATAATTAATATTAACTAACATGAGCATTTTTTGTATAAGAAAAAAAATTTTCATTTAATAATTATGGAATAAGCGGCCAAATTTTTCTTTGAAATAAGGAAGGATCTATTAAGTAGTCCGTGTGAATAGTATAAAAAATTAATACCATATCAAAAAAAAAATAATAAAAATAAAAAATTGATAAGATGAAAAAGTTATTAATTTAATATCTTATAAGGTGTTTGAAAAATCTTTGGGAATCGAATTTAATTTCGGTGTTTGAAACAAAATTAACTAAATTAACTTAGATGAATTCTACTCAATTTTATTGTTTTTTTCAAAATCAATTTCAACCTAAATAAATCTGATTTAGAATTTCATTTTATTGAAATTTTAATTAAAATTTAAAATATTTTTATAAATTAATTAATTCTTCTTAATTTTTGTCACTCATTTTTTTTAACACTCACTACAACATTTTAGGTCTATGACCACAGTTTTTTAATTTTGGCCACGGTAAAAAATTGTGACCGTAGACCGTCTATAGTCACGATTTTTTAGGATGACAAAAAAAAAGCTATGGTCACGGTTTTTTTGGAAAGGGTGACCATAGAGTACCTATGGTCACGGTTTTTAAAAAAGAGTGGTCTCAAAGGGTCTATGATCACGGTTTTGAACAGTGAAAGGGGTCTATGGTCACAGTTTTTTACATTGACCAAAAAGGGTCTATGGTCACAGTTTTTTAAAAAAGGGTGACCTTAAAGGGTCTATGATCACGGTTTTGAAGGGTGGCCTAAAGGAGTCTATGGTCACAGTTTTGGGGGGTAGCCTAAAAGGGTCTATGGTCACGGTTTTTCACAGTGACCTAAAAGGGGCTATGGTCACGGTTTTTCAAAAAAGGGTGACCTAAAAGGGTCTATGGTCACGGTTTTAGGGGGTAACCTAAAGGTGGTCTATGGTCACGGTTTTGGGGGGTGGCCTAAAGGGGGCTATGGTCGCGGTTTTTTACAGTGACCAAAAAGGGTCTATGGTAATGGTTTTTCGAAAAGGTGACCTAAGAGAGTCTATGGTCACGGTTTTGGAGGGTGACCTAAAGGGGTCTATGGTCACGATTTTGAGGGGTGGCCTAAAGGAGTCTGTGGTCACAATTTTAGGGAGTGACCTAAAGGGGTTGATGAGCGGATAATTTATACGCTTTTTGGCATTGTTTTTAGGTAATTTTTAGTAGGATCTAGCTACTTTTAGGGATGTTTTCATTAGTTTTTATGCTAAATTCACATTTCTGGACTTTACTATGAGTTTGTGTATTTTTCTGTAATTTCAGGTATTTTCTGACTGGAATTGAGGGACCTGAGCAAAACTCTGATAAAAGGCTGACAAAAGACTGCTGATACTGTTGTATTCTGACCTCCCTGGACTCGAAATGGATTTTCTGGAGTTACATAACATCAAATGGCATGTTCTCAACGGCATTGGAAAGTAGACATCAAGAGCTTTCCAGCAATATATAATAGTCCATACTTTATTCGAGATTAGATGACGCAAACTGGCGCTCAACGCCAGTTCCATGCTGCATTCTGGAGTCAAACGCCAGAAACACGTCACGAACCAGAGTTGAATGCCAAAAACACGTTACAACTTGGCGTTCAACTCCAAAAGAAGCCTCTGCACGTGTAAAGCTCAAGCTCACCCAAGCACATACCAAGTGGGCCTCGGAAGTGGATTTCTGCATCAATTACTTACTTCTGTAAACCCTAGTAGCTAGTCTAGTATAAATAGGACATTTTATTATTGTATTAGTCGTCTTTACCATTCGATCTTTGACCACATCTTTGGTCTCAGTTTTAATCTATTATTCATTTTAGGAGACTATCGATCACGTTCATGGGGGCTGGCCATTCGGCCATGCCTGGACCATCACTTATATATTTTCAACGGTGGAGTTTCTACACACCATAGATTAAGGGTGTGGAGCTCTACTGTACCTCGAGTTTTAATGCAATTACTACTATTTTCTATTCAATTCAATTTATTCCTGTTCTAAGATATTCGTTACACTTCACCATGATGAATGTGATGATCCGTGACACTCATCATCATTCTCACCTATGAATGCGTGATTGACAACCACTTCCATTCTACCTTAGACCGAGCGCATATCTCTTGGATTCCTTAATCAGAATATTCGTGGTATAAGCTAGAATTGATGGCAGTATCAATGAGAATCCGGAAATTCTAAACCTTGTCTGTAGTATTCTGAGTAGGATTCAGGGATTGAATGACTGTGACGAGCTTCAAACTCGCGATTGTTGGGCGTGATGACAAACGCAAAAGAATCAATGGATTCTATTCCGACATGATCGAGAACCGACAGATGATTAGCCATGCTGTGACAGAGCATTTGGACCATTTTCACTGAGAGGATGGGATGTAGCCATTGACAACAGTGATGCCCTACATACAGCTTGCCAAGGAAAGGAGTAAGAAGGGTTGAATGAAGGCAATAGGAAAGCAGAGATTTAGAAGGAGCACAGCATCTCCATACACTTATCTGAAATTCTCACCAATGATTTACATAAGTATTTCTATCTTTATTTTCTGTTTATTTATTATTATTATTCGAAAACTCCATAACCATTTATTATCCGCCTAACTGAGATTTACAATATGACCATAGCTTGCTTCATACCAACAATCTCCGTGGGATCGACCCTTACTCACGTAAGGTTTATTACTTGGACGACCCAGTGCACTTGCTGGTTAGTTGTGCGAAGTTGTGAAGAAAGTGCTGAGTTATAAATGCGCACACCAAGTTGAGCGCCATTGTTAGAGATCACAATTTCGTGCACCAAGTTTTTGGCGCCGTTGCCGGGGATTGTTCGAGTTTGGACAACTGACGATTTAGCTCGTTGCTCAGATTAGGTAATTTTCTTTTTGTTTTATATTCAAAAAAAAAAATTTTCAAAAATCTTTCAAAAATTTATCACCTGTTTTCGAAAATTTTCAGAGTTTTTAAGAATGAATTCTAGAGTTTCATGTAACATGTTGAAGCCTGGTTGGCTGTAAAACCATGTTTAATTCCTGGACCGGAGCTTTTGACTAACATTACATGATTCCTGAAATTCTGATTGAGGACTTTGGATTCATTACTTCCTTTTTCAAAAATATGTTTTCGAAAAATTTATTACAAAAATCCAAAAATTTTTTTTTACTAAAATCATAAAAATAAAAAATATTGTGTTTCTTGCTTGAGTCTTGAGTCAATTTTTAAGTTTGGTGTTAATTGCATGTTTTAAAAAAATTTTTTGCATTTTTCAAAAATTCATGCATGTGTTCTTCAGGATCTTCAAGTTGTTCTTGACAAGTCTTCTTGTTTGATCATTAAAATTTCTTGTTTTGTGTTTTTTGCTGTTTTTCATATGCATTTTTGCATTCATAGTGTCTAGGCATTGAAAATTTCTAATTTGGTGTCTTGCATATTTTCTTTGCATCAAAAATTTTTCAAAAATATGTTCTTGATGTTCATCATGATCCTCAAAGTGTTCTTGGTGTTCATCTTGACATTCATAGTGTTCTTGCATGCATCATAGGTTTTGATCCAAAAATTTTCATGTTTTGGGTCATTTTTATGTTTTTCTCTCTCATCATTAAAAATTCAAAAAAAATATCTTTTTCTTATTTTTCTCAAAATTTCAAAAATTTGAGTTGACTTAGTCAAAATTTTTAAAAACTTAGCTATTTCTTACAAGTCAAGTCAAATTTTCAAATTTAAAAATCTTATCTTTTCAAAATCTTTTTCGAAAATCAAATCTTTTTCATTTTCTAATTAATTTTTGAAAATATTTAAAAATATTTTTTCAAAATCTTTTTCTTATCTTTATCTCAAAATTTCGAAAACTTTACTAACAATTAATGTGATTGATTAAAAAATTTGAAGTTTGTTACTTTCTTGTTAAGAAAGGTTCAATCGTTAAATTCTAGAATCATATCTTTTAGTTTCTTGTTAGTCAAGTAATCAAATTTTAATTTTAAAAATCAATTCTTTTTCAAAATATCTTTTCTATCGTATCATTTTCAAAAATTTGATTTCAAAATATCTTCCAACTTCTTATCTTTTCAAAATTGATTTTCAAATCTTTCTCAACTAACCAATTAACTTTTGTTTATTTTTTATCTTTTTCAAAACCATCTAACTAATTTTAGCTCTCTAATTTTTGAAAATTACCTCTCTTTTTTTCAAAATTCTTTTAATTAATTAATTGTTTTAAATTTTAATTTTAATTTTAATTCTTCCTTTAATTTTCGAAAATCACTAACCCTTTTTTAAAATTAATTTTTGAGTTCTCTCCCTCTCATCTTTTTCTATTTATTTATTTATTTACTAATACTTCTCTTCATCTCAAGAATCTAAACCTATCTTCACCCTTGTGTTTGGATTCTTACCTTTTTCTTCTTCTATTCCTTTCTTCTTCTACTAACATAAAGAAATCTCTCTACTGTGGTAAAGAGGATCCCTATTATTATTTTCTGTTCCCTTCTTTTTTATATGAGCAGGAGCAAGGACAAAAATATTCTTGTTGAAGCAGATCCTGAACCTGAAAGGACTCTGAAGAGGAAACTAAGAGAAGCTAAATTACAACAATCCAGAGACAACCTTACAGAAATTTTCGAAAAGGAAGAGGAGATGGCAGCCGAAAATAATAATGCAAGGAGGATGCTTGGTGACTATACTACACCTACTTCCAAATTTGATGGAAAAAGCATCTTAATCCCTGCCATTGGAGCAAACAATTTTGAGCTAAAACCTCAACTAGTTGCTCTACTGCAATAGAACTGCAAGTTTCATGGACTTCCATCAGAAGATCCCTACCAGTTTTTAACTGAGTTCTTGAAGATCTGTGAGACTGTTAAGACTAATGGAGTAGATACTGAAGTCTACAGGCTCATGCTTTTCCCCTTTGCTGTAAGAGACAGAGCTAGAATATGGTTGGATTCACAACCTAAAGATAGCCTGGACTCTTGGGATAAGCTTGTCGCGGCCTTCTTGGCTAAGTTCTTTCATCCTCAAAAGCTGAGCAATCTTAGAGTGGATGTTCATACTTTCAAACAAAAAGATGGTGAATCCCTCTATAAAGCTTGGGAAAGATACAAGCAGATGACCAAAAGGTGTCTTTCTGACATGCTTTCAGAGTGGACCATTCTGGATATATTCTATTATGGTCTATCTGAGTTCTCCAAGATGTCATTGGACCATTCTGCAGGTGGATCCATTCACCTAAAGAAAACGCCTGCAAAAGCTCAAGAACTTATTGACATGGTTGCAAATAACCAGTTCATGTACACTTCTGAGAGAAATTCCGTGAATAATGGGATGCCTCAAAAGAAGGGAGTTCTTGAAATTGATGCTCTGAATGCCATATTGGCTCAGAACAAAATGTTGACTCAACAAGTCAACATGATTTCTCAAAGTCTGAATGGATGGCAAAATGCATCCAACAGTACTAAAGAGGCATCTTCTGAAGAAGAAGCTTATGATCCTGAGAACCCTGCAATAGTAGAGGTAAATTACATGGGTGAACCTTATGAAAACACCTATAATTCATCATGGAGAAATCATCCAAATTTCTCATGAAAGGATCAACAAAAGCCTCAACAAGGTTTTAATAATGGTGGAAGAAATAGGCTCAGCAATAGCAAGCCTTATCCATCATCTTCTCAGCAACAGACAGAGAATTCTGAGCAGAGCACCTCTAATTTAGCAAACTTAGTCTCTGATCTGTCTAAGGACACTTTAAGTTTCATGAGTGAAACAAGGTCCTCCATTAGAAATTTAGAGGCACAAGTGGGCCAGCTGAGTAAGAAAGTCACTGAAACTCCTCCTAGTGCTCTCCCAAGCAATACTGAAGAGAATCCAAAAAGAGAGTGCAAGGCCATAGACATAATCAACATGGCCGAACCTAGGGAGGAAGGAGAGGACGTGAATCCCAATGAGGAAGACCTCATAGGACGTCTCTCAAGCAAGAAGGAGCTCCCTATTGAGGACCCAAATGGATCTGAAGGTCATATAGAGACCATAGAGATCCCATTAAATCTCCTTCTACCATTCATGAGCTCTGAAGACTATTCTTCCTCTGAAGAGGATGAAAATGTAACTGGAGAGCAAGTTGCTCAATATCTAGGAGCCATCATGAAGCTGAATGCCAAATTATTTGGTAATGAGACTTGGGAAGGTGAACCTCCCTTGCTCATTAGTAAACTAGATACATGGGTTCAGCAAACCTTACCTCAAAAGAGACAAGATCCTGGAAAATTCTTAATACCCTGTACCATAGGCACTATGACCTTTGAAAAGGCTCTGTGTGACCTGGGATCAGGCATAAATCTTATGCCACTCTCTGTAATGGAGAAGCTGGGGATCATTGAGGTACAGCCTGCCATATTCTCACTACAGATGGCAGACAAGTCAATAAGACAAGCTTATGGATTAGTAGAGGATGTGTTAGTAAAGATTGAAGGTCTTTACATCCCTGCTGATTTCATGATCTTAGATACTAGGAAGGAAGAGGATGAATGCATCATCCTTGGAAGACCTTTCCTAGCCACAGCAGGAGCTATGATAGATGTTAACAGAGGAGAATTAGTCCTTCAATTGAATGAGAACTACATTGTGTTTAAAACCCAAGGATGTTCCTCTGTAACCATGGAGAGGAAGCATGAAAAGCTTCTCTCAGTACAGAGTCAAATAGAGCCTCCACAATCAAACTCTAAGTTTGGTGTTGGGAGGCCACAACCAAACTCTAAGTTTGGTGTTGAATCCCCACATCCAAACTCTAAGTTTGGTATTGGGAGTCTACAACATTGACCTGATCACCTGTGAGACTCCATGAGAGCCCACTGTCAAGCAAGTGACATTAAAGGAGCGCTTATTGGGAGGCAACCCAATTTTTATTTATCTAATTTTATTTTTATTTTATTTTTCCTTTATGTTTTATTAAGTTCATGATCATGTGGAGTCACAAAATAAATACTAAAATTAAAAATAGAATAAAAAATAGCAGAAGAAAAAGCACACCCTGGAGGAAGGGCTTACTGGTGTTTAAACGCCAGTAAGGAGCATCTGGTGAACAGAGCATGGATCTGGCGTTGAACGCCAGAAACAAGCAGCATCCTGGCGTTTAAACGCCAGGAATACACCATGAGGAGAGCTGGCGCTGAACACCAGAAACAAACATGGAACTGGCGTTCAACGCCAGGAACATGCTGTGAATGGGCGTTGAACGCCCAAAACAAGCATAGAGCTGGCATTTAACGCCAAAAAAATCATCAATCTGGCGTTAAACGCCAGGATTGCATGCAGAGAGCGTTTACACGCCCAATTGGTGCAGGGATGTTAAATCCTTGACACCTCAGGATCTGTGGACCCCACAAGATCATCTCAGGATCTGTGGACCCCACAGGATCTCTACCTACGTAAACTTACCTTCTCTCTCTTTTTCACACAATCCAATAACTCTCTTCCCCATTACCTCTTCACCACTCACATCCATCATCTCTTTCCCACCCAAACCCAACCTACATGGCCGAATACACACCTCTCTCCCTCTCTTCCATATCCTCTTTTTCTTCTTCTCTTCTTTCTTCTTTTGCTCGAGGGCGAGCAACATTTTAAGTTTGGTGTGGTAAAAGCATAGCTTTTTTGTTTTTCCATAACCATTGATGGCACCTAAGGCCAGAGAAACCTCAAAAAAAAGAGAAAAGGGAAGACAAAAGCTTCCACCTCTGAGTCATGGGAGATGGAGAGATTCATTTCAAGGGTCCATAGCTCAGTAGTAGAGCGTTTGACTGCAAATCAAGAGATCCCTGAGATACCTCAGGGGATACATTTTCCTCCACACAATTATTGGGAGCAACTAAGGATAGGAGCACCAAAATCACTAGGGATCAAGTAACAAAGGCAAGGAAGAGACATAAAGGAGCTCAAAAAGCATCATTGGTCCTTCAAAAAAATGCCACCCTCACCAAGGTGGATTCATTCCTTGTTCTTATTTTTCTGTTTTTCAATTTTTTATACTATATGTTTATTTATGTTTTGTGTCCTTACTACATGATCATTAGTATTTAGTAACTATGTCTTAAGGCTATGAATAATTTCATAAATCCTTTATCTCTCTTAAATGAAAAATGTTTTAATACAAAAAGAACAAGAAGTACATGAGTTTCGAATTTATCCTTGAATTTAGTTTAATTATATTGATGTGGTGACAATACTTTTTGTTTTCTGAATGAATGCTTAAACAGTGCATATTTTTTATCTTGCTGTTTATGAATGTTAAAATTGTTGGCTCTTGAAAGAATGATGAACAAAGAGAAATGTTACTGATGATTTGAAAAACCATAAATTTGATTCTTGAAGCAAGAAAAAGCAGTGAATAGCAAAAGCTTGCAGAAAAAAAAAGGTGACGAAAAAAATAGAAAGAAAAAAAGAAAAAGCAAGCAGAAAAAGTCAATAGCCCTTAAAACCAAAAGGCAAGGGTAAAAAGGATCCAAGGCTTTGAGCATCAATGGATAGGAGGGCCCAAGGAAATAAATCCAGGCCTAAGCAGCTAAATCAAGCTGTCCCTAACCATGTGCTTGTGGCATGCAGGTCCACGTGAAAAGCTTGAGACCGAGTGGTTAAAGTCGTGATCCAAAGCAAAAAGAGTGTGCTTAAGAGCTCTGGACACCTCTAACTAGGAACTTTAGCAAAGCTGAGTCACAATCTGAAAAGGTTCACCCAGTCATGTGTCTGTGGCATTTATGTATCCGGTGGTAATACTGGAAAACAAAGTGCTTAGGGCCACGGCCAAGACTCATAAAAGTAGCTGTGTTCAAGAATCAACATACTTAACTAGGAGAATCAATAACACTATCTGAAATTCTAAGTTCCTATAGACGCTAATCATTCTAAACTTCAAAGGATAAAATGAGATGCCAAAACTGTTCAGAAGCAAAAAGCTACAAGTCCCGCTCATATAATTAAGAACTAATATTCACTGATATTTTGAGATTTATAGTATATTCTCTTCTTTTTATCCTATTTAATTTTCAGTTGCTTGGGGACAAGCAACAATTTAAGTTTGGTGCTGTGATGAGCGGATAATTTATACGCTTTTTGGCATTGTTTTTAGGTAATTTTTAGTAGAATCTAGTTACTTTTAGGGATGTTTTCATTAGTTTTTATGCTAAATTCACATTTCTGGACTTTACTATGAGTTTGTGTGTTTTTTTGTGATTTCAGATATTTTCTGGCTGGAATTGAGGGACCTGAGCAAAACTCTGATAAAAGGCTGACAAAGGACTGCTGATGCTGTTGGATTCTGACCTCCCTGCACTCGAAATGGATTTTCTGGAGCTACAGAACTCCAAATGGTGCGCTCTCAATGGCGTTGGAAATTAGACATCCAGAGCTTTTCAGCAATATATAATAGTCCATACTTTATTCGAGATTAGACTATGCAAACTGGCGCTCAACACCAGTTCCATGCTGCATTCCGGAGTCAAACGCCAGAAACACGTCACGAACCAGAGTTGAACGCCAAAAATACGTTACAACTTGGCGTTCAACTCCAAATGAAGCCTCTGCATGTGTAAAGCTCAAGATCAGTCCAAGCACATATCAAGTGGGCCCCGGAAGTGGATTTCTGCATCAATTACTTACTTTTGTAAACCCTAGTAGCTAGTCTAGTATAAATAGGACATTTTATTATTGTATTAGACATCTTTACCATTCGGTCTTTGACCACATCTTTGGTCTCGGTTTTAATCTATTATTCATTTTAGGAGACTATTGATCACGTTCATGGGGGCTGGCCATTCGGCCATACCTGGACCATCACTTATGTATTTTCAACGGTGGAGTTTCTACACTCCATAGATTAAAGGTGTGGAGCTCTGCTGTACCTCGAGTTTTAATGCAATTACTACTATCTTCTATTCAATTCAGTTTATTCCAGTTCTTAGATATTCGTTGCACTTCACCATGATGAATGTGATGATCCGTGACACTCATCATCATTCTCACCTATGAACGCGTGACTGACAACCACTTCCGTTCTACCTTAGACCGAGCGCATATCTCTTGGATTTCTTAATCAGAATCTTTGTGGTATAAGCTAGAATTGATGGTGGCATTCATGAGAATCCAGAAATTCTAAACCTTGTCTGTGGTATTCCGAGTAGGATTCAGGGATTGAATGACTGTGACGAGCTTCAGACTCGCGATTGTTGGGCGTGATGACAAACGCAAAAGAATCAATGGATTCTATTCCAACATGATCGAGAACCGACAGATGATTAGCCGTGCTGTGACAGAGCATTTGGACCATTTTCACTGAGAGAATGGGATGTAGCCATTGACAATGGTGATGCCCTACATACAGCTTGCCAAGGAAAGGAGTAAGAAGGATTGAAGGAAGGCGGTAGGAAAGCAGAGATTTAGAAGGAGCACCGCATCTCCATACACTTATCTGAAATTCTCACCAATGATTTACATAAGTATTTCTATCTTTATTTTCTGTTTATTTATTATTATTATTCGAAAACTCCATAACCATTTATTATCCGCCTAACTGAGATTTACAAGATGACCATAGCTTACTTCATACCAACAATATCCGTGGACCGAACCTTACTCACGTAAGGTTTATTACTTGGACGACTCAGTGCACTTGCTGGTTAGTTGTGCGAAGTTGTGAAGAAAGTGCTAAGTTATAAACGCACATACCAAGTTGAGTGCCATTGTTAGAGATCACAATTTCGTGCACCAGGGGTCTATGGTCACGATTTTTTACAGTGACCAAAAAGAGTCTATGGTCACGGTTTTCAGAAGGGTGACCTAAAGGGGTCTATGGTCACAGTTTTGAAGGGTGGCCTAAAAGGGTCTATGGTCACAATTTTAGGGGGTGACCTAAAGGGGTCTATGGTCACGGTTTTTTATAGTGACCAAAAAGAGTCTATAGTCACGGTTTTTTAGAAGGGTGACCTAAAAGGGTCTATAGTCACGGTTTGGGGGGTGACCTAAAGGGGTCTATGGTCACGATTTTAGGGGTGACCTAAAACACTCTATGGTCACGGTTTTACTAAAGGATGACCTAAAAAGGTTTATGGTCACGGTTTTGGAGAGCGACCTAGAAGTATCTATGATCACAGTTTTAGGAGGTTGTCCAACGAATCACAAGCTTCTCTGTGTCATTCGTCGCATGTCGTGGGTCATCGTGCTCATCTCTTGTCGCTCACCGTGTCCTCATTGCTCAAAAAATTGTCTTTACTGAAAAGTAAATAAATCAAAGTTATGAGATTTTGAATTTTAAATTAATTTAAATTAATTTAATTTTTAATTACAATTAGATATTTTTGTTTATTTGAAATTAATAAGTTAGATTTTTACTTAATTAAAATTTAAAATTTTAGTAATTAAAAATAAAAAATTATATATAATTTAAATTAAATAATTAAAATTTTTAATTAATTTTTTAAATAAAAAATTATTTAATTACCTCAACTCTTAAATTAAAATACTTATTTAAAAGATCAATCAATAAATTAATTAAATAAAATGATACTTTTAAAATAATTTTATTGAGATAGAATATAATTTTTAATAACTACTTTATTCCCTAATGTTTATTAAAGTTTCTCAAATCCTTAATCCCAAATTAAAACCCAAAAACCCTAATCCTAACTCCTCTTGCTGCCCTTCAGCCGCCACCCCTCTCCCTCACCCACGCCGAGTGAGAAGAGAAGAACGGAGGAGGGAGAAGTTGCCCAGCCGCGGTCACCGTCCATGGAGCTGTGAGGAGCACCGCTGCTGTTGTGCGCCAGAGGATAGGAAGAGAGATCGGGAAGAGAGAGCAGGAAGCACGTGACGGAGAAGGGGGCGCTGCTTGCGCCGCTACACCTCATCGTCGTCGCTGTTGGGGCTGCTGCGGGGTGTGCCGTCGCTGTGGCCAGAGAGGAAAAGGAGTGTTCCACGAGGAAAAGGAGGTGCTGCCCGCACCGCCATTCATACCTATCATTTCTCGAGCTCACCGTCGCTGCGTCTTCAAGGAAAGGGTCTCTCTGGAAGAACTTCCTTTCGCCATTTCCTCCTTGACTCACCTCACTGACATGGCCAACCTCTTTAGTCTTCAAGGCAGGTTGCTAACTTTTTACTATTTTGCTTCTTTTTCATTGCATACTTATCACATCTCAAATCCTACAATAAAATGGAGTTCTACAATTAATTTTAGATTCGTCAAAGTACTAAATACTTTAGTCACTTAACAGTGGTTTTGGATTGAAGTTCTGAGCATGGAAAAATTTGGTGGTCCAATTTGACAATAAGACAAGAGTTATTGATTTTGTTATCATTTAGCTATTTTATTATTGATTTTGTTAAAATTATTGCCTTTAATTCATGGATTACTGATGTAACTAATGAAGATGTGGCTCCTATTTTTCATGTACATGAGTTAATAATGATTTGGATTGAAAAATTATAGTTGAGTTTGTTGTTAAAAATGATCAACGAGCATGAGAATCACATTAGAAATTTTTTTTATTCCTGTGAAAATTGCTATGTAGGGTACAGGCCTTTCTGCTAAAGAATGCGAGATATGTGACTTCTTTGTATATATCCCACAATATGGAGGTGGCACTGCTTCTTTAAATGTTAATGTTACTGCTTCAATTGTTCTGCATCATTTTGGAGGTACAAGCATATGTTAGTTACATATGAATGTGGGTGTTAGGATGAAGCTTTCATAATTGGTCATATTTCATCCAAATTCCTAGAATTTTGCAGTAGCTCGCAGAATGTGTTTATATCTGATGTTTGATACTTCTTATATCTGAAAGGAATATGCACATTTAAGTTTCTTTTTTGTAATATTTAAGTATACTTTTTGTGATGATGATGATTGAAAATTTATATTTTTCGATTACCTTCGTCGTATGTGTTGCTCTTGAATAATCACTTTTTGTTTGTGTACATGTGTGGTTTCTATCCATTGATATACAATGAGAAACCTTCCAATGGATTAGCTTCTTGGAAGTGGGATTTATTATTGAATATAAATTAAAGCATCATTGTTCATTGGTGAAAATCGTGTTGACTGTTTCTTAAGATCTAACTGCTTCTGCGTAGATTATGTCCTTGATGTATTCATTAAACTTGATTGTTGTTTCTGAACTATTATTTTTGCCAGTCTGGGCAGGTTTTGGAGAGAGATCTCGTGATGGGAACAAATTTGTTGTGGCTGAGAGACTTGTAAAGCAGGTTCGACGAAATTTTTGCACTAAAACAGAAGATGATAGATTGTGTACTAATTTTATGGTGTGTCTGCTGTAACTTGCTCTGGTTACAGGGCAATACTTCTTAACAGTAAAACCACTTAACTCGAAAGCAGCTGCAGAAGCAGAGAAAATTTTGATATAGGTGAGTTAAATTAAATTAGAAAGAAATGAAATTAAATTTACAACTTAGAATGGTTCGGTTTGAATGGTTAAATTTTGTAATGGAATGGTTCATAATGAACTTGATTCATTATATTTCATCCCACTAAAATTCTGATTCTTTTGTTCTATTTTGTGATGTATATATGTTTTTATAATATGTTTTTTTCCTAAGTTGAATAAGAATAAATGTAGGTGTTTATGTCTAATGTGGCTTTATTTTGCATGTCAATGAAGCATGTGCTGAGCTTTCAAATGGTAAAGTGGCCGAAACAAAAGTTCTCGAGTGTTGAGAAGAAAGAATAGCAATACCAGAAACAATCTATCCTAGCAGAGTCTAAGTTGTATTGCTCTCACGCCTATGGAATAATTCTGTTAATTGTGTCTATTTAGTGTTAGTGTATATATCACTGTATAAAACTAAGAATGAGACAAGTGTATTCATTCAACTATATTGATATGTTAGCTGGTTACTTTAATTACAACTTATCTTAATTGTTGATTATCTTTTTTTATTTTTAAATTTATTTTGTAATTATCATCATTTTGGGATGTGATTATGCTTAAAAAAAATAAATCTCATAAAACAAAATAGGCTATGGTCATGGTAAAAACCGTGATCATAGATAAGGCTATGGTCACGGTTTTGTCGGGTGACCATAGATAAGCTATGGTCACGGTGAAAAACCGTGACCATAGATAGGGCTATGATCATGGTTTTAAGGAGGGGTGACCATAGAGGCTATGGTCACGGTGAAAACCGTGGTCATAGATAGGGCTATGGTCACGGTTTTAAGTGGAGTGACCATAGAGGCTATGGTCACGGTAAAAACCGTGACCATAGATAAGGCTATGGTCACGGTTTTAAGGTGGGGTGACCATAAAACTATGGTCACGGTAAAAACTGTGACCATAGATAAGGCTATGGTCACGGTTTTAAGGAGGGGTGACCATAGAGTCTATGGTCACGCTTTTAAGGAAGGGTGACCATAGAGGCTATGGTCACGGCCAAAATCGTGACCATAGATATGGCTATGGTCACGGTTTTTATGCGTGACCATAGATTGCTCTATGGTTACGGTTAAAAACTGTGGTCTAAAGTGTTCGAATTTGAAAATTGTAACCGTGACTATAGGTAAAAAAATCGTGACCATAGACCTATGGCCACGGAAGAATAGGCCACGGTAAAAAACTGTGACCGTAGGTCCAAAACCGTGACCATAGATCTATAGTCACCTTTTTCACTAGCTATAGTCACAATTTTTTACCGTGAGTCCGTGACCATAGGCCTTTTTTTTGTAGTGACTTCTCATCTTTTAATACACATCCTCTTTTTTTTTTCGCACCTCCACATTCTTTTTTTCTCTTTAACTCAATATAATATATACCTATTCTTTTTTATAATGTTAAAGGATGTAAGCTTTAATTGTTGGTTAAATTGTTAATTTGCAAATAAAAAAACTGCTTACATTTGAATTTCTATATACTTTATGGATTTGAATGTTAATTTTGTATGCGTAATTTTTCAAATTTTAGTTGAAATTATGTTTATTTAATTACTTGTACTGTAGTAAAGAGTAAATTTAGTCTACTATCTAGTATAGTTTAGTACTAGTAGATAATTTTTTTTACAGCTATTAGTCAAATATGTGAGCTTACTTTCTTTAACGGTTTGAGAGGAATAAAAATCAAACAAAACTATAAAATAAGGACAATATCTATTTTCTATTTTGCATTACTTGTTAGATTTTTTATGGTGCAATTTATATATAGAATCAATTGCAGAATTTGACGTGATAATATAAATTCTAGATATTCATGTCCAAGTAATAATTTAAAGACATCTAATTTCATATTATTAAAAAAATTTTAAATAAGTTATTAAGATTTTGAGTTGAATAGGTTATTTTATTATCTTATATTCTTTCATTTAATTCTTTTTCAAAATTTTCTGTTGAACGAAAACTTTCCACAGATAACCCATGAAAATTCACCCTGTTACGGACCTGACTTCCTGGATTCCATGGAACCCCAACAGTCCGGGCCATCCAAAATGAACCCCTAATCTCAACAAATCCGTTAAACACCGGGATAGCAAGAACCTCTCTCAAAAATAAGATAAGATAATTTACACCTTCTATAAAAGGGAGCTTAGCTACTCCTCCAAGTACGATCATTCAACCCTACACACTTAACCCTTATCTCTCTAGCTTTCTGATTTGGGTATCGGAGTATCTTTATAGGTACCACCCCTGATGACAAGTCATCTTATGCTAGTTTAACTAGCATTTTTACTTGCTTTTATTAGGTTTATCACACTTTCTTGCACAATAAGTAAGTGATTGGAGTAGAATTTCATGTTTATTATGGCTCAATCAAACATGGTTAATTTTATACAAAATCATCAGATTTATGTACAATTTAGTTGACTATTATGAATGATGCAAAACCTTGTGATTTTGGTGAGATTTTGATTGCTTGTTTGGTTGATGACAAGTGCAAAGATGGAGAAAGAAATACAAGGTGCAGACGAACGATGCGTTCATTTGATGAACGCTACGTTCACATGCGACACGCACGCGTACAAGACGGCTCCGCGTGGATGAGCAATTTGGAAATCCACGCGTACGCACACATGACGCGCACGCGTGGATTGAGGATCAGCGTTCACCAACAACAAACGCTACGTTCACTCAGAGTGAACGCCTGCGATACTTTAAGAGTTTGAATTTGAAGATGGGCATCGACACGCACGCGTGCATGACGCGCACGTGTGCATGACACGCACGCGTCGATGTGACAAAAGTGGAGATGGGCGTAGACGCGTACATGATGCTAGGGCGCAGTGGTGAAGTTTTATCATCCACGCACACGTACACAGGGCGCGCACGCATGAAGAGCGTTCATGGAGCGAACGTAGCGTTTTGTTAATGAACGCTACAAAGGACGCGCACGCACGCATGGTACGCGCAAGCATGGTTGAAGCAGAAGATCGCAACGACACGCACGCGTCGATGGTGCAACATTGCAAGGGACGCGCACGCACATAGGACGCGCACGCGTAGGTGAATGAACGCAGCGTTCATTTTGAGAATGCTACATTCTCCTGAAGCAAGCTCCCAACCACACCAACTAAGGACACATTATGATCCGTTTCAACCAAGGCCAAAAATCCCACTCCAAGTACTGGGATGACTAAATTAGAAAGTGTATAAGTAGAAGAAGATTCAATTTTATTAGGGACTTTTTGGATCGGATCTTCTTTTCAATCCTCATTTTAGCTTTCCTTGAGTTCTTTCTTTTAGCTTTAGATCTGAATTTATTTTTCCCTATCTGTTCTTCATCTTCTTCTGCACTTTTCTTTTATGTTTTGGTAGTAAAGCAATGATGAACTAAACCCCAATTTCATTAGGGGGAGGAGCTCTATTTTAATTCCAATGAGTCAATGAAATTCTTCTTCTTCTCAATTCAATTGTGTAGCTATTGGGTATCTTCTGTTTTGATTGTGAATTATTCACTTCGGAAGGGGGTTTAATTCAGTGAATGTGGGTGTGAGCCTCGGAAGGGGAATCACCTTTATTTGAACTGAAGCTCTATCCATCACAATTCTCATTACCAAAACTATTCGGAAGGAATTGAGGTATTGAGAATCTGTGTGGCTTATGGATAAGAGAATGTGTTCTAACTCTTCTCATGACAATTAGATCGAGGAATTGACAAGATTGATTGTGATTAGAGAGATTGGATTGCCAAGGAATTGGGATCCAATCAATTTCAATACGCCATAGATCTACTCAAATGATTGAGAAAGGAGTTGAGACTAATTGATTCACGAAGGATTACAGTACCTCCAATCGCTAATAAATCATTTTCTTTGAATTTCTTTCACTTTGATCCCTTTGCATTTGCTGCAAATTACATTTACTAGTTCTGTTTTGATTCCTGGTAGCGCGAAATTGTGAACAATACTTTTCACAACTCTCATAATCCCCGGTCATGAACCCCAAAAACTTGGTGTTCAATACCATGGCATAAACACAACTTCGCACAACTAACCAGCAAGTGCACTGGGTCGTCCAAGTAATAAACCTTACGCGAGTAAGGGTCGATCCCACGGAGATTGTTAGTATGAAGCAAGCTATGGTCATCTTGTAAATCTTAGTCAGGCAAACTCAAATGGATATGGTGATGAACGCATAAAAACATAAAAGATAAAGATAGAGATACTTATGTAATTCATTGGTAGGCACTTCAGATAAGCGCATGAAGATGCCTTCCCTTCTGTCTCTCTGCTTTCCTACTGTCTTCATCCAATCCTTCTTACTCCTTTCCATGGCAAGCTTATGTAGGGTTTCACCGTTGTCAGTGGCTACCTCCCATCCTCTCAGTGAAAATGTTCCTATGCTCTGTCACAGCATGGCTAATCATCTGTCGGTTCTCGGTCAGGCCGGAATAGAATCCAGCGATTCTTTTGCGTCTGTCACTAACGCCCCGCCTGCTAGGAGTTTGAAGCACGTCACAGTCATTCAATCATTGAATCCTACTCAGAATACCACAGACAAGGTTAGACCTTCCGGATTCTCTTGAATGCCGCCATCAGTTCTAGCCTATACCACGAAGACTCTGATCTCACGGAATGGTTGGCTCGGTTGTCAGGCGAGCACTCGGTTGTCAGGCGATCAACCATGCATCGTGCAATCAGGAATCCAAGAGATATTCACCCAATCGAAGGTAGAACGGAGGTGGTTGTCAGTCACACGTTCATAGGTGAGAATGATGATGAGTGTCACGGATCATCACATTCATCAAGTTGAAGAACAAGTGATATCTTAGAACAAGAACAAGCGGAATTGAATGGAAGAACAATAGTAATTGCATTAATACTTGAGGTACAGCAGAGCTCCACACCTTAATCTATGGTGTGTAGAAACTCCACCGTTGAAAATACATAAGAACAAGAGTGATCATTGGCTTCGGTCCCAGAGAGGGAACCAGAAGAACCAAGATGATCTCAGATCCAAAGATACCAAGATGAAAATACAATAGTAAAAGGTCCTACTTATAGAAAACTAGTAGCCTAAGGTTTACAGAGATGAGTAAATGACATAAAAATCCACTTCCGGGCCCACTTGGTGTGTGCTTGGGCTGAGCAATGAAGCATTTTCGTGTAGAGACTCTTCTTGGAGTTAAACGCCAGCTTTAGTGCCAGTTTGGGCGTTTAACTCCCATTTGGGTGCCAGTTCCGGCGTTTAACGCTGGAATTCCTGAGGGTGACTTTGAACGCCGGTTTGGGCCATCAAATCTTGGGCAAAGTATGGACTATCATATATTGCTGGAAAGCCCAGGATGTCTACTTTCCAACGCCGTTGAGAGCGCGCCAATTGGGCTTCTGTAGCTGCATAAAATCCGCTTCGAGTGCAGGGAGGTCAGAATCCAACAGCATCTGCAGTCCTTTTTGGTCTCTGAATCAGATTTTTGCTCAGGTCCCTCAATTTCAGCCAGAAAATACCTGAAATCACAGAAAAACACACAAACTCATAGTAAAGTCCAGAAAAGTGAATTTTAACTAAAAACTAATAAAAATATACTAAAAACTAACTAGATTATACCAAAAACATACTAAAAACAATGCCAAAAAGCATACAAATTATCCGCTCATCAATTCCCAAAACCCAAATCCCTTTATTATTCATGCAATTTAAGTTTCATTGCTATTTAATATTTCTGCAATTTTAATTCCTACACTTTAAGATTCAGTCATTTACATTACTTGCAATTTAAGATTCAGTTTTTCTACTTTCTTGCACTTCAAGTTTCAGTCAATTTAACTTCCTGCCATTTACTTTTCTGTTAATTTATTTTCGGCAATTTAGATTCCTTGTTATTTACTTTCTGTTAAATCAATTCCATTCAATTCATCAATATTTGCTTAACTAAATTCATCACCACACTAAAGTTGCTTGATCCATCAATCCCTATGGGATCGACCTCACTCTTGTGAGTTATTATTACTTGATGCGACCCGGTACACTTGCCGCTTAGTTTGTGTGGAATCGTTTTTTTCATCCATCAACCCCTACGCTCCCTAGATTCAGCCCCGTCATCTTGTCAGACCAACAGAACCAATCCATCTTTAACTGACCAAGCTGCATTCTGCATCTTCGGGTACAATCTTGTACATTGGCACCGCAGTCTGTGAGGACCATCGAGATCCCAATAGCATGGAAGATATCCATGAGGAGCATCCTAACTAAAACCTAGAACCCAACCTTCATCACCAGCCAGATCAACCCGAACCCCAAAACCATAGTAATCCCCCAGCCACGGGAGGGTGGCTAGCGTGGTCTACAACATAGAAGACATCCATAAGGATCACCGGTCTAACGGAAGTAAACTGTTCGGAGGCTTAGAAGAAGACACAAATCGCATAATCCAGGAGCTTCCACATTGAGTTCACACTCTGGAAGGTAAAGTTGCCACTAATGAGCGCTACCAACCAGAACACATGGGGAAGCAATCTTCAGAACTACCTTTAGGAGGGAGCACCCAACAAGAACCCCAGATCGGCATCACAAGAAACGCAAAAATCTGGAGAAAGACACCAGAGACATTCCAAGCGTCAGCGACATGAGTGCATGGTGATGGGGGCAACCCTATTCACCAAGAAAGTACTAAGAGTAAGACTGCCAAATGAGCTCGATAAACTGACCGACATGAAATAAAACGGCACCAAAGACCCCGAGGACCACATAATAGCCTTTGCGGCCAGGATGAACCTGGAATGGGCAGTTGACGTCGTTTGATGCCGGGCCTTCCCGGTAACCGTAGCCAGCCTGGCCATTAAGTGGTACAATGCGCTCCTAAATGGCTAGATTTCATGTTTCAGTGACATCTCGCGGATGTTCCTGGTACAGTTCACCACAAGAATAGCCAAAGCGAAGCACTCGATTAGCCTACTAGTCGTCACAGAACACCCTGATGAGTCTATTAGGAAGCACCTAGACAAATTCAATGACGAGTGCCTAACCATCGACGGATTAACGTACTCGATGGCCAGCTTGTGCTTGACAACGGCCTGATGAATGAGAACTTCCGAAAGCACCACACGACGAAGCCCATTTGGTCGTTGCACGAAATCCAAATTGTGGTGAGAGAATACATAAATGAGAAAGAGGTAAGCCAAGTCATGGCATCCAATAAATGGCACCACAACAACACGGCACCCCAAACCAACCTTCCACCCAAAGATCCAAGAAAAGAACAATTTAGACCCCCTGCCCACAACCGACAACCGTGGGTGGAAAAATTCACAAACTACACCCCCTACCCACCCCGACCACGAAAGTATACCAACAAATCGCGGAGAGCGATATCCTTCTAAAATCTTGACAGCTAAAAGAACACATAGGAGGAAATAAAGCCCTATACTACGACTACCATGGAGGGTACGGGCATAGGACCAGGACTGTTACGACCTCAAAGACGCCATCGAGCAGGCTATCAGAGACGAAAAACTCTCCACGTTTGTCAAAATCATCAGGGAACCTCGACAGGATGAGAGAGAGAGAGAGAGAGATCACCAGAACAAGAAGAGTGAAACGCTAGTGCGATAAAAATCGTGTCCCAAGACAGCAAGGACATGGACCCAACCATAGTGGTCAACGTTATCATGGAAAAAAATGTGCGAGAAAAATTGAAATCTGCACTAAACCTTTGAGTACTAGCTGTTACCCCGGGAAAAGTCCCCGATCTACCAACTATAACCCTCCATCCGGAAGATTGCCAAAAGGGGACAACAAACAAAGACCCTCCCTTTCTATTGGCAAAAGTGGGCACGGAGATGGTGAAATTCATTCTGATAAACACCAGAGCTAACTACAACATCCTTTTCAGAAGTGCATTCGACAAGTTAATTACTCCTCTGGAACGAAAACCTACATAACCAGCTCAATGGGGTAACCGGCCTCGATAACAGGTTCATCAAATCGGACGATTCAATAATGCTCCTGATCACTATAAGAACCGAAACCCAAAGAAAAACATTTTTCTCTGAGTTCATGGTGCTCAAGGATTCCACGTCATATAATATCATCCTCGGGAGGCAGACTATTAATGACCTCTGGAACGACGACGAAATGATCGGAACCATCCATAGTGACAGAATGGTAGCGGTGGAATGCAACAACACAAGCCTGGCGCTAAAAAAAACTCGTTATGCAGCCGACATCTTCCTTGCTGACCTGGACTCTCAGCAAGACAAGCAGCCAAGACCGGAGCTGGAAGGGGACATAGAGAAACTCTAGATCGGACAAACGGAAGAGAAATTCACCTTTGTCAATAGAAGTCACCCCTTCGTCTTAAAAGGGCAAGTCATCAAGCAACTAAAAGAAAACAAAGACATGTTTTCCTTTACTCCTGCCGACATGCTGGGTATAGACCCAAGCCTAGTGTCACATCGGCTCGCCGTCGACCCGAAGGCCAGACTGGTCAGCCAAAGAAAAAGAAAAAGAATGTTGGCAAACAAGACGGGCGAAGTTGAAAGACAAGTCAAGGGCCTACTCAAGGCTGGCTTCATCCGGGAAATTCCCTGCACTACCTGGCTGGAAAACGTCATCACGGTGAGAAAGTCAAATGACAAATGGCGAATGTGCATCGACTACAAGGACCTAAACAAAGCATATCCAAAAGACGCCTTCCCACTGCCAAACATTGATAGACTAGTAGACGCCGCTTCCAGACACCGATACCTCAGCTACATGGATGCTTATTCAGGATACAATTAGATACCCATGCACAAAATCAAAGAGAAGAAAACGGCCTTCATCACCCCCCGAAAGGACATACTACTGCATAGTCATTCCCTTCGGGCTGAAGAACGCAGGGTCTACATACCAAAAACTCATCACCAAAATCTTCAAAGACCTCATAGAGGCCAAGCTAGAAGTATATATCGACGACATGCTCGTAAAGATGGAGTCGGATGACTCACTAATCTCTGAGTGTGCATTTGGAATGGAGGCCAAAAAGTTCTTGGGTTTCATGATCATACAAAGGGGCATAGAAGCTAATCCAGAAAAAAACCGGGCCATCTTCAAAATGACTAGCCCAGCAAACCTTAAAGATGTCTAAAGGCTGATTGCCCACCTGGCCGCGTTATTATGCTTTCTTGGGGCCTTGACACAAAAAGCACTCCTCCTCTTTAAACTCATGAAGAAGGGGATAGACTTTTAGTGGGGACCCGAATGCGAAGAAGCTTTCCAACACTTTCAAAACCGAAACCTGGGGAAACGCCATATCTATACCTCGCTATATCCAAGGAAGCACTAGCTACAGCACTAGTTCAGGAGGACGAGCACAAGACCCAGCTACCAGTATACTCCACAAGCAAGGTTTTCCAGAACACAGAGACACGTTACTCTTTACTCAAAAAAATTGCTTATGCACTACTAACGATATCCTAACAGCTTTGGTAGTACTTTTAAAGCCACCTGATCACGGTTCGAATGGACCAGGCGATCAGGCAGGTACTCCAGAAGCTGGACCTAGCAGGGCGAATGCTTTCATGGACCGTCGAACACTCCCAATATGAAATCTACTTCGAACCCAGAAGCGCGATCAAAACCTAAGCAATGGCACACTTCATCGCTGACATGACCCCAAGTAACGAGATACCAGAAACATAGAACCTCCCTATCAACGGATCCTCAAACAACAATTTTGGCAGTGCGAGATTCATCATGAAAAGTCAAAACAGGATAACGATTGAGGAATCAATTCGTTATAAGTTTCTGTTATCTAATAACCAAGTCGAGTATGAAGCACTCCTCACCGGACTCATGCTTGCAAAAAGACGTTGGTGTAAAAATCTTGGAGGTATGCACCAATTTTCTAGTCGTTAGCCCCCAAGTCATGGAGATCACCAAACACAAGATTCCCTGCTATAGAAATACCTCTCTAAGGTAAAGAAGCTAACCACCGAATTCAATTTGGTGATGACTTGGCACATACCAAGAGAGAAGAATGCCAGAGCAGACCTGCTCTCCAAGCTGGCAAGCACCAAGCCGAACTCGAGGAATCGCTCCTTGAATCAGGAGGTCGCAAGATTGATCGTGGTCTTTTCGAAGTGCCTGACAAACTTTCCATTTTCCAGAGAACCTTCATGGACCACCCCCATCATGAGTTATTCGGTAAATGACAACTTTCCAGAAAACCTAAAAGAGGCAAAACACGTAAAATGGGAAGTTGCTGAATACACCATAGTAGCAAGACAATATACAAGCGAGGACTCTCCTATACCCTCCTAAAATGCATGGAGCACTACTAGACGGACTACATCCTACATGAAATCCACGAAGGATGTTGTAGTCGCCACCTCGGACAAAAAATCCTAGCACAAAATGTCATCCAAGTACATGCGGACTTCCACAAAGCGACCCCTAGCGACTCAGCACCATATCAGCTGAACGTCCATTCGAAACCTAGAAAATTGACCACATGGCTCCCTTCCCTATGGCTCTAGGACAACTAAGGTTCCTAATCGTATCTATTGACTATTACACCAAATGATTTGAAGCAAATCAATGGCCACAATTACGGTAATCCAATATCGAATATTCTTCTAGGAGCAAGTTATAACCCAATTCGGCATCCTAGAGGTCATGATCTCAGACAATGGAACTCAATTTGTAGACAAGAGCTTTCTTGGGTTCCTGGAGGGCCTTGGCATCTCACAAAGGTTTAGTTTGGTAGAGCACCCTCAAACCAATGGCCAAGTTGAAGTGGCTAACAATGTCATTTTGAAAGGCATAAAAAATAGGTTGGACGAAGCCAAAGGACTATAGGCAGACGAACTAGGCTTCGTGTGCTCTGGCCAACTGATCCTACCAAACCTCACCACAGAGTTCAACCGAAGAAACCCCCTTCAAACTAACTTATGGGATAGAAGTCGAGATCCTTGTTGAGATCAGAGAGCTAAGCCCCCAAAAGGACTGTCAGAGGTTCCAACAAGGAAGCTGAAAGGGACCTAGTCGACGAGGTTCAAAGTGTAGCCCACCTACGAGAACTCGCCCTAAAACAAAGGTAAGCCTGAGATACAATCGGGGCATAATAAGGTGCGAATTCAAACAAAAAAACCTGGTCCTATGGAGCAACGACATCAGCCCCCCACCCCAAGGGAAAGGAAGCTAACTCCCAACTGAGAGGGACCTTACGAGTTAAGTCCGTGATTAGAAGAGGCGCTTACAAGCAAGAATGACTCAACAACAAAGAGCTACATACGAAGATCATAGAATGCCACAAACTTGCAACGCTACTACTTATGAACAAGTACCCGAGTTGGTAGCTTTTTAGTAAAATTTGTTAAAGTTTAGTTTTTCTTTTTAGCGATCATTTTCTCATTTTATTCCACTTTAGGGCACTCTTTCCTACCTAAAGAAATAGGAGGTTTTAACGAGGCTCACATTCTTTTTTTCTAATAAAAATTTTCTCATTTTTCCTTTGAGTTCCACAATATTTTAACCTCCTCAACGGGTAAAACATTAAAAGGACAACTCGACCAAAATGGCCACCTCAAGACTGATCACCCCGAGACCAACAAAACAGATATCCAAGATAAACAAAATGTTATAACATTAAAGCAGCCCACCAAGAAGTCCAAAAAAGTTTAAACACAAAGTACTACAAAAATGACCCCAAAAGGGGAAACAAAATCCAGACGTACGCCGAACACACAACTTACAAACTTAAAGAAAATTATAGCGAAGATAACAAACACGAATCACTCGAGATCCATAATCTTCCCATCCTACACGACCCGAAAAGCTCTCAGGACAGACACATCCATGTCGGGAGCTAATATCTGAAGTTGGACCTTCAAAGTCTCCTCAATAACCGAAATCGCAGACTTCGCGTTGGCAAGCAAGGCCCCATTCTCCCTTTCTAGACACGCAACCATCACTTTAGCAGCATCTGCCTTAGCCCAAGCAACAGTGGCTTCCTTCTCGGCATCGGCATCCCATTGTTACGCTTGGATCGCTTGAGTCAAAAGCTCGATCTCACGGTCCAACAAATGCTAGATCTCCAAACCAGCATCACCAACCTTCTTCATCACTTCTGACTTAGCGGCCTCGGCCTTCTCCAACTAATCCTTAAGTTTGGTAACCTCCGCTTGAGACTGGCAGAGCTTACCATATAGAAGGAGGACCTGAGAAAACATCGACTCCACCTTATGAACTATGGCAACATAGCGAAGAAGGGCATGACAAACCGACCTGGCCTGCCCAATAATGTCATAGTCAACAAAGAAATCCTCAGTCCCAGGCAGCAAATGATAGTCGATGAAATCGGGAGCTTCAAAGGCCCGATCCATCACAGAGGGGGCAACTACCCCTTTCCTGAAAGTTTCTTTACTGCTCCCTTTGCAGCCCTCTTCCTCTTCTTTTCAGGCTCGGGAATCAGGATTTCTTAGATATCGTCATTGCTGGTGGCTCACCAGTAATAATCTTCTAAGAAACCTTATGTGAGACCGGTCAAAAAAACGATTATGAAGTAGGGGAGAAGCCCCATCACCACCATCTCCCAAACTACAGAGAAAAACAGCTTTCAAACAGGTAAGGAGAGTCTCCCCACCAACCATACCAACTGCAAATAATGCAAAACACACAAGTTACAAAACTGTAATCCAATCAAACGAATAAAAGCTAGAAGGAAAATAAAACCTATCAACATGAGACCTACATGCCCCTCAATCCTTATGATGTCCCGAAAATTCAAAGGCCTATCCCTGAAAATCGCCAACAAAACACTGGGGACATCTTTATTTCCAAGGGACAACCCCTCGTAAGTAAATCTCGTCAAATAAGATGCCCCCGCACCGAAATTCTAATAGGTAGCAAATCGATGCTCCCCTTCCAAAGTCAACCAAGAAGGATGATGACCCTCTATTAGGCAAACTTTGAAGTATTCCTCCTCAAAACCATGGAAGAAATCTTCGAACAAAAAATTCGGCGATTTGGCTGAGCTCGAAAATACACATAACCTTTTTTGTGCTTAGGAAAAAATATAAAAAAAACTCCACCCATACAGGAAGCTCCAAAAGCTCACAAACCAACTTGAAAGTTCGGATCGCCACCCAACTTTTCAGATGCAGCTCAGACGGTGCTACCGAACATCGGTTTAGAAGAGCTTAGACGAATTCAGAAAATGGGAACCGCACCACCAATTTAGTAAACAAGGGTTCATAAACCCACATCCATTCGGAAACTCGAAGGGAATCCAGGTTGATATAGCAAACCCGCTCATTCTCCTGGGACAACACCAACTCGTATTGGCGCTCCGCCTCACCGCCTCCATATATCGTGCCCTAATTGCGTAGCTTTTAATGTTCCTCCTCTGTCAGATGAAAATGCGTACCTAACACGTCAGAAGTCACCTAGTAATAGTCATTGGGAACACCCCCACCAGGTAAACGGGTACCCTAGCACCCTGTTCGGACCTCCTCCTCGCCATGCCTATAACAAAAAGGGCACCACTATCATCCCACTCCTCGGAGAAATCAAATTGCATAAAAATCTTATAACCAACCCTAAAAAATGCTAACTACACTACTTGTCATGCCTATAACAAAGAGGACAATGCTATCACCCCACTCTCCAGAGAAATCAAATTACGCAGAAATCCTATAACCAACCCTCTAAAATTCTAACTACACTACAACAGTGGCACCCTCTTTTTACTACCACCAAAAATCACTACTAGAACAAAAATCAATGGCCCAATTTGCCAACTGAACACAGAAATAACTAAGCAAATGACAAATAAAAAAAAATCAAAAGGGCAAAGCACACTAAAGCAGAAAAAAAAGAATGAAGAAAGGGATGTACCTTTTTCGAAGAAGGACGAAATGGTGAAAGAAAATGCAGATTCTGCAAAAAACCAAGCCAAAACCAAGAAGGAATAACCACAAAGGAAGCCAAAGGGGATGCACAGAGAATAAGAAATGTAAAGAGAGTGGAAATATGGAAAAAGCAGAAAAAGTACCCAAGAAACCAAATATAAACCCCTGCAAAATATGAAAAGACAGGGGCAAAAAAGAAATATCCAACACGTTAGGGCAACAATGAAAAAAATAGGAAAAATACTCTCTCTCCCCCAATTGTACATATTTAATGGCACATCAATAAACTATAAAACGGTCACTTTATTGAGAAGCGTAAGAGACAGGTGCGAATCTCACTCCTCTAACAGACCTTAATGATCTCACGACCTCCCAGGCTCAAGACGAGTTGAACCAGAAAGCACCGAAACCTCAACCAACGAGCCTTTGTGCTTAGGGGGCAACTATTACAGATCCGACTCCCTAGATTTTATGGGCCTCAGTAACCCAGTTCATCTAAAATGAACCTCAAATCCTAATAAACTCACTAAACATGGGAACAACGGGAACCTCTCTCAAAGATAAGATAAGATAACTTACACCTTCTACAAAAGAGAGCTTAAATGCTCCTCCAGTATGATCATTCAACCCTTACCTCTCTAGTTCTCTGACTTACACATCAGAATGCCTTTGCAGATACTATCCTCACGTTCTCTAAATTTAGCCCTGTCATCTTACCGGAACAACAGAACCAATCCATCTTCAAATGACCAAGCTGCATTCCGTATCTCCAAGTACAATCTAAAACACACCTACACTTAATTACTATTTTATTGCTATATAACTTAAGTGATACATCAATATTTTATGTAGCTTTGATTGACAGAATCTATGATACATTGTTAATAGTCTTGTAAGTAGCATAAGGGGGGAAAAATAATTAACTAAATATGTTCTATCTTCTATTTATGAAAGAGAATGAGCAAAAGTAAGTAATTACATATCTCATGTGTCATTATGAATAATGTAGTTAGCCTCTGCAAGCAACATTGTCCAAAAAATATAAAAAAAAATAATATTTAGCACCAAAAACAAACTAACAAAAATTGACTTTCTAAATTCAATTAATATCAAGAAAAAAGATCGAGTGTCAATTTTTTTCATTAATAATTAAGATTTTAAGAGTTGAATCTGTGATCGAATTAACAAATTAAATATTTAAAAATTCAATCAAGATTAAATTGAATATAAAAATAATATCTAAAATATTTTAAAATTTTTTATATATTTTATTATTTTAAACCAATTAAAAGCTAAAAAATTAAGTCGATACGGCTGATTAATTTATCGATTTTTTATTTTTGACTGGTTTATTTATACCCAAATTTTCTTTTGAAAATGATTTATACTCAAAACTATATTAATAATTAGAGTAAAGACCCAATTCGGCCCTTGTCTATTTTCATGAAGGATAAGGCACCTCTTGTCCAAAAAAAGGGACACTTCAACCCTTAACCTTTTAATTTTAGGACAATACGATTCCTCCGCTAAAAAACTCATTAAATAGTAAAGAAAATTAGTTTTGTAGGATTTTGTTTGTAATTTGTGAAGGGTTTAAACTCCCACAAACTATTAATAAGTTTATTTTTGAAAAATTTATTTTCTGGTGGTAGTTAAGTGGAGAAAGGCCATTGTTGAAGATGATGTCACAAGATAAAAAAAAGTAATTGCAGTACGAAGACATTTTAAAGAAAAAAATAGCATGGAACAAGAAATAAATTAAGATAACATTAATGTTGATGATATTTGTATTACTGATAATGAGTTAATGACAATAGAGGAGATAATGATGATGATAAAGCATGGTTACACAATAGAAATAGTAGAGATAGAAGTGATCATGACGAAAATGAAGAAGATGGTGGTAGTAGTAGTCATAGTTGGTTACATTGTTAAAAAGAACTTTATGAGTGTTTAAAATCTCACAAATTACAAATAAAACTCCGATAAAACTAATTTTTGTTACTATTTAACGAATTTTTTAACAGAGAAATCGTATTGTCCTAAAATGAAAAAGTTGAGAACCGAAGTGTCTATTTTTTTTGGATAAGGACCGGGTTGAGCCTTTACTCTAATAATTAATTAATATTTCTTTTTTACTATACAATCTCAATTTAAATTTTTAACATTTGTTCCTCAATTACAACAGAAAATGGATGCTCTTAATTTTGTTTTAACAATTGAGGGAGTAAAATATGATCTCTAACCATTAATTTATAAGTGAGACCAAGAAAAAACATGAAAGAGAAAGATTGAAGGATTAGAGATCACACTTTACTCTCTTTTATTTTTTCAAAGCTAAAAGAACTTTTATTACATCATAAAAGTGGTACAGATGTCCAAATACAGGACATGAGGTAGAGAAAGTGGGGATTTCCCAAATAAAACTCACTAAAAGGAAAGTGAATAATAAATTGAATAAAGCTTAGAAGAAAGAATCGAGAAAAAGCGAGAAACTAGGGCATTGGGTTCAGGCTAGAGAGATGAAATCGTTGTGCCATATTTACAGACACTTGAACCATCTCTACTGGCGTTTAGGTTGTGTGCTCAAAGACCCAAAGGTTTCTTGCCTTCCATGTGTTTCTACAGATACTTTCCACAAGACCCATCAACCTCTTCCCATCATACTACCGCTTAAGCTTTGTCTTCAATTCCTGCCACCATTGGAAGAACTAGTCACTGGTAGGATTTAGAAGATGCAAGTAAATCGGACTTGTCCTCCAAATCTCCTGGGCTCTGTTGTATGTAATTAAGCAGTGGAAGATTGATTTTGGTTGCATGATATAGTGAGGGCCTAGTCAACTTGTACTTGGAAATTTGTGATGGATGTGCTCTAGCACTGGAATTTGACCATTAAGGCATTTTCAGAGGAACATCATCATGCTGGGAGGGACTTCTAACTTTCCCAGGTGCTGCCATATATGTTTTTGCTTCATGTGGTCAAGACAGTGCTCTAATGGAGGGTGAAAGAAGAGATAAGCAATATTGTAACTTGAGACAGTGTCATACACTTTAGATTTGTTGAGACTTTACTGAAGCACAACCTTTCCATCTGCAGGTTGAATTAAGTAGATTCTGCATTAAATTTCAGGAGAAAAAGTGTTGGCAATCATGTTGTGGTTTCAATTTTTATCTCACAACATCAAATCTTTTACCCACAAAATTTGACTCTGTGAGGCGATGAATTGTGGCACGGAAATACGGAAAGGATACGGCAGAGGTAACCATGGGTCACTAAATACTCGGATGGAACTAACAGAGCCAAACCTTCAGTTTAAACCTTTTTCAATAACTGTTTGGCCCTCTAAGATGCTGGTCAGCCCGAAGAATGTGAGCATCCTAACTCATCACTCATCGCATTACCGTACTTAAAGTATTTACCTTTTAGTGTTCTTGCTAGGATAGAATTAGGCTGAGTAGCAATCCTCCAGTACTATTTTCCTAATAAGGCAAGGTTCTAAGCCTTTAAATCTTTTAGGCCTAGTCCCCCTCCTTCTTAGGTCTTACATTTTATCCCAGCCAATCCAAACTATTCTCCACTCTGTTCCTTTCTAACCCTACCAGTACTGAGTAAGAATTCTATGAATTTTATTAATGAGTGTGTTTGGCAACCTAAAGTAGGAGAGTGTGTAGATTGGAACAGCTTTCCCAATAGTCTTGAGTAAAACATTTCTTCTCGCGTTTGACACAATATTTTTTTTCCATCCTTGAACATTTTCCTAAACCTTTTTCTTAATCAATTTGAATGTAACTTTTCTTAGATTTGTTAACTAAAGAAGAGAGGCTTAAGTATTTGTCCTGCGCACTGACAAGTTCAATATGGAAGTTTACTGCCACCTCGATCTGGATATGATTTGGGGTATTGTTGCTGAAAAATATCGAGGATTTGTTGAAATTCACTTGTTGTCCACTAATCCTCTCATATTCACGTAGAATGTTTAGAATTCGTTCACAATCATATTTTGTTGCCTTAGAGAATAGATTAGAGTCATTGATGAGCGGATAATTTATACGCTTTTTGGCATTATTTTTAGTATGTTTTTAGTATATTTTAGTTAGTTTTTAGTATACTTTTATTAGTTTTTAGTTAAAATTCACTTTTCTGGACTTTACTATGAGCTTGTCTATTTTTCTGTGATTTCAGGTATTTTCTGGCTGAAATTGAGGGTCCTGAGCAAAAATCTTATTCAGAGGCTGAAAAGGACTGCAGATGCTATTGGATTCTGGCCTCCCTGCACTCAAAGTGGATTTTATGGAGCTACAGAAGGCCAATTGGCGCGCTCTCAACGGCGTTGGAAAGTAGACATCCTGGGCTTTCCAGCAATGTGTAATAGTCCATACTTTGCCCGAGATTTGATGGCCCAAACCGGCGTTGCAAATCAGCTTCAGAACTCCCAGCGTTTAACGCTGGAACTGGCATAAAAATTGGAGTTAAACGCCCAAACTGGCATAAAAGCTGGCGTTTAACTCCAGAAAAAGTCTCTACACATGAAAGCTTCAATGCTCAGCCCAAGCACACACTAAGTGGACCCAGAAGTGGATTTTTACGTCATTTTACTTATTTCTGTATACCCTAGGTTACTAGTTCACTATTAATAGGATCTTTTGACATTGTATCTGTACCTCATGACACTTTACACGTTTCTCATTGTATCTTCTACAGCATGAGTCTCTAAACCCCATGGTTGGGGGTGAGGAGCTCTGCTGTGTCTTGATGGATTAATGCAATTACTACTGTTTTTCATTCAATCATGCTTGCTTCCATTCTAAGATATCACTTGTTCTTAAACCTGATGAATGTGATGATCCGTGACACTCATCATCATTCTCAACTATGAACGTGTGCCTGACAACCACCTCCGTTCTACCTTAGATTGAGTAGATATCTCTTGGATTCCGTAATTAGAATCTTCGTGGTATAAGCTAGAATTGATGGCGGCATTCAAGAGAATTCGGAAGGTCTAAACCTTGTCTGTGGTATTCTGAGTAGGATTCAATGATTGAATGACTGTGACGAGCTTCAAACTCCTGAAGGCTGGGCGTTAGTGACAGACGCAAAAGAATCACTGGATTCTATTCCAACCTGATTGAGAACCGACAGATGAATAGCCGTGCCGTGACAGGGTGCGTTGAACATTTTCACTGAGAGGATGGGAGGTAGCCATTGACAACAGTGAAACCCTACATACAGCTTGCCATGGAAGGAGCCTTGCGTGCTTGAAGAAGAAGACAGTAGGAAAGCAGAGATTCAGAAGATAGAGCATCTCCAAAACCTCAACCTGTTCTCCATTACTGCAACACAAGTACTTATTTCATGTTCTTTTGCTTTTTTTACAATCAACCCTAATAATTATTGATATCCTGACTAAGAGTTACAAGATAACCATAGCTTGCTTCAAGCCGACAATCTCCGTGGGATCGACCCTTACTCACGTAAGGTATTACTTGGACGACCCAGTGCACTTGCTGGTTAGTTGTGCGGAATTGCAAAAGTGTGATTGCAATTTCGTGCACCAAGTTTTTGGCGCCGTTGCCGGGGATTGTTCGAGTTTGGACAACTGACGGCTTATCTTGTTGCTTAGATTAGGACTGTTTTATTTTTGTTGGTTTAGAGTCTTTTAGTTGATTCTAGTTTCATATTTTAAGTTTGGTGTCAATTGCATGCTTTTGTTTTTCTTTTCATTTTCGAATTTGCATGTCCTTAGTCCCTTTTTGATCCTTAAAAATTCTAAGTTTGGTGTCCTCTTTGTGTTTTTCCTTAAAATTTTCAAAAAATTAGTGTTTGATTTTCTAAAAATTTTAAGTTTGGTGTCATTTTGTTGTTTTTCTCTTTCCTCATTTCAAAAAAAAAAATCAAATCTTTTTCAAAATAATTTTCAATCATATCTTTTCAATTGCTAATTCCAAAATCTTTTTAATTGACTAATTGATTTAGTTTTCAATTTGCTTTGATTTTATTTTTCTTTTAGTTTTCGACATTTTATTTTATTTTCCTTTTGTTTTATTTTATTATTTTCGGTCAAAAAAAAATAATAAATATATTTTAATCTACTTGCAATCCATATCATTTCCCTTTCTCCATCATAGACCTAAGTGGAATTGAGCAGTCCAGAAGGACTTTGGGGTCATATGCTAACCCCATTACAGCTGCATATGGGAGTAGCATCTGTATACCTCCCATCAAAGCAAGCAGCTTTGAGCTAAACCCTCAACTCATTATCATGGTGCAGCAAAATTGCCAGTATTTCGGTCTTCCACAGGAAGAACCTACTGAGTTTCTGGCACAATTCTTACAACTTGCTGACACAGTACGTGATAAAGAGGTGGATCAGGATGTCTACAGATTATTACTGTTTCCATTTGCTGTAAAAGATCAAGCTAAGAGGTGGTTAAACAACCAACCTACAGCAAGCATAAAGACATGGAAACAGTTATCAGACAAATTCCTGAATCAATTTTACCCTCCAAAGAGGATGACACAGCTAAGGCTGGACATCCAAGGCTTTAAATAAGAGGATAATGAATCCCTTTACAATGCCTGGGAGAGGTATAGAGGTATGCTAAGAAAATGCCCCTTTGAAATGTTTTCAGAGTGGGTACAGTTAGACATCTTCTACTATGGGCTTACAGAAAAAGCTCAGATGTCTTTAGATCACTCAGCTGGTAGATCTATACATATGAGGAAGACGATTGAAGAGGCTCAAGAGCTTATAGATACTGTTGCTAGAAATTAATATTTGTACTCTAGCAATGAGTCCTCTACAAAAGAAGAAGTTATGGCAGTAGCCACTGATCCTAATCCTCAAGAATAGATGGTTGAGCTTAATCAGCAATTACAACTGATGACAAAACAGTTAGCAGAATTTAAAGAGATGCTCCAAGAAACTAAAATTGCTAACAAGAACATAGAACTGCAGTTGAATCAGGCAAAACAGCAGATATCTAAACAGATAACAGAAGAATGTCAAGCAGTTCAACTGAGGAGTGGGAAGACATTGAATAACACTGCTCAAAGTAGCAAAAAGCCAAATAAGGAACAATTGACAGAGGATAACCAAACTACTGTTCAAAATCCCTCTGAGGACAGTAAGAGCCCAGAGAGGAGGACTTTTGGCGTTCAAATGCCAGAAAAGGGGGGAAAGCTGGCGTTAAACGCCCATTCCCTGCTCAGTTCTGGCGTTCAAACGCCAGAAAAGGGAGAGAAGTTGGCGTTAAACGCCCAATCTTCACCCAATTCTGGCGTTCAGACGCCAAGGGAGGATCAGACACCTGAGAGTGCTGATAGTAATCCCTCTAAAAAGGCTTCTTCAACCACTTCTGTAAGGAATAAACCTGCAGCAACTAAGGTTGAAGAATATAAAGTCAAGATGCCTTATCCTCAGAAACTCCGCCAAGCGGAACAGGATAAGCAATTTGCCCGCTTTGCAGACTATCTAAGGACTCTTGAAATAAAGATTCCATTTGCAGAGGCACTTGAGCAAATACCTTCTTATGCTAAGTTCATGAAAGAGATCTTAAGTCATAAGAAAGATTGGAGAGAAACTGAAAAAGTATTTCTCACTGAAGAATGCAGTGCAGTCATTCTAAAAAGCTTACCAGAAAAGCTTCAAGATCCAGGAAGCTTTATGATACCATGCACATTAGAAGGTGCTTGCACCAAGACAGCCCTGTGTGATCTTGGAGCAAGCATCAATTTAATACATGCATCCACTATCAGAAAGCTTGGGTTGACTGAAGAAGTCAAACCAACCCGGATATGCCTCCAACTTGCTGATGGCTCCATTAAATATCCATCAGGCATAATAGAGGACATGATTGTCAAGGTTGGGCCATTCGCCTTTCCAACTGACTTTGTGGTGCTGGAAATGGAGAAGCACAAGAGTGCAACTCTCATTCTAGGAAGACCTTTCCTAGCAACTGGACGAACTCTCATTGATGTACAAAAAGGGGAAGTAACCGTGAGAGTCAATGAGGATGAGTTCAAGTTGAATGCTGTAAAAGCTATGCAGCATCCAGACACACCAAATGACTGCCTGGGCGCTGACATTATTGACTCTTTGGTGGAAGAGATCAATATGACTGAAAGTCTAGAATCAGAGCTTGAGGACATCATCAAAGATGCTCAGCCTGATCAAGAAGAACCAGAGGAAACAAAGGAATTTTTGAAAATTCCTCAGAAGGAGGATAAGCCTCCCAAACCTGAACTCAAACCACTACCACCATCCCTGAAGTATGCATTTCTGGGAGAGGGTGACACTTTTTCAGTGATTATAAGCTCTGCTTTAAATCCACAGGAAGAGGAAGCACTGATTCAAGTGCTAAGGACACACAAGACAGCTCTTGGGTGGTCCATAAGTGATCTTAAGGGCATTAGCCCAGCTAGATGCATGCACAAGATCCTATTGGAGGATAATGCCAAACCAGTGGTCCAACCACAGAGGAGGCTAAATCCAGCCATGAAGGAGGTGGTGCAGAAAGAGGTCACTAAATTACTAGAGGCTGGGATTATTTATCCTATTTCTGATAGCCCCTGGGTGAGCCCTGTCCAAGTTGTCCCCAAAAAGGGAGGCATGACAGTGGTTCATAATGAAAAAAATGAACTGGTTCCTACAAGAACAGTCACAGGGTGGCGAATGTGTATTGACTACAGAAGGCTCAATACAGCCACCAGAAAGGATCATTTTCCTTTACCATTCATAGACCAAATGCTAGAAAGACTAGCCGGTCATGATTATTACTGCTTTTTGGATGGCTATTCAAGTTACAACCAAATTGCAGTAGATCCTCAGGACCAAGAGAAAACAACATTTACTTGCCCTTCTGGCGTGTTTGCCTACAGGAGGATGCCTTTTGGTCTGTGTAATGCTCCTGCAACCTTTCAGAGATGCATGCTATCCATCTTCTCTGATATGGTGGAGAAATTCCTGGAAGTCTTCATGGATGACTTCTCAGTATATGGAGACTCATTCAGCTCCTGTCTTGACCACCTAGCACTTGTCCTGAAAAGGTGCCAAGAGACTAACCTGGTTTTAAACTGGGAGAAATGTCACTTTATGGTGACTGAGGGAATTGTCCTTGGGCACAAAATTTCAATCAGGGGAATAGAGGTGGATAAGGCAAAGGTAGAGGTAATTGAAAAATTACCACCACCTGCCAATGTTAAGGCAATCAGAAGCTTTCTGGGGCATGCAGGATTCTACAGAAGGTTTATAAAAGATTTTTCAAAAATTGCAAAACCTTTGAGCAACCTGCTAGCTGCTGACACACCATTTGTGTTTGACACACAGTGTCTACAGGCATTTGAGACCCTGAAAGCCAAGCTGGTCACAGCACCAGTCATCTCTGCACCAGACTGGACATTGCCATTTGAACTAATGTGTGATGCAGTGACCATGCCATTGGTGCAGTGTTGGGACAGAGGCATAACAAGCTTCTGCACGTCATTTATTATGCCAGCCGTGTTCTAAATGATGCACAGAAGAATTACACAACCACAAAAAAAGAGTTACTTGCAGTGGTCTATGCCATTGACAAGTTTAGATCCTATCTAGTGGGATCCAAAGTGATTGTGTACACTGACCATGCTGCTCTTAAATACTTACTCACAAAGCAGGATTCAAAACCCAGGCTTATAAGATGGGTGTTGCTTTTGCAAGAGTTTGATATAGAAATAAGAGACAGAAAAGGGACAGAGAACCAGGTAGCTGATCATCTGTCCCGAATAGAACCAGTAGCTGGGGCGTCCCTCCCTTCTACTGAGATTTCTGAGACTTTCCCAGATGAGCAACTCTTTGCCATCCAGGAAGCTCCATGGTTTGTAGATATTGCAAATTATAAAGCTGTGAGGTTCATACCACAGGTGTACAGCAGAGTGCAAAGAAAGAAATTAATTTCAGATGCCAAGTACTACCTATGGGATGAGCCATATCTCTTTAAGAGATGTGCAGACGGAATGATCCGCAAATGTGTACCCAGAGAAGAAGCATAGAGGATCCTGTGGCATTGCCATGGATCACAGTATGGGGGACATTTTGGAAGTGAGCGAACAGCCACTAAGGTCCTCCAATGTGGCTTCTACTGGCCTACTCTCTATAAAGATGCCCGAGAGTTTGTGCGTAACTGTGACAGCTGCCAAAGAGCTGGTAACTTACCTCATGGATACACCATGCCTCAACAAGGGATCTTAGAGATTGAGTTGTTTGATGTATGGGGAATTGACTTTATGGGTCCATTCCCACCATCATACTCAAACACTTACATTCTGGTGGTAGTGGACTATGTATCTAAATGGGTAGAAGCAATTGCTACACCCACTAATGATACTAAAACCGTGCTGAAATTCCTCCAGAAACACATCTTCAGCAGATTTGGTGTTCCCAGAGTCATAATCAGTGATGGGGGTACTCATTTCTGCAATAAACAGCTTTACTCCGCTATGGTCCGATATGGAATTAGCCACAAAGTGGCTACCCCGTATCATCCACAGACAAATGGGCAAGCTGAAGTCTCTAACAGAGAGCTAAAAAGAATCCTAGAACGGACTGTAATAGCCCGAAGAAAGGATTGGGCAAGGAGCTTGGATGATGCTCTGTGGGTGTACAAAACAGCATTCAAGACCCCAATAGGAACCTCACCATACCAACTTGTGTATGGCAAGGCTTGTCATCTGCCCGTGGAACTGGAACATAAAGCCTACTGGGCAACCAAATTCCTAAACTTGGATGCTAAGTTAGCTGGTGAAAAGAGATTACTCCAGCTAAATGAGCTAGATGAATTTAGACTCAATGCCTTTGAAAATGCAAATATTTATAAGGAAAAGGCAAAAAAGTGGCATGACAAGAAGTTGTCATCCAGAGTCTTTGAGCCAGGACAAAAAGTTCTGCTCTTCAACTCTAGGCTCAGATTGTTTTCAGGAAAACTTAAATCCCGGTGGAGGGGTCCATTTGTGATTACAGGAGTGTCACCATATGGATATGTTGAGCTTCAGGATACTGACTCTGACAAGAAGTTCATTGTTAATGGACAGAGGATCAAACATTATCTTGAAAGCAATTTTGAGCAAGAATGCTCAAAACTGAGACTTGAGTGATTCTCAGTGAAGATCCAGCTAAAGACAGTAAAGAAGCGCTTGCTGGGAGGCAATCCAGTCATTAGCAGGTTATATGTTTTGTTTCTACAAGGGCAATTATCAAAATTGAAGGAATTCACAGAGTTACAGAAGGATTCAGTGCAAAAAGTAGAGAAAAAGAGCTTACTGGCGAAAAAATGCCAGTAAGGGGTACTTTGGGTGTTAAACGCCAGAATGGACACCATTCTAGGCGTTTAACGCCAGTAAAGGTGCCATTTTGGGCGTTAAACGCCAGAATGGGCACCATTCTGGGCGTTTAACGCCAGGAGTGCAGCATCCTGGGCGTTTAACAAAACGCCCAGTGACAAAGGGGATTCTGGCGTTTAACGCCAGCCAGGGTACCTGGCTGGGCGTTAAACGCCCACAATGGCTAGCAAATGGGCGTTAAACGCCAGAATGGATGCCATTTTGGGCGTTTAACGCCAGAAAGGTGGGGGACTGAGATTTTGCTTTCCGATTAAATTTTTTTTCAAACTTTCCTTTTTTGACCTATACTTTTCTACATAAACACATTTCAAACTTTCATCATTCACCTTCAAATCTTCAAAAATTAAAATCATTCTTCAAATCTCTCTCAAATCCTTCCCAAATCTTGTTCAAAAAACTCAACTTTCTCTCAAATTCTTTCCATATCTTCTCAAATCTCCTTCCAATTTTTCGAAATCTCTTCCCCCCTTATAAATACACGTTTGGCCTCCCTATTTCCCCACACCATTCGAATTTGCTCTTCTCCTCTCTCTCCTCTTTCCTTTCTTTTGCTTGAGGACAAGCAAACCTCTAAGTTTGGTGTGCTTTTCCGTGATCACTAAGCCAAGATTCATCAAGATCATGGCTCCTAAGGGAAAACAAACCAATTTAAGAGGAAAGAAAGAGAATAATCCAAAGAATCTTTGGAATCAAGAGAAGTTCTTAACCAAAGAACATGAAAACCATTATCATAAAATAATGGGTCTGAGGTTAGTGATCCCGGAAGTCAAATTCGATCTGAAAGAAGATGAATATCCGGGGATCCAAGAGCAAATTCGAAACAGAGGATGGGAAGTTCTAACCAATCCTGAGATAAAGGTTGGAAGAAATATGGTTCAGGAACTCTACTCAAATCTGTGGCTGACAGATAAGCAGAGAATGACTGGAACTGCTTTCCATACTTACAGAACCATGGTCAGAGGGAAAGTTATCTATTTCCATCTGGACAAAATAAGAGAAATCTTCAAATTGCCTCAACTGCAAGATGATCCTGAATCCTTTAATAGGAGAATGGTGAGAGCAGATAAAGGGTTGGATCAAGTTCCAGAGGACATATGCCTCCCTGGAACTAAGTAGATAACCAATTCAAAGGGTGTCCCAAACCAACTCAAGAGGGGAGACCTCAAACCAATTGCAAGAGGTTGGCTAGACTTTATTGGGCGTTCCATATTGCCCACTAGCAACCGTTCTGAGGTCACTATCAAGAGAGCAGTGATGATTCATTTCATTATGCTTGGAAAAGAAGTGGAGGTTCATCATCTGATTGCTTGTGAGATCTACACAATTGCAAATAAGAATTCCACTGAAGCCAAACTGGCTTACCCAAGCTTGATCTCCTTGCTCTGTAAAGAGGCTGGGGTAAAGATGGGAGTAGATGAATTCATACCCATTGAACATCCAATCACCAAGAAGTCAATGGAAGGACAAATGCAAGACAACTCTATCAAAAAGAGGGCGCAGGAGTTCCTCCCTGAATTTCCTAAAATTGACTACTGGGCCAGCCTAGAAGCATTTATCACCAAGTTGCAAGAAACTATAGAGCAACTTAAGGAAGAACAGCAGAATCAGAACTGCATGCTTTGCAAATTGCTGAAGGAACAAGAGAAGCAAGGGCGTGAACTTCAAGAATTGAAATGCCAAAAAATTCTCCCCTCAATTTGAGGGAGCATCCACTTCTCAAAATCAAGGTTGTTGAGTCCTAACTCTGTGAAAACCTCTATCATTAGGAGCCTATTTAAATTTTTGTTTTCTATTTCTTACTAGTCTCATCTTATATCTATTTTTGAGTCTTGTTCTTAATTCATAATTAATAAAATTTAAAATTCATGTCTTAAAGCTATGAATGTCCTATGAATCCATCACCTCTCTTAAATGAAAAGTGCTTTAATCACAAAAGAACAAGAAGTATAGGATTTCGAATTTATCTTTGAAACTAGTTAAATTAGTTTGATGTGGTGACAATACTTTTTGTTTTCTGAATGAATGCTTGAACAGTGCATATGTCTTTTGAATTTGTTGTTTTGAGAATGTTAAAATTGTTGGCTCTTGAAAGAATGAGGAAAAATAGAACTGTTATTGAGGATCTGAAAAATCATCAAATTGATTCTTGAAGCAAGAAAAAGCAGTGATTCAAAAAAAAAACGAAAAAAAAAAGAGAGAAGAAATAGAAGAAAAAGAAAGTAATAAAGTTGTGATCCAAGGCAAAAAGAGTGTGCTTAAGAACCCTGGACACCTCTAATTGGGGACTCTAGCAAAGCTGGGTCACAATCTGAAAAGGTTCACCCAAGTATGTGTCTGTGGCATGTATGTATCCGGTGGCAATACTGGAAGACAGAGTGCTTTGGGCCACAGCCAAGACTCATACACTAGCTATGTTCAAGAATCATTATACTTAACTAGGAGAATCAATAACACTATCTGAGTTCTGAGTTCCTATAGATGCCAATCAGTCTAAACTTCAAAGGATAAAGTGAGATGCCAAAACTGTTCGGAAGCAAAAAGCTATTAGTCCCGCTCATCTAATTGGAGCTAAGTTTCCTTGATATTTTGGAGTCTATAGTATATTCTCTTCTTTTTATCCTACTTTGATTTTCAGTTTCTTGGGGACAAGCAACAATTTAAGTTTGGTGTTGTGATGAGCGGATAATTTATACGCTTTTTGGCATTGTTTTTAGTATGTTTTTAGTATATTTTAGTTAGTTTTTAGTATACTTTTATTAGTTTTTAATTAAAATTCACTTTTCTGGACTTTATTATGAGCTTGTGTATTTTTCTGTGATTTCAGGTATTTTCTGGCTGAAATTGAGGGTCCTGAGCAAAAATCTGATTCAGAGGCTGAAAAGGACTGCAGATGCTGTTGGATTCTGACCTCCCTGCACTCGAAGTGGATTTTCTGGAGCTACATAAGCCCAATTGGAGCGCTCTCAATGGCGTTGGAAAGTAGACATCCTGGGCTTTCCAGCAATGTATAATAGTCCATACTTTGCCCGAGATTTGATGGCCCAAACCGGCGTTGCAAATCAGCTTCAGAATTCCCAGCGTTTAACGCTGGAACTGGCATAAAAATTGGAGTTAAACGCCCAAACTGGCATAAAAGCTGGCGTTTAACTCCAGAAAAAGTCTCTACACATGAAAGCTTCAATGCTCAGCCCAAGCACACACTAAGTGGACCCAGAAGTGGATTTTTACGTCATTTTACTCATTTCTGTATACCCTAGGTTACTAGTTCACTATTAATAGGATCTTTTGACATTGTATCTGTACCTCATGACACTTTACACGTTTCTCATTGTATCTTCTACAGCATGAGTCTCTAAACCCCATGATTGGGGGTGAGGAGCTCTATTGTGTCTTGATGCAATTACTACTGTTTTTCATTCAATCATGCTTGCTTCCATTCTAAGATATCACTTGTTCTTAAACCTGATGAATGTGATGATCCGTGACACTCATCATCATTCTCAACTATGAACGTGTGCCTGACAACCACCTCCGTTCTACCTTAGATTGAGTAGATATCTCTTGGATTCCGTAATTAGAATCTTCGTGGTATAAGCTAGAATTGATGGCGGCATTCAAGAGAATCCGGAAGGTCTAAACCTTGTCTGTGGTATTCTGAGTAGGATTCAATGATTGAATGACTGTGACGAGCTTCAAACTCCTGAAGGCTGCGCGTTAGTGACGACGCAAAAGAATCACTGGATTCTATTCCAACCTGATTGAGAACCGACAGATGAATAGCCGTGCCGTGACAGGGTGCGTTGAACATTTTCACTGAGAGGATGGGAGGTAGCCATTGACAACAGTGAAACCCTACATACAGCTTGCCATGGAAGGAGCCTTGCATGCTTGAAGAAGAAGACAGTAGGAAAGCAGAGATTCAGAGGATAGAGCATCTCCAAAACCTCAACCTGTTCTCCATTACTGCAACACAAGTACTTATTTCATGTTCTTTTGCTTTTTTTACAATCAACCCTGATAATTATTGATATCCTGACTAAGAGTTACAAGATAACCATAGCTTGCTTCAAGCCGACAATCTCCGTGGGATCGACCCTTACTCACGTAAGGTATTACTTGGACGACCCAGTGCACTTGCTGGTTAGTTGTGCGGAATTACAAAAGTGTGATTGCAATTTCGTGCACCAGTCATCAGTAAAAAGGATATGGCTAATAGTGGGACTTCTTCTGCACGCCTGAATTTCGTGAATTCTATCACTTAAAGGGTTATCCTTTCACAACAACAGCATAAGAAACGATAGTTACTAATTCATGAATGCAGTTTATCCACCTTTCACTGAATCCAAACTTGGTTAAAATGAACCATAAAAATTGTCACTCTACTCTAATAGGCTTTACTCATATCTAACTTGACTGTCATTTCATGCTGTAGAGTTGACTTTTTATTCTTTAGATAGTGTATACACTCATGAACAATCAGAATATTGTCCAATATTAAATTGCCTTTAATAAAGGCACTTTGGGTAGGACTAATTAATTTATTCATACAATTATGAAGTCTATGGACGAGAACTTTAGAAATAATTTTGTAAATGACTGTAGACAAACTGATGGGCCTATGTCATTGTAGTAGCATCTGGAAACTTTGGAATGAGACAGATATGTTTATGGTTAAAGCTTTTTAAAATTTTTCCCTTGAAAGAAACTTCAAACTGCTTGAAAAATATCTGCACCCACAATATTTCAAAAGAACTGGAAGAACTTTGTAGTTATGCCATCTTCTCCCGGAGCACTCTATGGGTGAATACTAAAAGTGGCTCGCTTAACTTCCTCAATGGTGACTGATCTTTGTAGCCTATGGTTCATGAAAGTTGTAACCTTTGGCTCAAAGTCTGAGAACAGAGGTTCCGGTTCAGCATGGGCAGTTGAGGAGAAAATGTCCCGAAAGTAGTCTTTCGACACTGCTGCAATTGATGAGTTGGATGAGGCTATTCCCCATTCGATCAATTCAATCCAAATCTTGTTCCTTCAAGTTTTGGTCATCAACTTCCGGTGGAAGAAATTAGTGAAGGACCTACCAATCATTCCCAAATCAACCAGACAGTTACCGCCAATAAAATTAGTGAAGGCCGAGATAGCTTGATGAGATATCACACAACCACAAACTTGTTTCGATTGGTTTGTGATAGCATTAGAATCACGCAAGACCACTAGCCTTTGATGATTGGATTTTTGACGGTTTAGAATTTCACTAATGAAATCTCGTTGTAAAGTATAGTTTCTAAACCAAACAATAATCCTTTCATATAAAAAGTTGTTTGTCACTAGTACAAACCCCTAAAATTTATAAACCGAAGTATTGGACCCCGGGTCGTTCTCCCTAGGAATTGTAATGAAGTGTCTTGTTATTGGTTAGAAATGTGTTTTGGGATTTTGGATAAGAAGCATGAAAAGTAAATGGCAATGAAAATAAACTAACAATTATAAAAGGCTCTTGGCAAGGTATGAAAATTAAAAGCCCTATCCTAGTTATCCTTCTCAATTGTGATGAGAATTGTTCATTGCTACCACTTAGTTAACCCTTACTAAATAAAGGAAAGTCAAGTGGATGAATTGACTTGAGCCACAAGTCCTAGCCAACTCCCAAGGAAAGACTAGCTTTAGTGCACTCCAAACCAATTAGCAATCTCTCCAATTACCAATCAACAAAGGAATTAGATAACTCAAGTGTCACTAATTACTCTACCTAGGCCAAGAGGAACAAAATCTATACTATATCTAGAAGAGGCATTTCAACAAACACATAAAAGGCAATAAAAGTAAACAACATAAATTGCAAGAATTAAAGAGAGATCTAACTACAAAGGCAAGAGATCAACAATAGAAAAGCAAAGAAGAACAATTATTATGAATTACCTCTTATTGAATTGAAAGAAAATGGAAGGAACAATAGTAGATCTACAACAAAGTATAAGAACAACATAAAGGAAATTACAATAAAAGAATGGAAGAAGAATGAATCTAACAACAAGGAATTGAGAAGATAGAAGTAGAAGAAGATGAATTAAAATCTAGATCTAAGAACTAAACCTAATCCCAATCCTAATTCTAGAGAGAAGTGAGAGCTTCTCTATCTAGAAACTACTTCTAAACTAATCCTAATGAGTGAAAATGAACTAATCTCCTTTTGCTCTTCAATCCTTGGCTTTAAATAGCAGTTTAGGCGCCAAGGTTGGTTGGAATTGGGCCCCACAACCCTTGAGAATTCGTTGGTCACGTTTTCATTAAAAAATCATAAACCAGCACCGACGCGTACGCGTGGTCCATGGGGTGATTCGCAAGGTGCGCGCAAGCGCCAGGTGCGCGCGCACGTCCATGGGCGAGTTCAACCTCTTTGGCTTTTCATGATTTCTCCACTTTGCATGCTTTCCCTCTTCACTCCTTTGATCCATTCCTAGCCCTTTTCAATCTGAAATCACTAACAAACATATCAAGGCATCTAATGGAATCAATGAGATTTAGATTTAGCTATTTTAAGTCCTAAAAAGCATGTTTTCACATCTAAGCACAAATAAGGAGACAATCACAAAACTATGCTAATTCAATGGATAAATGAGGGTAAAAGGTATTAAAATCTCTTAAAATCAATGCAAGATAAACCGTCAAAACGGGGTTTATCAACCTCCCCACACTTAAACCAAGCATGTCCTCATGCTTAAACCAAGAATGAAGTAAAGGGTATGGCATTTCTTCAATGGAGCTAACTAAATGCAATCTACCTATATGCAACTATCTAAATGAATGCAATTGCTTGGTCAAAATAAATCAATTCCCAAGAAGCATATATGCACAAGGGCTAAAGACTAGCAAGTCTAATCCACAATTGAATTGAGTTATTAAATATTTTTACAAACTTGAATGAGAAGAGATGATCATAGGTGGAAACATGTAATTGAGCATCAAACCCTCACCGGATGTGTTTGCACTCTATTCGCTCAAGTGTTTAGGGTTGATTCTCTCAATTCTCTCCTAATCATGCTTTCTAAGATTTGTTTTTCTTCTAACAATCGACATATATTTCATGCATGCATACAAGTACCATGAGGTCTTTTCTTTGGTTGTAATGGGGTTAAGGTCAAGGTAGGATGCATGTATGGTCAAGTGAGCTTGAAATTTGAATCTTTGATAAGCTTAAACTTCCCACCTAACCTATGACATCCTATACAATTTCAAAGCTAACCTAACTACCCATTTCTCACTTTTTCACGTACTCATGCAATTTCTTTTCATTTCACAATACATATGCATTGAGTTTTATTGGACCTTGCTTTGGGGCATTTTGTCCCCTTTTTATTACTTTCTTTTTTCTCTTTTTCTTTCTTTTTCTATTTTTTTTCTTTTTTTCTTTTCCATATTATTTTTCTTTTTCTTTTCTTTTTCTTTTCTTTTATTTTTCTCATTTTTTTCTTTCTATGTACAAGAGCATCAATGCATAAGGTCTATACATTTGACCAATACATGAGCATGTACCCTCCCAATATTTTCAATAAAAATACAAAACTACCCTTTTATTCACCCAATGTCCCAAGATTTCCACACTTGAATGATACTCACACACACTTGCCTAAGCTAATCAAAGATCCAAATTAAGGACATTTATTGTTTTCCGCTTTAGGCTTGTAATGTGCTAAAATTAAAAATAAGTGGGTTAATCGTAGGCTCAAATTTGGCTAACAATGGAAGATAAAAGGTAAGGCCATTTGGGTAAGTGAGCTAATGAAATGATGGCCTCAATTATATAAATGCATGAATACACAAAATAATGGAAATAAAGAATCAAACAAATCAAAGATTACATTCATATGAAGAGAATAATGCACACAAGAAGGAAAATAAGTGGTTATAAGATGTAACCACACCATTAGGCTCAAATCTCACTTGCTTGTGTTCTTAGCTCAAAACATGATCCACAAGATATATAATTCAAGCAAGTTTAATGAAAAGTTTTCACTCAAATCAATTGGTGCCCTATAGATAGAAATCATTGAAAAATTTCATTATTTTGACTAAGCTTATTGTGTATACATATGCAAAAATAAGAAAATGCAAGTAAAAACCATAAAATCCTAGAATGAAATGCAAAAGTGTTGGGATTAGAAATTTGTCACCCAAAATCGCCGACCGGTCGGACGACCTCCCCACACTTAAAAGTTTGCACCGTCCTCGGTGCACTCAAAGATAAGCAAGGGGGTACGACGACTCTCCGGATTGCTGCGTGTTCTTAGTCTTGCTTCCATGTTTGCTTGTGGTGCATTCATCATAAAAACAAAAATATAACACCATAAGATGAGAAGATATAAAAGCAAGGAAGCATACATTGTTGGAATGAGGTAAATCACTAGAAATGAGTGAGTGAATTAGTGTGACATTAATGACAAATAAGTGCGTGAAATCTAAATTGCGCGGTTTAGAACACACATTAGTATAAAGAGCTATGTCACAAAAGAAGCGTGCACTTCACTTATCCTAGTGTACTTGAGATGCTTTAAGTAGGCTTGTAAGATAAAACAAGCATTAAAGAAGCATGAAAGCATTCAAGCTAAAGTATATGGATGCATATGATCATGAAATACAATGCATTAAGGTAAATGCACAACATCATCCATCAAGAGGTTGCCTAATCGAGGAAAAGGATTCAAATTACATGGTGGCCAAATCATGTAATTTAAGAAGAGTTACAAGCTCGAAGGCAATTTTCATCACTTGGTATTTTTTCAAAAGATAAGTATAAAAAACTCAAAACCAAGTAGCAAAATATAACCTCAATCATAGAATCCAACAAAGATTATAGACATAATGATGTTAAGATAACATCCCCTTTTTAATACTCAGCAGCAAGTAATGGTAAACAAGAATAACAATCCAACACTTATAATGAAAAAGAGAAAATAGAATGAAAACTAACTAAAACTAACTAACTAACTGATTAACTAACTAACTAACTAATTAACTAACTAAAATAAATGGTTATCGATGGTGTTTGGGAGTGTTGGATTAAAGGTAGGAGAGGGAAAGAAGAAAGGAGGAGGAAAGAAATGGAAAGAGGAGAGGAAAAGAAGTGGATTGAAGGAAGGGCATCCACGCGTACGCACGCATGGCGCGCGCGCGGGGGTGGTGGAACAAAGAGGTAGACGCGGACGCGTGCAGTGCGCGTCTGCGTGGGTGGCTAGTCAGGCCGGCGGCTCAATGTTGGCCCAGAGTTCGCACAACTCTCTGGTAAAGGTATCAGGGGTGCAGGTGGCCTAATCGACGCGTGCGGCATGTGTGCTTGCGCGTGCATTGCGAATCCAGCATGATGGGCGCGTACGCGCCAGGTGCGCGTACGCGCAGATAATGTTGGGCCTGGGGCTCAACGTTGCACAGAGAAGGCCTAACTCTCGGGTTTGTTGGTTGGGAGTGGAACTTCTGCATCTACGCGCTCGCGCCATGTACGCGCACGCGTAAGCGGTCGAGAATGCTTGAAGTGCGCGTACGCACGCAGTGCGCATACGCATGGATGGTGCTCTATTTTTCAAAAAGTTTTGCTATGTTTTTGCACCAATCTAAGCATTCGAAACCTCCAAACAGCTACCAAAACACCATAAACCCTTATTTAACATACTAAACTACCAATTAAACTCAACTATTTAAACAGAACATGAAATTAAACTAATTCTACCAATATGTACAAAAGAGAAAATGAAAAGATTTTACCATGGTGGAGTGTCTCCCACCTAGCACTTTTATTTATTGTCCTTAAGTTGGATTTATGGGGAGCTCCTCATCAAGGTGGCTTGTGCTTGTACTCATCTTGGAACTTCCACCAATGCTTGGTTCTCCATTGTGCCCCAAGATTCTTCATGGATTGAGCCAAGTCTTGATGGAGTTCTTCACAAGCTTGGGGCTCCCAAAGCTGGTCCTCTTTTTCTAATCCGGGATCCCACACTTTATTTTCACACCCGTCTTAAAGTTGATCATCATTATTAATCCATCCGGGTGGTAAGCAAGATGAATTCTCAAGGTGATACCAAACTCTCCTTTTAGACCCATTCAAGTGAGCACTAGCCTAACCCTTGCATCTAAGCCTTGAAGTATCAACCAAAATGAGCCTTGATTTGCAACGCCATCCACTAAACATTCTTCTCTTACGCTTTATCCCACAAATCATCCTAAGTTGACCATCCGTTTCAAGCAAATCATACTCAAGTGGGGTAATAAAGCTAATAGAAATGAGTTTTACCCACTCAAGTGAAGGAATAGATGACAACCTAGGCAAAGAAGCTTCCAAAGATCTTGATAAAGCACACTCAACTTCTGTTCTTCTTTTCCTATGGACTTCCACATCTTCACAAGATTTTTCAAATTCAATCCTTTGTTCATCAATTTCATCTAACTCTTCTCCATCACTTAAATCATAAATGAGAGGTTGAGAAAAATCCACCTCCACATCGCTCTCTTCTTCATCGGGAGAAGGTTCTTCAAGTTCAAAGGATTCACCACCATTGGGATTTGATGCTTGATCTTCATCTCCAAGGGAACTCAACTCTTGCTCCATTCCTTCCAAGTCTTCATATGGGATATGCCTTGGAGGTTGTGCACATTCCTCCTCAACATCAACTTCAATCTTCTTGGAGCGGTTTTCTTCAACTCTAGGTTCCCATGGAGGTTCCGCATCTCCTAAGTCTTCAACCACTTCCTCCTCTTCTTCAATAGTCATAGGTTCCTCCAATTGCTCTAACACAAAGTGGCATTCCTCCTTTTCCACCGGGGTTTCCAATGTCTCCCTCATGCTATGCTCTTCTTTTGCTTCTCCACATGTAGCCATGGGAGTTCCTTGAGTATCCAAAAGTTGGGATGCCAGCCGATTTACCACCTCATCCAAGGCGGTCATAAATTGTTGCATATCCCTTGTCATCTCCTCTTGTCCTTGAAGAAGAACACCGAGGGTTTCGTCCATTAGAGGTTGGGGTGGATGGGAGGATTCATCATAATTAGAGTGTGGTGGTTCAACATTCTCCACGTTTTCCACTTGTTGCACAACGTGCTCCATGGTTGCTTGAAATTGATCCAATGCTTCCTTGAGACGATCCCTTAACTCTTAGTCCGCTTGGATATCATGAGTAGGATCATAGGGCTCTTGGATTAAAGGACATGAGTATTCTTCCATGGGAGGTTGTGGTGGAAAGTAGAATTCATCTTGTGGTTGAAAATTTTCATTTATTGAGGGTGGTTCTTGGAAGTATTGAGGTTGGAATGGTGGCGGTTCTATGTGTGGCTCATATGGTTCAAAAGGTGGTTGGTATGGTGGATAAGGATTAGGGTCATATGGAGGTATTTGGTGAAAAGAGGCTTGTGAGTATAGTTGATGATCATGTTGAGGATATGATTCATAAGCATATGGTGGTGGTTCTTGAAAGTCACAAGGAGATTCACTATAGTCATTTGATTGGTATTCATCATAGAATGGCTCTTCTTCATAGTGCATTGGTGGAGGTTGTTGCCATGAAGATTGATCATATGCATATGGCTCCTCCCACCTTTGGTTATCCCATCCTTGATACACATTCTCATTATAGTTCTCATCACCTACAACATAGTTATAACTACACTCGTAGCCAAAGTGAGAATTCATGATAGCAAGAGAGGGCAAAAAACAAAAAAAATAGTAACAAATAAAGAGAACAAACTAAAAACTAACAAAGAAGCAAAAAGCAAACATATTCACAATATTCACATATATACAATAACCAATAACATAACACCATTGCAATTCCCCGACAACGGCGCCATTTTGATGATTGGATTTTTGACGGTTTAGAATTTCACTAATGAAATCTCGTTGTAATGTATAGTTTCTAAACCAAACAATAATCCTTTCATACAAAAAGTTGTTTGTCACTAGTACAAACCCCTAAAATTTATAAACTGAAGTATTGGACCTCGGGTCGTTCTCCCTAGGAATTGTAATGAATTGTCTTGTTATTGGTTAGAAATGTGTTTTGGGGTTTTGGATAAGAAGCATGAAAAGTAAATGGCAATAAAGATAAACTAACAATTATAAAAGGCTCTTGGCAAGGTATGAAAATTAGAAGCCCTATCCTAGTTATCCTTCTCAATTGTGATGAGAATTGTTCATTGCTACCACTTAGTTAACCCTTACTAAATAAAGGAAAGTCAAGTGGATGAATTGACTTGAGCCACAAGTCCTAGCCAACTCGCAAGGAAAGACTAGCTTTAGTGCACTCCAAACTAATTAACAATCTCTCCAATTACCAATCAACAAAGGAATTAGATAACTCAAGTGTCACTAATTACTCTAACTAGGCCAAGAGGAACAAAATCTATACTATATCTAGAAGAGGCATTTCAACAAACACATAAAAGGCAATTAAAGTAAACAACATAAATTGCAAGAATTAAAGAGAGATCTAACTACAAAGGCAAGAGATCAACAATAGAAAAGCAAAGAAGAACAATTATTATAAATTACCTCTTATTGAATTGAAAGAAAATGGAAGGAACAATAGTAGATCTACAACAAAGTATAAGAACAACATAAAGGAAATTACAATAAAAGAATGGAAGAAGAATGAATCTAACAACAAGGAATTGAGAAGATAGAAGTAGAAGAAGATTAATTAAAATCTAGATCTAAGAACTAAACCTAATCCTAATCCTAATTCTAGAGAGAAGTGAGAGCTTCTCTCTCTAGAAACTACTTCTAAACTAATCCTAATGAGTGAAAATGAACTAATCTCCTTTTGCTCTTCAATCCTTGGCTTTAAATAGCAGTTTAGGCACCAAAGTTGGTTGGAATTGGGCCCCACAACCCTTGAGAATTCGTTGGTCACGTTTTGATTAAAAAATCATAAACCAGCACCGACGCGTACGCGCACAGCACGCGTACGCGTCCATGGGGTGATTCGCAAGGTGCGCGCAAGCGCCAGGTGCGCGCGCACGTCCATGGGCGAGTTCAACTTCTTTGGCTTTTCATGATTTCTCCACTTTGCATGCTTTCCCTCTTCACTCCTTTGATCCATTCCTAGCCCTTTTCAATCTGAAATCACTAACAAACATATCAAGGCATCTAATGGAATCAAGGAGATTTAGATTTAGCTATTTTAAGTCCTAAAAAGCATGTTTTCACATCTAAGCACAAATAAGGAGACAATCACAAAACTATGCTAATTCAATGGATAAATGAGGGTAAAAGGTATTAAAATCTCTTAAAATCAATGCAAGATAAACCGTCAAAACGGGGTTTATCAACCTCCCCACACTTGATTTAAAGATCAGTGCCTTCTAGCATATCCCTCTCCTCCAAATGTACCACATCATCTTCCTCCTAATCGCCATCTGTGTTAGGCTGTCGGTGGGTTTCACGATTCTCTGACATTTGACTCCTAGAGAAAGTATTCTGTCAACCACGGCTATCACAAGGAGATTTGTTCTAATCACAAAAAAAGTCCTAGCAGAGCACAGAAAAAACCCTACGGGTCACGAAAGCAATATATTTTTATCACACTTTACTCTTTTAATTATTAAAAAAATTGAGAGGATCTATTTTCATTACAACATAATATATGATTAAAAAATAAGTTAATTTTCTAGTAAAATAGTTGTTATATTATTAGTAATGGTATTGCAAAAGAGGGACTAATCACATATGTAATTGATACAAATAACAGTCTAGGTTAAGCCGTTAAATTATTTAACTGTTATTTTATAAAGGAAACTTTAATTTTAAGAATTTAGAGACTGATAATAACGACAAAGCTGAATTTGCAATAATTTATATGTAACTGTTCAAGCCTATAAAATCGGGAGTTATTGGTACATAGTAAATTGGGAAAAATTAAATTTTGGCGGAGTGGTCAAATTATTCGTCTGCTAAAGTAAATATTAAGAATTCGATTCCCGCTTTATGCATGTAATATAATCTATTGGTTAACGACAGATCTTTAAATAGAACTTAAACAAAAAATTAAAAAAAATTATAATAATCTGAAATTATAATATAAGATGCTTCTTTGGATCTTGAACAAGGATTACTGCCCTTATTTATTGTTGTTGAAGCAGTTTTACTTTAATCCAAGACAATTTTAGTATCACATAAAATGATAGTTAACTCAAATCTGTTACACTAGATGGAGATGTTATTTAATAGTCATTAAATACAATCAAATATTTTATAAAAAAAAAACTTGAATCTGCAACATTATTCTAATTATATATGTAATGAAAAAGAAGAAGACAAAAATGACACATAATTTTACATAATCGACCTAATATGTCTATAATTATAAATAAAAACAAAATTACTCTATCATTTATATATTATTTATATTAAGTGTATATTAAATTAATTAGTTTTATAAATATATATAAAAATATAAATATATATTTAAAATAACTTAAATAATACATATATTCATATATTAATATATAATAATTAATTTAATAACTAATTTATATATAGTTGTTAGACTACAAAATTATATAATTTTTCAAACTAGGGAAAATATTTTTTTTTTTTGACGCTATCGGAAACCTCACAATTTGTTTTTTGAAGAAATCAGAATTTTGTCTTATATAAATTCTTGAGTTACGTTTTTTTTCTTCTTATTTTTAAATTATTTTGCAAAATTGTCCATTACGATTTTAATTTCACTTAACTACCCTATATTAACTATTAAGTAAACAATCAAAAATACATTCGAATTATTTTGACACTAATAAAAATATTTTTAAATTTTGTTATTGACAAAAAAATTTTAAATTATTTTAAAATACAATAAAAATGTCTAACATTAAATATATATTATCAAAAAATGCTTTAAAAATTAAAATTTAATGCAATTTTTTTTAAATATAATTAAAAAAATGAGATCTTTTATCCTTAAAATTTTGGTAATTTTTTGCCAAGTGTGTATATATATTTGTGATTTTTTTATCGACAACCAATAATACTTTTAAAAAATAAAAAATCTAGAAGTCAAATTTTTATCCAAATTTTTTATGTATTTTTTAAATAGTTATTTAAATATTCTTATAAAATTTTAGATCAAATATATATATGTAGTTTGCCAAATACAAAAATTATTTGTCTATTGTCACTTATATAAAAAAAATATTTTTACATTATTTTTGTCATATTTTTAAATGATTTAAGGACATTTTTATCATTAACCAAAATAATTCGAGTTTATCCTTAACTGTTTAATCAAAATAACTCAATATTAACAAAAATCATACCTCTTATCCAGTAAAAAAAAAATTTGGCCACCTATATTAATAGGGGTGGCAATAGAACAGGTAGGGACGAGTTTTTTGTCGTACCCAACTTTGCACTATTTTATAATAATTCGCATAAAATCTATTCTATTTCTATCTGTGAATATTAAAAAGTTGAATTCTAATCCATTCTCACGGATATCCGCCCCGCTCCTATCCGTCCTTATAATCATTAAAATTCAATAAATAAAATTAAATTTTAAAATTTATATAACCATCGTCACATAAATTAAAATAAAAATTTAAATATGATATAATATTATTAATTATTTTACATATATTATATGTATATTATGGTAAGTTGGATGGATATTATCTAAATTCGATCCCGTCTTGTTTTGCCTAAAATTCTGTTTCGCACTGAAATGGATAATAAATTAATAACCCATCCCAAATAATTAGGGGTAGAGTAGATATCTTTAGATTTGGATAGTGTTGACTGTATATTAAATCCAAGGGAGGAGAGAAGGGGTTTCGTATTTTGGTTCAGAATCGAAAGGTTGCAGAGAGAGTAAGGGCAGGGGATAAGTGGCCATTGATTTTAGACACTGCACAAAACTTCGGCCCATAAGGGACCTAAGCCCAATTAAATCTGAATGCCATATGTTGTCAAAAATTGTTTTAAAAACCAAATTTGCATTGCAAATAAACCAATCATTATGCGACAAAATCTGTTGACTATTAATACTTAATAGTTAATAATTAGTTTCCTGGCGAATTTTAATGCATAAATCAGTTAATGTTAAATGTATGTATGCAAATTAAATTTTTCTGTTTAGTGCAATGTGATAATTAACAAATGCTTCTTTTGTTGTGTTAACGTTGTTGGTATGTAGGTAGTTTCCACTTTCCACATTGACGCGTTTCAGATTTCAGAAAGTAATATAATCCACCGTTAAAGGATTGAAAATTACACTTTCATCCCTCAATTAAAAAAAAAATCAAAGGATTCCTTCTCTAGTTCAGAATGTAATAATGAATTAAGTTGAATTATGCTAAATGTCATTATTATTATTTACTGGCACAACGATGAAAACTGAAAAGTGATGTATCTTTTGACAAATAGATTTTTTTTTAATTAAAAGTATAAAGTATAATTTTTTATTTTTTAATATTTTTTCTCATATTTATTCTTAGGGGACTCTCACCTATAAAATATATAGTAAAGATCATACTTTACTTCTTTAAGTAAAAAGAATTTGAGGAAATCCAATTTCGTTTATTTTATGGTACGACCTTAATTGAATCCTCTGTACATCTTCATCATTCTATTATTTCCACTTAATATGTTGCATGTGTTCTGAAAGATGATATAAAAGTAATACCAGAAAATTGCTAGCATTCAGCCATTCACACGCAATCATTTTCCTTTTGTAGAAAGTGGATCCAGCTACATTTATTCTTTATTCTTTTTGGTATATATATATGTGTTCTCTATAGTTTTCGTGTGATTGAAGTCTTTGCGTGATTAATGTTTAACTTAGTTGTAATTGTTGATTATTACTATGATTCCAACGTCAATGTCAATCTCTATCATTATTTTATTTTATTATTTTTGAAATTTTCATCATGTGTTTTCCATGTATGTATGTACAACATTTTTGTACAAAGCATGGAGATTACAAAAATCAACGGGCTATCTCTGATCTGTCATTTTGAAAAATGAGTAAAATGCAAAATTGAATATCAGGTATTGATCTGTCTTTATGCCATTTTAAATGTAGAATAAGAGATAAAACGGACGGCATTCGTAGGAATCTAGGACTGCGCAACTTTATAGCATCATCAAGTTTCTGTCACCCATTTTTTTCCCTCTAACTATATAAATAATCTTAAAAGTAACACACCAAATCAAATCACTCTCCACTCTCCAATCAAAAAAAGGATATTTTATTTTAATAAATAAAATAAGAGTATATACCCATTTTGCTCCTCAAAGAATTTCAGACTGGACACTTTAGTCCCCAACTAAAATTAATTACTCGATTGGTCCCTAACAATTAATTCCGTCAGTCACTTAGGTCCTTTACTTCGTTAACTCTAATGGAGGACAAAATAGTCCCTGACAACTCTAACAGGGGACAAAATGGTCCCTGATCTCCTCTGTTCGAAAATGACACTGTTCTCTCCCAATTTTTATCATATCTCGCATAACACTAGCAGTCTAACACTGTAACTTCAAACTACACCATGAACACTCTATAAATTTAATGTTCACAAGAAAAAAATCCTCAACTTGTTCTCAACCAATTCATACTCGTAAAACTAATGCCTATGTCTCTCAACTAGTTATCGTCTTCGACGGATCCCATGAATCTAGACAGCAAGTCTGATTTGTTAAGACCTGTCATCGTCGTTGTCATCTCCCTCCTCCTCTGCCCTATCATCTCCATGACCACATTGTCCACCACTCCGATTGCTTCCTTCAGCTTCTTCTCCAAACCAATGTTCAGTAATCGCTTCAGTTTCCATATGAGTGGCAATGGCGACATTGCTCGTTGTACTGATAGCTTGGATGCGAGGTCGAAGCTGTCTGCCAACTTGAACTCTGGAAAAGAAGGAATGAAGCACTCGATATCTATTTTAAATGAGAATTTGCATATGATGTCGAAGGAGAATCTTCTCGTGATATCCTAATGTCCAACAATTTATATTGCTTGTCAGAGAGTGGAGAAAGGCGTGCCTTTGGAGTAGCTGTGGAACTTGGTCTTGAGGATGTCGTGGACGTGTCGGGGTTGGAGGTGATGTTATCGAAGACGTGGAAGTGGATGCTTTTGGTGGGTGAAGTGCAGAGGAGGTGGATGTACCAGTCACAAGGATTTAGGATGTGTGTGGTCCATGACATGTTGAGGTAGGTGTGACAATTATACCATGGCTTAATCTTGGAGCTAAAGAGGATGAAGGAAAAGATGGAAAAGAAGACTGTGAAGGTGAAGAAGGATAGTATGAATGTTAGGGTTATGCGAGATATGATAAAAATTGGGGAAGAACAGTATCGTTTTCGAATAAAGGGGTCAGGAATTATTTTGTCCATTGTTAGAATTGTCAGGGACCATTTTGTCCCCTGTTAGAGTTGTCAGGGACTATTTTGTCCTCCGTTAGAGTTAACGGACTAAAGGACCTAAGTGACTGACGGAATTAATTGTTAGGGACCAATTGAGTAATTAATTTTAGTTAGGGACTAAAGTGTCCAGTCTAAAATTCTTTGAGGACCAAAATGGGTATATACTCATAAAATAAATATAATAATTACTAAAATAAATAATTTAAATTATTTATCGATTTAAATTTTATATTTTTATCTTGTTTACACTATGAACGAGATGACTTTTGATGTATCTGTCAACTTAATGGACCTTATTTCGTTTACAATGTAAATGAGATAAGAGTAAATAATTTAAATTGGTAAATAATTTTTAAATTATTTATTTTGATAATTATTATATTTATTTTATTTATTAAAATAAAAATCCTAAAAAAATTGAGTCAGATAATTTGATTTTTAACAAATTCTAATAGTTAATTTTTTTATATTGAAATATTATTGATAATTTTTGTTAATATTATAATATTTTAGTATAACAGTGATATGAAAAGTATATAGCATAAAAAGAAATTATGAATAATAATTTTAGATAAAACAAAAAGAAATAAATAATAAAAAATCATGAATTATAATTTCAAATAGGACAAAAAAAATAAAAAATCTTGAGTCACGATTTTAATTTTTAATTTAAAAAATTATAATTTACAAAATCGTAAATCACGATTTTTTTTATACGAATCAACATTCACAATTTGTATTATGCGTCATATTTGCTCAATTCACTCATTTAAACCCATATTAGTATATTACACAATTTCACCCGCATAAAAATAATTAGTAAAATTAATTATTAAATCAATCTTTAATCTTTTATTTTGTAAGACAAATTATTCTCATATCAAATTTTGCTAAAAATTTAGATAAATTAATTTATGTCATTATTTTATAAAGACATAAATAGTTTCCAAGAATTTTTAAATTTTTTACACCAATTTCACTATATAAACAAATAATTTGATATGAAAATTGATTTATTTAACAAAATAAAATATTAAAAACTGATTTAATAATTTTATATTATTGAGAATTAAATTGTCTAACTCAAATTTTATTGGGAACTGATTTAATATATTATAATTTTAGTGGCCGTGACTTGTGAGAACTTAATTATTAGATTAACAGAGTTTTTAAACTAGTGTCTAGTGGTGGTGTGATGCATTCTTCATATATGGTAGGCCAACCACGAGTTACATACTTACATGCGTAGTATACTTATATTCGTTTATCTTGTATAATATTAGCTTTGTGAGTCGTCATATATTAACAAAAATTAAATTTTTTAATAAAATTATTATTTTTAAAATTTAAACTAATAAAAAAACATATAATAACTATGTTTTAAACTTTTGTAATAATAAAATATTATATATACATAAAAAATCAATTATATATATATTAAAATATAAAATATATATTGAATAGGTATAAAATAATCCATATATACTAACTGATTTGATTTTTGATGGTTTTTTGTTTAGGTTAGTTGCATGGTCGCTCCTAATATATGTGTGATGATGATGCACGGAGAAGTTTACTCAAATAGATTATTTTACAAAACATATTTTATGAAAAACAAAAAATTAAATTAAATTATTTTATTTTATATTTTTAATTATTATTTATTTTATTTATATTTTTAAATTATCATTAAAATAATTAAATAATGATAAATATAATAAATTATATACATAAAATTATAATCAGCAAATATATATATATATATATATATATATAATTATTAATGTCACGTTTTAAATGCTCAATTTAAACTAATTTATAATACTTGATCATCTGGTCATGATCAATATACAGCTGAAGTACCAACTTTTGGAATAATATATGGATATATATAGGTTGATTGCTTATTTATTGGCATACATATACATAGTAAGATATAGGTAATGAAAGTTAATCCGAAATTCCGAATCAATCCGAATATACATTTTATTTTATTTTTTATTTATTTATTTATTTTTTAAATCGAACTCGAATTTAAATGAGAATAGAGAGACTATATTATTTGAGTTATAACTTATAATTCATTAAAAATATATATGTTATTTATTTATTCATTTTCATGATTAATAATCTCACTGCGTCTATAATATTATTTGATCCGTTACCTTCTAGCTACCTCGATTTTTATTTTACATTATGAGCCATGACTCAATTTCTTTTATGTTAATTCTAAATTTATAACCGGTAAAATTTATAATCGTTATTGTTGATTTAATGGCCAAATCGTTATAATATTAATATTTTTTATTAATTTAATGTTTATATAAAATATTTTTTATCTCTCAACAAATAAAAATTGGGAAAATTTAAATAAAAATTATTATAATTAAATAAAACTCCTATAAAAAAAATTGTATTGTCCTAAAATAAAAAAATTAAGAATCAAATTGTTTTAAAATATTTTAAAATTCACAAACTATTAATAAATTTATTTTTGAAACATTCCTTTATTAGTAGTGGTGAAGTGGAGAAATATCATTATTAAAAATATGTCGCAAAAAAAATTGCAATACAAAAACCTTTTAAACAAAAAAATAATATCGAATAAAACATTAAATAAGATAACATTAATATTGATGATATTTGTATTGATGATAATGACAATAAAAAAGATAATAATAGTAATAAAATATAGTTACACAATAAAAATAATAAAGATAAAAATAATAATAATAAGAATGAAAAAGACAATAATAATAGTAGTCATATAATTAATTATATTGTTAAAATTTTTTTTATAAAGAATTAAAATTCATACAAATTATAAATAGAACTTTCATAGAATTATTTTTTATTATTATTTAATAAATTTTTTAATAAAAAAGTTATATTATTCTAAAATAAAAATAATTAAATAACAAAATATTTTTTTGGAACAAAAAACACCTTATTCATAAAGATAGACGGAGACTGAATTGAGGTTTCAATAATGTTAGGGAATTAAGATGGTTCCAGCCAAAAACCAGCTAAATATCGCTGAGTAAATCTAAAATTTTTACGTGAATGGTGTTTATGCTAGGTATTAGGATGTTTTTTTTATACATTAGATGGTTCTGAATCTATTTTCTGATTTATCATGTTTTAAGCATTTGGAGAGAGAAAAAATATAAAAAAAAGAAAACTAAATGAATCAGTTTTCGTGATTTACGTTGTAATGATACTGAATATATCTCCTTCTAATTTAAATGTGATAAAATATTTAATAATTAATATTTTAAATCATAAATAAATAAAACTAATTATTATATTTATAATTAATTAAGTTGTTACATTTTTAGCTAATTTAAAATTGATTTTATATACTTTTCCTTGAAGTTTTATTCCACAAGCAAAACCAAAAACCTAGATGACACCTATTGTTAATTGTTCATCCGCATGCAAACGTAGAGGAAGCATTTTATATATATATATCCATTCTTGTCTAATCCAAAGTCTTTGGGGGGAAAAACAATTGGTCTTTGTTATTAGGAGATTCCTTTTCAAAAAAGTTCTTAATTAATTTCCACCTTCTAACTTATTAATAACTTATAGTCAAATTTTGTGCACTATCTTCGTCTTTTACAATAATCAATTTGTCTGTATTTTTTTTTACAATTTTACTAGATAATCAATAGAGAGCATAATCAATAGTAAATAACATTATATTAAGCTGCACTCCGAAACCTATTAAACAAAAAAATCTCAATATAATTACCTATATTCTAATTTTAAATTTATTTTTATTATTTTACTTTTTTATTATCTTAATTTCTTCGTAGCCATCCACTTTTTATAACAATCTCTCCTGCCGTGTCGTCACCGTCACCTTACAATGCCAAAATTTAGCTCTGTTGTCTTACCTCCAGTCACATCCACTATTTCCGTTACTCGCAACAAAAAAAATTCAAAATCTAAAAAAAAACATATAAAACCATTTTAAAAAATTTAAAATTTATTTTAAAATTTTAAAACATTCGAAACGTAACAAAAACAAACATAAAAAACTTAATAAAAAAGAGATATTTGATAATTTTAAAATTTTCAAAATCTAATAAAAGGAGACATTCAAAAAATATTGAAAAAGAACATTCAAAAACTAAGAAAAAATATATAAAAACTATTTTAAAAAATCATCAAAATTCCAATAAAAAAGAAACATCTAAAATATAGGAAAAAAATTATTTAAAACTAGTAAAAACAATCATCCGAAATTTAGAAAAAAAAATATCCAAAACTAATTAAAAGAATCATCCAAAACCAAAAGAAAAAGAAGAAGGAGGGTGGTCGGCAACGATGCCTTTGATGGCATTGCGTGAACGGTGAGAGGCTCACGGTGGCATTCGGTGATATGATTGCGCGAGACAGCAACTGCGCAACGCTAGAGAGATGGCGCAAGACAGCATCAGTGTCGCCATGGGAAGGGCCGCGACACAGCAACGGCGGCGCACAGAGATTGGGCGAGATCGCGTCGCTAGCACGACTCCTTCTTATAGTGCAGACACAGACGACTGGGAGCGGCGATAGAGGAGAGAAGGTCTACGCGGTGCCCAACTCGTATGAGTGGCGAGATGGAGGGAGCAGTGGTGGTCCGTGAGGTTGTGTGACGTAATTGATGGAAGGGTGGAGGGTGCCCCATGTCACGAAAGGAGGTGTCTCTGCGCGCCGCGATGGATGAACGCCAGTGGTCCGTGAAGTTGTGCGACGCGAATGATGGAGGGTGGATGCCGCTACGCATCGCAGAAGGAGGTGCCTCTGTGATTGGAGCCACGACGCGATGGAGGATGGAGCATCAGCGATCGGCGATACTACACGCGGCGACGGCAGTCGGCCAGAACGTGGGTGATAAAGTTGAGACGAAGTCAGGTGGTGTGGATTAGGGATGGATGTACATGTGTAATCGTGGGGGCAAGCGCCCCCCACTATAATTTAAATTTTTTTTAGTAGTATATGATAATAATATTTATTTGTCCCCACTAAATTATTGAATTTGACCCTACAATAATTTTTTAATTACTCAATTTTTGGTATTTCATAATGAATTTAAGAATTTCATATTAGATGTCGTTAGAATGATCAATTCTCAATTTAAATGAAATTTGTGTTTTTTCTTAGAAATAGATTCGAAAGAGTATTAATTATTTGTCTTTTTTTATATTAGTTTTATTTTTTTTCTGTAACTATTGCATTAATTGAAAAAACTTTTTCAACTATGAATCTCAATAAGAATTAGCTTCTAATTATACAAGAAGTAAATTTCTAAATAAGTATTTACTGATATATGTAAGAGTAATACTATACATCTAAGCCTTTTTATGAACTAAGTATAACCAAGTTAAACAATAAGATTTGGAATAATGCCAGTCATAATTGATTTTTGTTATTTTAGACTAACTTGGATAGATTTGGTTAATAAAAAAAAACTTGAATATGTAGCATTATTCTATATAAAAAAAGAGATATTTCGATTGTATTGTTAAAAAAAATAGTACTCAATTTTTTTTTGAAATATGAAATCTAAATAATAAAATTCTAAATGTTATGTTATTATTTAAATTATTATTTTAGTATTTTAATTTGTAAATTATATATTTTAAAAACTAATCATGTTATATGTAATAAAAAATAACCACCTATATATATATATATTAAAATAAAAAATACATATTAAATATAAATTAAATAATATATGTATTTATATACAAATATATAATGATTAATAAATAATATAATAACTAATTTTTATGTATGCATAATATTTTTTTATAAAAATTATTATTATATTATATTTTATCCCTATTATCAAAATTTTTTTAATCCGTTACTAGTGTAGATAGAGATAAGAATTAGGGTTTGTGTGGTTGGGTTTTGAATGTGTATTGTGAATGGGGTTAGAATAAAATTATGTCTATTTTTTTTAATTTTAAGATTAAAATTAAATAGTTTTGTTCATGTTGGTTAGTGTGTGTTATTTTCCTAGACTTTTTTTTTAGATGTCACACACCTATTAAATTAAAGATGTAATATTTATGATATTCACAAGTGTAAAAAATTGTCTAAATTAAAATTAGATTATGGTTAAAAAGTCTATCTAATTTAAATTTAAGAGAAAAAATAATTAAATGCTAAATTTTTTAATTTAAAAATACATAAATCTTTGATTAATTAAAAATATAAAAATATTTATAATTTTTTAAAATATAAAATATTTAAATTTTTTTGTTTAAAATATATAAAAATAAATTAATTTTTTAAAAATATTTAAATATCTCATATTTTAAAAAGTAAAAAATATGTTTATATTTTTAATTAATTAAAAATTTATTTGTCTTTTTAAAATAAAAAGTCAATAATTTATTGTCGTTACTCGCTTAATTAGTTAACAAATCTACGGACGAACTCTCAAATAAAAAAACGCGTTTTTATTTGCCGGTTGCCTTTGTCCTTTTTCTCTCTGCCCCTTGTCGTATCCAAATACGTGTATAAGTAAAAGAACTGATTGGGTGTGCATGAATAAAGTTGGTGGGTGCAATAATACGTACATAAATCTTTAATTCGACTATAGTGTATTACTTATATACTAGCACTAGGTGGAGCAATTATATAAGTTGTATATTAAAATTAATTATTTGTATAAAATATATATTTAAATATAGAATATATATTAAAAATAAGTTAACTAATATATATTTATATATAAATATATAATAATTAATTTTAGTGACTAAAAATTTTAGTGTATAAATAACATGAGTAAGAATTATGAACCATGAGTTCGCCATTCAAAAAGCACTTTAATTTGCAACGCAAATATGCATGCATGTCTGATCTAGCCATTATGTTATGCATATGTATATAGCCCTATAGGGATTGAATGTTAATTCTATATTTTATAGGATAAGGTCCCTGCCAGCTATATACTAACTAACATTTACTACCTTCTTACACATTTTTTTCATTTGAGTGTCATGTTACTATTAAAGTGCACGCGTGCATGCTTAGCAGGAAAATGATTCCAAAGGCAAAGCCACTCGAGCACGAAATTGAATACTCTCTATTATGAGGAGTGTTTGGAAACTAAAAAATTTTATGATTTATAGTTATTAATTAATTATTATTAATATTTTTAATAGTAACGTTAAAAAATTAAAAAATTTTATGATTTATAATTATTAATTAATTATTATTAATATTTTTAATAATATAAGATTATATTTAATAATTTAAATTTATTTATTTTTTTATTAATTAAATATTAGTTAAATTTTAATAAAAATATTATTAGTTTCTTAGACTTCCTCTATAATAATAATTAGAGGTCTACTTCATCCTTTTAATTATTTTTTTAATATTTAAAAATGTTACTTAAATAATTTTTTATTAGTAATAGGTATATGTTCAATTGTAATAAATTATTTTTTAGGTAATTATATCTAATGCACTTTTATTACAATCAATTATAGCTATACATGAAATAATTAATAAACTAAACTAATTTATATTCTAATTGACATATATTAAAGTGATTAACTAATTACAATTAACTTTATATCTACTATTAATAGAAAATTATTTAAACAACAAAAAAATGTAAATATAGAATAAAATACATATTTAAACCAAATGAAGTCTAAAATTACACGATTCACTCAAAAGAAAAAACGTTATATAGAATTTTTTAAAAGGACATTTTTATATAAATCGAATTAGCCATTTAAATTATCTACTTTAACACTAATTTAAATTAGACCAATTTAAATTATTAGAACTATATACAAATCGAATCTGACCGATTCGATTTAAGCATGCATGGACATTTCATACGCTATAATTCGAATTAATGTGATTCGATTTAATAGGATATTTTATACATGCTTAAATTAAATTGGTCATATTAAATGTGTGTGTATTTCTGGTAATTCGAATTGACCTTATTCGAATTATCGTAAAAAATTCCATTTAGTTTAAATATGTATTTTATCCGTAAATATATGTTATTTTTTTAAAATATTAAAATAATAAAAAATTAAAACTTTTTTATTTTAAAAAATTTAAAAAATATATTTAAAAAATAAATTAGGACTCCCAATTATTTTCACATGGAAATCGAATAATATCTGCAGAAGAGATTTAAGATTAAATTTGAGGTGTATGTGTCCTTTCACGCGACTAATTAATGACATGAAGGTGGTGTTCGTTTTTTATTTTTAAAAAGATGTGGATGAATATAGATTGGCAGCAACATGTGTTAGTTAAAAGTAGCCAACACCATTGCTGTGATGAATATTGAAAAGGGGTTTGCAGAGCAGAGCGGTGCAGCAGAGCATGCAACACGAACATGTCAGTATGTCATCAAATGATCAAACCAAGTTAGAATGCTCATCTATATAATAAGCCAAACGCACCGCTGTGCAACATTGAACATGTGATCAATTAGTTCGTCAATCCCATAGCATGCAATTCTTTGGTTTGGATCTTTGATCAAAGAGTTCACTAGTTCAGGGCAAGAGAATAAGGAGTAAAACCGTTTATATTAATGTTCAATACTTGGAGCTAGTGTATTTGTAGAGGAGAGATCAATATACAGATAGATCATTATAATTAACATAATCTTAAAACATTAATGATGTAAAGTTATCTTAGTAAAGATAGAGAGTAATAGTCATTGCTGTCTTTTTTTTATGTTGCTGTCTTTTTTTATTAATTATTAGTATTTTTTTTATAAGTCTTGAACCTCAGTAATTACTAATCACGTATATATATATATATATATATATATATATATATATATATATATATATATATATATATATATATATATATATATATAATCTAATCTTTCTCTTTTTTTAGATTAGAATAAAATATGGAATAAAATAAATACATTTTTTTAGTAAATTATATATATATATATATATATATATATATATATATATATATGTTAAGTGAGTAATTCTGAAATAAAATGAAATTTTATTACTTTCATTACATATCTTTGTCTTTATTTTTATTTTTCTTTTCCTTTCAAATTTATCACTGCTTTTTTATTATAGAGCTAAACTTATTGAGCTTGTTTTCTTTCTCTGAATCTTTTATATCTTATTTAATTTAGTATTTATAAATTTATATATATAATATTTATAATTATGTATTTATTATATTTAATATTATCTAATTATTCTAATGATAATTTAAGAATATAAAATAAAATAATTTTATACTGTTCTAAACTAATATTCTACTATTCTCTCTCCCTCTCTCATATTTTTTTTATAATTAAGTGTTAGTAGTAGTTATTAAAAAAAAAAAGAAGAATCAAGTTAAAAAATAACTAGAGAGTTTAATTTGTATTTGTATTTTTTATTTTTATTTTTAATATTTTTTATTTTCATAAATTTATAAATAAGAAGGAAAAAATAAAAAAAAAGTACAAACAGAAAACAACATCTTATTATTTTCATTGTTTTTATTTTTTTTACTTAAAAGGTTATAAAAATAAAAAATATTAAAAAAATCAAATGCAAAATTCAGGCACTTGTCTTGCCAAACTGTTGAATTTTTTTATTTATATTTTGATCTGTCTATGTCATTAAATCTATAACTATAAATATTATTTTTCTTTTTAATTTCTCAAGAGTTTCACTGTCTAGCACAATGACTAATTTATTTGCTATATACCTTTGAAAATTAAGATAAAAATTTAAATTCTCAATTGTTTGACTAAGAGATGAAAAATACTATTTATGCACTAAACACTCTTAATATTTTATAAAAATATAATTATTACTAATTAATTATTATTAAATTATTTTTTAATTAATAAAATAAAAGAATACATGTTTAGTTGTTAAAAAAAAATATTCGTTTCAAAATAATATAATATTATAAAGAATGTAGACCTGTTAAAGAGATTATTGGTAATGGGTGAGGAGCCACCCGTTGCTTAACAATTTTTTCTTTTTTTTTGGTTTACCCGTTGTTTAACAATTACTAACGCCTTGTTTATTTCGTCAGGAGATTCTTGGGTTTTTATTTTTGGACTTGGAGATTCTTGGGTTCTAAGTAGTACATTCCAATACAGTATAAAATGGGTACAATTGTCTAGGCCGGCCCAAAACTTACTAAAAAGTCCATATGGAGGACCCGATAGGGCTATACTTGCAGGATAAATGCTGAAAAAAAAATATATTAAAAATTTTTTTCCGACCCAAATGTTATTTAGGGTAAAAATATTTAAATAATATTTATAATTTATAATTACCAAAAAATAAATATTTTTAATTTATATTTTAAAAAAAAAATATATATGAAATACAAATAAGTTTGAAAGATTTAAAAAGGGAAATTAGTTAGATAAACCAAATGCATGGAAAAATTACGTATATCACCCAAAGTAAATAATGGTATGTGAATCTCCCAAAGAGTGTAACTATATAAATCGAATCACTATAATTCGAATTACAATTTCTAGTAGAAAATCGAATTAGGAGGCATATATTTACTAGGAAAAATTGTACTACACATTAATTAATTCGTTTCGATTTATACATGCTCTAAGTAAATCGAACCACGTCCCATAGATTTAGTAAACAATGCCCACGATTTCACCATACCCATAATAATTTGATTGAGAGTAACTCAAATTAGCCCAAAGTTTTGTGCCCATAGTAAATCGAATTGGGTGATTTTGAATTACCCAATAGTAAATCTACTTGCTTTGATTCGATTTATATAGGACAAATGCTCAATGTAAATCTATTTGTCCTAATTCGATTTACATGTATAGTGGCTACATATAATTCGAATTTACTTCATTCGAATTACATTTCACCACCACATACCCACTAATCCAGAGAAAGCGATGCAGCCTATCAAAATGGAAGACGATCCGAATCGAATCTACCGATTGGATGGAATCATACATATCGCTGGTAGCGTGCACGGAGAGGTTAATAAATAAAATTTAATTTTTATTTTATTTTCTGTAAGAAATAAACTATGTTTTGGTTTTATTTAAATCGGTTAGAACTTGTTTATTAAAATGATTAGAATGTCTAAACTTCAAGTAATAGTTAAAGTTTTGATTTAGGGGTAGTAGTGTATTAGAAGCTACTTACTGATATTAAACTGTTTAGAATTTGAATATTATAATTGCTAGAATCTGTAAATTTCGAATAGTAGTTAGAATACTGATATAATGATAGTAGTGTGTTAGAGTATACAAATAAAAAATGCATGTTAGATAAGGGATTCAAAGAGTTTAATAAAATTATAGTTAAAGCATTTTTCGATTAAAATTATCCGTTTTAGGTCATTTATATTTTGTAAAGTTTTATGATTGTAAGAGTATTTTTTCAATGTCATGCAGTCCCACCGCTACCGATGAGCGGATATTTTATACGCTTTTTAGGGGTAATTTCATATAGATTTTAGTATGTTGTAGTTAGTTTTTAGTATATTTTTATTAGTTTTTAGGCAAAATTCATATTTCTGGATTTTACTATGAGTTTGTGTGTTTTTCTGTGATTTCAAGTATTTTCTGGCTGAAATTGAGAGAGCTGAGCAAAAATCTGATTTAGGCTGAAAAAGGACTGCTGATACTGTTGGATTCTGACCTTCCTGCACTCGGAATATACTTTTTGGAGCTACAGGAGTCCAATTGGCACGCTCTCAATTGGGTTGGAAAGTAGACATCCAAGACTTTCCAACAATATATAATAGTCCATACTTTGCACGAAGATAGACGACATAAACTGGCATTTATGCTAGTTCCATGTTGCAGTCTGGCGTTTAGCACCAGAAACAGGTTGCAAGTTGGAGTTCAACGCCAGAAACAGGTTACAACCTGGCGTTCAACTCCAGAAATAGCCCAGGCATGTGAGAAGCTTAAGTCTCAGCCCCAGCACACACCAAGTGGGCCCCAGAAATGGATTTCTGCACTGTCCATCTTAGTTTACTCATTTTCTGTAAACCTAGGTTACTAGTTTAGTATTTAAACAACTTTTAGAGACTTATTTTAGATCTCATGACATTTTTAGATCTGAATTTTGTACCTTTTGATGGCATGAGTCTCTAAACTCCATTGTTGGGGGTGAGGATCTCTATAGCGTCTCGATGATTTAATGCAATTATTTCTGTTTTCCATTCAACATGCTTGTTCCTATCTAAGATGTTCATTCGCGCTTCACTATGAAGAAGGTGATGATCTGTGACACTCATCACTTTCCTCAATCCATGAACGTGTGCCTGACAACCACCTCTGTTCTACATTAGATTGAATGAGTATCTCTTAGATTCCTTAATCAGAATCTTTGTGGTATAAGCTAGAATCCATTGGCAGCATCCTTGTGAATCCGGAAAGTCTAAACCTTGTCTGTGGTATTTCGAGTAAGATTCTGGGATTGAATGACTGTGAAGAGCTTCAAACTCGCGAGTGTTGGGCGTAGTGACACAAGCAAAAGGATCAAGGGATCTTATTCCGACATAATCGAGAGCCGACAGATGATTAGTCGTGCTGTGACAGAGCATTTGGACCATTTTCACTGAGAGGATAGGAAGTAGCCATTGACAATGGTGATGCCCCACATACAGCTTGCCATGGAAGGAGCCTTGCATTTATGAAAGTGAGAAAGCATTATATTGCAGGATTTCAGAGGACAAAGCATCTCCAAAACTCCAACATATTCTCCCTTACTGCATAATAAGTATTTATTTCATGCTCTTTTACTTTTTACAATTAAAACTAAAAATTATTATTGATATTATATCCTGACTAAGAATAATAAGATAACCATAGCTTGCTTCAAGCCAACAATCTCCATGGGGTTCGACCCTTACTCACGTAAGGTATTACTTGGACGACTCAGTGCACTTGCTGGTTAGTTGTGCGAAGCTGTGAGAAATAGTCCATTAATATTGGCATAAACAATTTTGTGCACCAAGTTTTTGGCGCCGTTGCCGGGGATTGTTTGAGTTTGAACAACTGACGGTGAATCTTGTTGCTTAGATTAGGAAAAATTAGTCATTTTGGTTTAGAGTCACTAGAATTGCATCTTTTATTATCCCTTTTAAAAACTTTTTCAAAAATATTATTTTTCTTTATTAATTTTTAGTTTTTCTGTGAAGTTTGGTGTCAATTGCATGCTTCTCTGTGTCTTTCAATTTTCGAATTGCATGTTCTTTATTTTTTCTTGATCTTCAAATTGTTCTTGTCAATTTTTCTTATTTGATCTTTGGTTTTTCTTGTTCTGTGTGTTTTCATGTTTTCCTTGTACTTTTTCAAAATATTAGTTTTCAAAAATATATTTTTTATATCCAATATTAAAAAACGTTACATTTATAGCTCAGTTGGCTAGAGCGTTGGCTTATGTACTTGGCAATTGGGTATCTTCTTTTTAAAACTTTTTCAAAAATAATTTTTTTCTTTGATTGAATATTGTGCCAAACTTTAAGTTTGGTGTTTTCTTGTTAATCTTTCTTTAATTTTCGAAAATTTTATTGTGATTTTCTAAAAATTTTAAGTTTGGTGTTCTTTCTTTTGTTCTTATTGTTCTTGTGAGTATTCAAAGTGTTCTTGACTCTTCTTTGTGTTTTGATCTTAAAATCTTTAAGTTTGGTGTTCCTTGGTGTTTTTCCTCTAAAATTTTCGAAAACAATGAGCATTAGATCTAAAAATTTTAAGTCTTGGGTCTTTTGTGTGTTTTTCTCTTTCATCATAAAATTCAAAATTCAATATATATATATATATATTTATATTTTTTTTTCTAACTACTTTTAAAGCAATTATTCCGAATTTTTTTCTAAAAATTTTGGATTTCATTTTTAAATTTTTAAAAATCACATCTTTTTCAAAAATATCCTAACCACTTTTTTTCTCCTCATTTTTTTCGAAATTTTTTAAAATATTTTTTTAATTTTATTTTAATTTTTATTTTAGTTTTTATTTTATTTTATTTTATTATCTCAAAAATTACTTTTTTTATAATAAAATAAATCCACATCATCTCCCTTTCTCCATCATGAACCTAAGTGGAAATGAACAGTCCAAAAGGACTCTGGGGTCATATGCTAACCCCACTACTACTTCACATGGGAGTAGTATCTGTATACCCTCCATTGGAGTCAGTAGCTTTGAGTTGAACCCTCAGCTCATTATCATGGTGCAGCAAAGTTGTCAGTATTCCAGTCTTTCACAGGAAGAACCTACAGAGTTTCTGGCACAATTTTTACAAATTGCTGATACAGTACATGATAAAAAAGTAGATCAAGATGTCTACAGATTGTTACTGTTTCCATTTGCTGTAAAAGACCAAGCTAAGAGGTGGTTAAATAACCAACCTAAGGACAGTATAAAGACATAGAAACAGCTGTCAGAAAAATTCTTGAATCACTATTTTCCTCTAAAACAGATGACACAGCTAAGGCTGAGCATCCAAGGCTTCAAACAAGGAGATAATGAATCCCTTTATGATGCCTGGGAGAGATACAGAGAGATGCTAAGAAAATGCCCTTCTGAAATGTTTTCAGAGTGGGTGCAGTTAGACATCTTTTATTATGGGCTTACAGAGCAAGCTCAGATTTCTCTAGACCACTCATCTGGTGGATCAATACACATGAGAAAGATAATAGAAGAAGCTCAAGAGCTTATTGATACAGTTGCCAGAAATCAGCATCTGTACCTAAGCAGTGAACTTTCCATCAACGAAGAGGCTAAAACAGTAACTGTTGAACTCAGTCCTACAGAACAAGTTACTGAATTCAATCAGCAACTGGATTTTCTAACAAAACAGCTAGCCGAATTCAAGGAGATATTACAAGAAACAAGAATGGCTAATATGAATATGAAAATACAGTTGAAGCAAATAGAACAACAGTTATCAAAACAAATAACAGAAAAGTGCCAAGTAGTTCAATTAAGAAGTGGAAAAACATTAAATACCTCACTTCAAGGCAGCAGAAAGCCAAGAAATGAACAGACTGCTACCCAAAATCCCTCTGAGGACAGTCAGAGCCTAGAGAGGAATAATTCTGGCGCTCAAACACCAGAAAATGGGTGGGAAGCTGGCGTTGAACGCCCAACCCATGCTCAGTCCTGGTGTTCAACGCTAGAAACAAGCAAGAAATTGGCGTTGAACGCCCAAAGGAAGCACAGTTCTAGCGTTCAAACGCCAGAAACAGGTAAGGAGTTGGCGTCTAACGCCACTCCAGCTTCTACCCTTGGCATTCAAATGCCAGTGGGAGATCAGACACATACAAGTGCTGATAGCAATCCCTCTAAAAAGGCTTCTCAACCTACATCTGTAGGCAATAAACCTACAGCAACTAAGGTTGAGGAATACAAAGCCAAAATGCCTTATCCTCAGAAACTCTGCCAAGCGGAACAGGATAAGCAATTTGCCCGCTTTGCAGACTATCTCAGGACTCTTGAAATAAAGATTCCGTTTGTAGAGACATTTGAGCAAATACCTTCTTATGCTAAGTTCATGAAAGAGATCTTAAGTCATAAGAAGGATTGGAGAGAAACTGAAAAAGTTTACCTCACTGAAGAATGCAGTGCAGTCATTCTGAAAAGCTTACCTGAGAAGCTTAAAGATCTCGGAAGCTTTATGATACCATGCACATTAGAAGGTACTTGTACCAAGCAAGCTCTATGTGATCTTGGGGCAAGTATCAACCTAATACCTGCATCTACTATAAAAAAGCTTGGGTTGACTGATGAAGTCAAACCAACCCGGATATGTCTCCAACTTGCTGATGGTTCCATTAAACACCCATCAGGCGTTATTGAAGACATGATTGTCAAGGTTGGACCATTTGCCTTTCCCACTGACTTTGTGGTGCTGGAAATAGAGGAGCACAAGAGTGCAACTCTCATTCTAGGAAGACCTTTCCTAGCAACTGGCCGAACCCTTATTGACGTCCAAAAAGGGGAAGTAACCCTGAGAGTCAATGAGGATGAGTTTAAGTTGAATGTTGTCAAAGCTATGCAGCATCCAAACACCCCAAATGACTGCATGAGCATTGATATTATTGACTCTCTGGTAAAAGAGGTCAATATGACTGAGAGTCTCGAATCAGAGCTAGAGGATATCTTTAAAGATGTTCAGCCTGATCTGGAGGAACCAAAGAGAATAATAGAACCTCTGAAAATCCCTCAGGAAGAGGAGAAACCTCCCAAACTCGAGCTCAAATCATTACCACCATCCCTGAAATATGCATTTCTGGGAGAAGATGATACCTTTCCTGTAATCATAAGCTCTACCTTAGAGCCACAAGAAGAGGAAGCACTAATTCAAGTGCTAAGGACACACAAGACAGCTCTTGGGTTGTCCATCAGTGATCTTAAGGGCATTAGCCCATCCAGATGCATGAATAAGATCCTATTGGAAGGTGACGCTAAGCCAGTGGTTCAACCACAAAGGCGGCTGAATCCAGCCATGAAGGAGGTGGTGCAGAAGGAGGTCACTAAATTACTAGAGGCTGGGATTATTTATCCTATTTCTGATAGCCCCTGGGTAAGCCTTGTCCAAGTCGTCCCTAAGAAGGGTGGCATGACAGTGGTTCATAATAAAAAAATGAACTGGTTCCTACAAGAACAATTACAGGGTGGCGTATGTGTATTGATTACAGAAGGCTCAATACAGCTACCAGAAAGGATCATTTTCCTTTACCATTCATAGACCAGATGCTAGAAAGACTAGCAGGTCATGAATACTACTGCTTCCTGGATGGATATTCAGATTATAATCAAATTGCAGTAGATCCCCAGGATCAAGAGAAAATAGCATTCACATGTCCATCTGGAGTATTTGTATACAGAAGGATGCCATTTGGTATGTGCAATGCACCTGCAACCTTTCAAAGATGCATGCTCTCTATTTTCTCTGATATGGTGAAAAAATTTATGGAAGTCTTCATGGATGACTTTTCAGTGTTTGGAGACTCATTCAACTCCTGTCTTGACCATCTAGCACTTGTTCTAAAGAGATGCCAAGAGACTAATCTAGTTTTAAACAGGGAGAAATATCACTTTATGGTGACTGAAGGAATTGTCCTTGGGCACAAAATTTCGAACAAGGGAATAGAGGTGGATCAAGCTAAGGTAGAGGTAATTGAAAAATTATCACCACCTGCCAATGTTAAGGCAATCAGAAGCTTTCTGGGGCATGCAGGATTCTATAGGAGGTTTATAAAAGATTTTTCAAAAATCGTCAAACCTCTGAGTAATCTGCTAGCTGCTGACATGCCATTTATCTTTGATAAGGAGTGTCTGTAGGCGTTTGAGACTCTGAAAGCTAAGCTGGTGACAACACCAGTCATCTCTGCACCAGACTGGACATTACCATTTGAACTGATGTGTGATGCCAGTGACCATGCCATTGGTGTAGTGTTGGGACAAAGGCATGACAAGCTTCTGCACGTCATTTACTATGCCAATCATGTTTTAAATGATGCACAGAAGAACTACACAACCACAGAGAAAGAGTTACTTGCAGTGGTTTACGCCATTAACAAGTTCAGATCTTATTTAGTAGGATCAAAAGTGATTGTGTACACTGACCATGCTGCTCTTAAATATCTACTCACAAAGCAGGATTCAAAACCCAGACTCATCAGATGGGTGTTGCTTCTACAGGAGTTTGATATAGAAACAAGAGTCAGAAAAGGGACAGAGAACCAAGTAGCAGATCACCTGTCCCGAATAGAACCAGTAGAAGGGGCGTCCCTCCCTCTTACTGAGATCTCTGAAAACTTTCTGGATGAGCAACTCTTTGCCATCCAGGAAGTGCCATGCTTTGCAGACATTGCAAACTACAAGGCAGTGAGATTCATACCCAAAGAGTACAGTAGGCAGCAAACAAAGAAATTGATCACGGATGCAAAGTACTATCTTTGGGATGAACCATATCTCTTCAAGAGATGTGCAGACGGAGTAATCCGTAGATGTGTGCCTAAAGAAGAAGCATAGAAGATCCTCTGGCACTGCCATGGATCACAGTATGGAGGACATTTTGGAAGTGAGCGAACAGCCACAAGAGTCCTCCAATGTGGCTTCTACTGGCCTACTCTCTATAAAGACTCCCGAGTGTTTGTACTTAATTATGACAGTTACCAAAGATCTGGCAATCTGCCTCATAATTATGCCATGCCTCAACAAGGGATCTTGGAGATTTAGTTGTTTGATGTATGGGGTATTGACTTCATGGGACCTTTCCCACCATCATACTCAAACACTTATATTCTGGTGACAGTGGATTACGTATCCAAATGGGTTGAAGCTATTGCAACACCCACTAATGATACTAAGACAGTGCTGAAATTTCTCTAGAAATACATCTTCAGCAGATTTGGTATCCCTAGAGTACTAATCAGTGATGGGGGCACTCATTTCTGCAATAAACAACTTTACTCTGCTTTGGTTTGGTATGGAGTTAGCCACATAGTGGCCACTCCATACCATCCACAGACAAATGGGCAAGCTGAAGTCTCTAATAGAGAACTTAAAAGAATCCTGGAACGGACTGTGATTAATTGTAGAAGGGATTGAGTAAGAAGCTTGGATGATGCTATGTGGGAATACAGAACAGCATTCAAGACTCCTATAGGAACTTCTCCATACTAGCTTGTGTATGGAAAAGCCTGTCACTTGTCAGTGGAACTGGAATATAAGGCATATTGGGCAACCAAATTCCTAAACCTTGATGCCAAGTTAGCTGGAGAAAAACGATTGCTCCAATTAAATGAGCTAGAGGAATTCAGACTCAATGCTTTCGAAAATGCAAAAATTTACAAAGAGAAAGAAAAAAGATGGCATGATAAGAAGTTGTCATCCAGAGTCTTTGAGCCAGGGCAGAAAGTTCTGCTGTTTAATTCTAGGCTCAGATTGTTTCCCGAAAAATTGAAATCCCGGTGGAGAGGCCCATATGTGATTACAAGTGTGTCACCATATGGATATGTGGAGCTTCAGGATAATGATTCTAACAAAAAGTTCATTGTTAATGGATAGAGAGTTAAACATTATTTTGAAAGTAATTTTGAGCAAGAATGTTCAAAATTGAGACTTGATTAAAGCTCAGTAATAGTCCAGCTAAGGACAATAAAGAAGCGCTTGCTGGGAGGCAACCCAGTCATTTACAAATCTTATTTGTTAATTAGTTGATTTTTACAGGTTTATGTCAATTATCTTCAAGGTAAAATAGCAATTTCTTGAATTCACAGAGTTACAGAAGGATTCGCAGGATAAAACAGCAAAAAGGAAGCTCACTGGTGCGAAAAAGCCAGTAAGAGCTGTTTTGGGCGTTGAACGCCCAAAAGAAGCATCTACTGGGCATTCAACGCCAGTAAGGATAGCCATATGGGCGTTAAATGCCAAAAGAAGCATCTTTTAGGCGTTGAACGCCAGAAAGAAGCACCTTCTGGGCGTCTAACGCCAGATTTATAGCGTCCTGGGCGTTCAGAAAAACGCCCAGTGACAAAGGAGTTCCTGGCATTCAACGCCAGCTAGAAGCAATAGCTGGGCATTGAATGCCCAGGAGAAGCTGCAAATGGGCGTTAAACGCCCAAAACATGCAGCGTTTGGGCGTTTAACGCCAGGATTGTGGGGAGGAGGTAAATTCGTTTTTACTTTACTTTTTTTTTCAATTTTCATATTTCAATTCATGATTACTTGCAAAAACATGTTTCAAACTTTCATCCTTCAATTCCAAAAATTTTAATCCTAATTTCTAAAATCCCTTTTTAAAAAAAAATATATCAAATGTATCCTAATTCATAAACACAAATCCTTTTTCAAATCCAATCCAACCTCTTTTCAAATTTTTTTTCAAAACTTAATTATCTTTTCAAATTAATCCCAAATCTTTTTTCTAAAATTCAGATTTATCTTTTTAAAAATATCTTCTATATCTTTTCAAATTTCAATTATATCTTTTTCCTATCATATTTATCTTTTACAAATCATATCATCTATCTTATCTTTCTACAAAATTTTCGAAACCCACCCCCTCCCTTTAAATCCACATTCGGCCTCTCTCCTCTCCTCAACAATTCAAAAACTAGCTCTCCTTTTATCCCTCTCCTTTCTTTTCTTTTGCTTGAGGACAAGCAAACCTCTAAGTTTGGTGTGTTTATCCGTGATCACTAAACCATACCCACTAAGATCAAGGCTCCTAAAGGAAAACAACCCACTCCAAGAGGCAAGAAAGAGAGTATTCCAAAACCACTTTGGAATCAAGGGAAGTTCTTAACCAAAGAACATTCAGACCATTACTACAAAATAATGGGTCTAAGGTTAATGATCCCGGAAGTCAAATTCGATCTGAAAGAAGATGAATATCTGGAGATCCAAGAGCAAATTCGAAACAAGAGTTGGGAAATCCTAGCTAATCCTGAAACAAAGGTAGAAAGAACATGGTTCAGGAATTCTACGCTAATCTGTGGCAAATAGACAGGCAGAAAATATATGGAACTGCTCTCTATGACTATCGGACCTTAGTCAGAGGAAAGATTGTTCACATCCACCCTGACAAAATCAGGGAGATCTTTAAGCTACCTCAGCTGAAAGATGACCCAGACTCCTTTAATAGGAGAATGATGAGAACAAATAAAGGCCTGGACAAGATTCTAGAGGACATATGCCTCCCTGGAACCAGGTGGACCACCAGCACCAAGGGCGTCCCAAATCAACTCAAGAGAGAAAATCTCAAACTAGTCGCCAGAGGCTGGCTGGACTTCATTGGGCGTTCTATACTGCCCACTAGCAACCGCTCTGAAGTCACCATTAAAAGAGCAGTTATGATCCACTGCATTATGTTGGGAAGAGAAGTGAAAGTTCATCAGTTGATTTCGTGTGAACTTTACATAATTGCAAACAAGAACTCCAAAGGTGCCAAATTGGCCTATCCTAGATTAATATCTATACTATGTAAAGATGCTGGAGTAAAGATGGGAATAACTGAGTATATCTCAGTTGAGCGACCAATCACCAAAATATCAATGGAAAAACAACAAGTGCAGGATGACCCCATCAAGAGGAGAGCACAGGAATTCCTCCCAGAAATCCCTCAAATTGAATACTGGGAGCATCTTGAAGCATCTGTTACCAAGTTAAAAGAAGCTATGGACCAAATAAAGGAAGAACAGAATAATCAAAATAGCATGCTTTGCAAATTGCTTGGGAAACAAGAAGAGCAAAAGCGTGACTTGAAGGAATTGAAGCGTCAGAAATTGTCTCTTGAAGGACCAAGCACCCCACAGATTAGAGGAACATCCAGTTCTCAAAATAAAGGTTGTTGAGTCCTAATCTTAGCTTTAACTCTGTGATAGTTGTCTTATAGGAATTTACCTTAGAAGTTACATAGGAGTAGTAGTAATTAGTATATCTATGTTGATTTTATTTTCAATTAAGCTATAATTTATTTTTCTCATCATCATCAAATATGAATAAAATAATAGATTTTTAGAATAAAGAGGTAATTTAATTTCGAGTTCTTAATAAGGAAAATTCTAATTATTTATATGTGGTGGCAATACTTTTTGTCTTATGAATGAATACTTGAACAGTGCATATTTTTTATACTGAATTTCATGAATATTAAAATTGTTGGCTCCTGAAATAATGATGAACAAGAGAAATATTATTGCTGATCTGAAAAATCATGAAAAAGTGATTCTTGAAGCAAGAAAAAGCAGTGAAAAAAAAGGAATCATTGGATAAAGAAAAAGAAAAAGCCAAAACATGCAGGTCCAAGTGAAAAGCTTGAGACTGAGTGGTTAAAGTCGTGATCCAAGGCAAAGGAGTGTGCTTAAGAACTCTGGACACCTCTAATTAGGGACTTTAGCAAAGCTAAATCACAATCTGAAAAGGTTCACCCGGTTATGTGTCTGTGGCATTTATGTATCCGGTAGTAATACTGGAAAACAAAGTGCTTAAGGCCACGGCCAAGACTCATAAAGTAACTGTGTTCAAGAATCAACATACTAAACTAGGAAAATCAATAATACTATCTGAATTCTAAGTTCCTATGGATGCCAATCATTCTGGATTTCAAAGGATAAAGTGAGATGCCAAAACTGTTCAGAGGCAAAAAGCTACTAGTCCCATTCATCTGATTAGAATCTGAGCTTCACTTGAAACTCTGAGATATTATTGCTTCTTAATTTCTTTTTATCCTATTTTATTTATCTAGTTGCTTGAGGACAAGGAACAGTTTAAGTTTGGTGTTGTGATGAGCGGATATTTTATACACTTTTTGGGGGTAATTTCATATAGATTTTAGTATGTTTTAGTTAGTTTTTAGTATATTTTTATTAGTTTTTAGGAAAAATTCATATTTCTGGACTTTACTATGAGTTTGTGTATTTTTCTGTGATTTCAGATATTTTCTGGCTAAAATTGAGGGAGCTGAGCAAAAATCTGATTTAGGCTGAAAAAGGACTGCTGATGCTGTTGGATTCTGACCTTCCTGCACTCGAAATGGATTTTTTGGAGCTACAGGAGTCTAATTGGCACGCTCTCAATTGGGTTGAAAAGTAGACATCCAGGGCTTTCCATCAATATATAATAGTCCATACTTTGCTCGAAGATAGATAAAGTAAACTGGTGTTTAACGCCAGTTCCATGTTGCAGTCTGGCGTTCAGCGCCAGAAACAGGTTGTAAGTTGGAGTTCAACGCCAGAAACAAGTTACAACCTGGCGTTCAACTCCAGAAACAGCCCAGGCACGTGAGAAGCTTAAATCTCAGCCCCAGCACACACCAAGTGGGCCCCAGAAGTGGATTTCTGCACTGTCCATCTTAGTTTACTCATTTTCTGTAAACCTAGATTACTAGTTTAGTATTTAAACAACTTTTAGAGACTTATTTTGGATCTCATGACATTTTTAGATCTGAATTTTGTACCTTTTGATGGCATGAGTCTCTAAACTCCATTGTTGGGGGTGAGGAGCTCTGCAGCGTCTCGATGATTTAATGCAATTATTTCTGTTTTCCATTCAACATGCTTGTTCCTATCTAAGATGTTCATTCACGCTTCACTATGAAGAAGGCGATGATCCATGACACTCATCACTTTCCTCAATCCATGAACGTGTGCCTGACAACCACCTCCGTTCTACATTAGATTGAATGAGTATCTCTTAGATTTTTTAATCAGAATCTTCGTGGTATAAGCTAGAATCCATTGGCAGCATTCTTGAGAATCCGGAAAGTCTAAACCTTGTCTGTGGTATTTCGAGTAAGATTCTGGGATTAGATGACTGTGACGAGCTTCAAACTCGCGAGTGTTGGGCATAGTGACAGACGCAAAAGGATCAAGGGATCTTATTCCAACATGATCGAGAACCGACAGATGATTAGCCATGCTGTGACAGAGCATTTGGACCATTTTCACTGAGAGGATGGGAAGTAGCCATTGACAACAGTGATGCCCCACATACAGCTTGCCATGGAAGGAGCCTTGCATTTATGAAAGTGAGAAAGCATTATGTTGCAGGAATTCAGAGGACAAAGCATCTCCAAAACTCCAACATATTCTCCCTTACTGCATAATAAGTATTTATTTCATACTCTTTTACTTTTTACAATTAAAACTAAAAATTATTATTGATATTATATCCTGACTAAGAATAATAAGATAACCATAGCTTGGTTCAAGCCAACAATCTCCGTGGGATTCGACCCTTACTCACGTAAGGTATTACTTGGATGACCCAGTGCACTTGTTGGTTAGTTGTGCGAAACTGTGAGAAATAGTCCATTAATATTGGCATACACAATTTCATGCACCAGCTACATATCGAGCATGAGGAGGCAGCATAGTATGCCGTTAGATAATAGGATTATACCGTACCTTCAGATGGCTGGCCTGGCCCATCTCGCAAGGCTCAATGACCATTGGTTTAAGTTAGATGAGCCATTATTCAGTGCATTTGTGGAGAGATAGCGTCCCAGGTTGTAGCCTACCAATTAGGGCTCCCGATCGACAGTCAGTACGTCAGTGGATGTCTGACGGACTTTGAGAGGTACATCGAAGGAGGCCGTTTGGTTTGGGCTTGGTTTAAGGAGTTGTTAGGTGTGATGCCACCACCGTATTGCATCGACAAGTTCACTGTGAAGTGCACTTGGATGTAGGAGATGTTTCACGCTTTGCAGCCCTAGTTTTCGGATTATAGTATCCTGAAACTCGGTGAAACTCGTCGAAAGTTTCATGAAAACACTAAGCGGATCCTTATTAGTAAACTTAATTCTGGAACGCATTTTTTTCCTAATCGACTATCTATAGTGCACCAAAACTAAGAAACTCTCATCACTAGACATTGTGAGACTCAGTATGACGAAGAATTCACATTTCACAGCTATATATATATATATATATATATATATATATATATATATATATATATATATATATATATATATATATATATTTGCATCATAGAAAATCAAATTAACTTACATCTATTTATATATTTACGTAAATACCTACTAATTCGAATTGGCTCGTGTAGATTTAGTTGTTGGTTTCCTCCATGTAAATTGAAACAACTCTATTCGATTTACTTGGTTATTATTCGAATGAGTAAATCGACTTAGCTTTTATTGATTTACTAAGGGGCTAATCATTCAACTGTAAATCAAATTAGCCTCTTTTGATTTACTTATGACTACATTATTTTTATTGATGCTGATTTGATTTAGTATCTGGATAACTAAATCGAATGACACTGTTTCGATTTACATAGAAATGCCACTAAAGACATGCACGTAACGTAATTTTATTTGGATGATGCACGTAATTTTTTCATGCCATTGATTTATATACGTGATTTATCCGATTTAAAATGTAACGGAATTTTATATATATATTCTAGAAAAATGATTTAAATATTTGACTTTAATGTGATTTCTTTTTGTAAGCATTGTTAAAAAATGAATTTAGATTTTTTTAAATTTGATAATTTTATGTTAAGTGATTTTTTTAATAATTAATTTCAAAAAAAATGAAAAACATGTCTACTGATTGAATTTTCTTATTTTTTTTGTATGTATTTCTAAATATCTATCTAAATGTCTTCACAAAATTTTGGATCTAATGTACAAGTAGTTTGCTAAATATAGGATTTGTTAACTATTTATAAAACAAAATTATTTTCTAATTTTTTTAATAACTAACTTTTAGATATTATTTTAATAATTTAACCTTGTTTTTATTAATCTATTTTAATTTTTATATATAGTAGCGGAAGAAAATTTTACAAAATTAAATCATTAGTTAATAGAATTTTTAAAAATGACCAAATTACGATAAATAATTTATGGTCGTTAGTTTATCCATCATTTTATTATTATTATTGGTACTTTTAAAAATTTCACAAGTTGGATTTATTGTATTTGTTTCTAAGTCTTATTAGACGATAAAAATTCATATAATCAGTTACTGCAGTGACCCCAAAAAAAAATTGTACCAAAAATTTATGATCAAAATTAATTTTGATAACTTAGATTCATATGGTTTTATAATGCAAAAAATGTGCACATTTTATATTCGTTTTTTTCCCCTAATTAGAGTAGGGATGACAAAAAAAAGCCACAAAATTTGATATTCAAAAGAATTATATGCGACATAAATTTAATAGGTATCCAAAAAATTCTCTGAAAATAGAAATAGAAATAGAGGTAGAACAGTAAGGATTAGAATTTTTAGCAGATAGAACCAAGTGACCTAGGCCACTACCTTAACCCAATTGAATATAATAGCCGGGTTAGTTTATATTGATTTGGGTCTTACGCTGTTTTATTTGACATCAGGTCGAGTCCGACTCGAATGAACAAATCTCGATCCGGGTTATAGGACTCGATCGATTTGTGTTTATCCTTATTCTGGGATTGTCATTTATAGCTAAATACAAAAATATAAATAATTAATTAAAATGTTGGTTGAGTGTTCAGCTTATTTAAGTATCGGGGATTCGAATCTCGTCTTGTGCATGCAGTAACCTATTGGCCAGTGGCAGATCCTTAAATGGAGTTCAAATTCGCGACAGATTAGTCCTTAACTTGTTAGGTTGGGGGATACCGTGAACAATAAAAAAAATATTTAATTAAAAAATTATTTGAAATCACAACACTGATTTTAAATGCAAAGAAATATTATTCTTAGATGAACATTGTGAAATTTAAATTGATATAAATTTTTGGTAGTAGAATATATGAATTTTTTTGTTTAATAAGACTTACACTTTGTTTGGATAGAAGATGGAAAATGGAAGAAAAGAAAATAGGAAAAAAAATAGAAGGAAAAAAAACAAGAGAAAAAGTTGATTTTTTTATATTGTTTGGATGAAGAGAAAATGGATGGAAAAAAAGATAGAAAGCAAATAATAACCAAATAAAATTACATTAATACCCTTCATTTTTCTTTTGCTTTTTTTAACACCATGGATAAATTAATAATTTGACTTTCATTTTAGAATTATCATCCATTTTCATCGCAAGTTTGAGGGAAAAATTTAGGGGTGGATCTCATGCCACTATTTTTCCTTTCCTTCCAATTTCTATTGTCATCCAATCAATAGAAAATAAAATGTTTTTCTTCATTGTATTTTCTATTGATCCAAACAGTGCGTTAGAGGAAATCCAATGCTAATAAAATCCAAGCCTCACTTATTGTTTGTCAGATAAAGAACAAAGACCTAACATTGGAAAAAATTATGTTATACGAAATATTTGGAGTCTTATTCAGAGAGATTTAGACTTCTTTAAAAATAGCCAATAATACTTAAACATGTGTTAATAATAAAATAAAAAATTCAAAATGAATATAAACGCATTATATATATATATATATATATATATATATATATATATATATATATATATATATATATATATATATATATATATATATATATATATAAGGTAACTCCGTCTATGTTACATTTGCAATACATAGCCGGTCTCAACCCCGGATAAAGGAGGAGGGTTGTGTTAGGTCTTCGACAACCAACATAAAAATATAGTCGAACCCCATGACATGAATCAAAGACATTATTGCGCTAAAGTTAGGTCGTTGCCCGGAAGTAACACGATGTATGGCTCGAGTACGGTGTCAAATGAGCAAGAGCCGCTGCATCGGTACCTGGATGTAGTGTTAAATGAGCAAGGATTCTCACATTTTCGTGAACAGACGAGGGTAAATAAGCTAGTTCACAAAGTAAAAGGTAAAGGTCAGAGCGACAGAAGGTTGAGATTTGGGACATGGAACATAGGCACTCTAACAGGAAAATCCATAGAAGTGGTGGATACCATGACAAGGAGGAAGATTAACATTATGTTCCTACAAGAAATAAAATGGGTTGGTGCGAAGGCTAGGGAGTTGGATACTTCTGGTTTCAAACTTTGGTATACAGGAAAGGTGAAGAATAGGAATGGGGTTGGAATAATTGTGGATAAGCAATAGAAAAAGAACGTAGTGGATGTCAAGAGGGTGGGAGATCGGATCAACTCTATCAAACTTGTGGTGGAAAGAGGTGCTTTCCATGTGATTAGCGCTTATGCACCGCACGTGGGTTCAGACGAACAACACAAGATAAGGTTTTGGGAGGATCTAGAGAGTTTGGTTCAAGACATACCTTTGGGAGATAAGATTTTCTTAGGAGGAGATTTAAATGGCCATGTTGGGAGAGAAGTGACTGGATATGGGAGTATTCACGGAGGCCATGGTTTTGGGTGATCAATGCCGAGGGTAAAACTATTTTGGACTTTTTCTCAATCTTTGATCTTTTAATTGCAAATACATGTTTTAAAAAGAGAGACAAACATCTTATAACCTATAAGAGTGGCATGACAAGCTCTCAAATTGACTTCTTCTTGTTGAGGAGAGTTGACCGAAAATTTTGTATTAATTGTAAAATTATTCCGGGAGAGAGTTTACAACACAACATAGGGTGCTTGTCATGGATTTTTGCGTTGAGCAAAAATTGAGGAAAAGACATCATATGAAGAATCCAAGGACGAGGTGGTGGCGGATGAAAGGTGAAGAACAAAGAAGCTTCCTAAGACGGGTAGGAGAATAGGCAAAGTGGGATGACAATGGAAGCGCGGAAGAGATGTGGAGGGAAATGGCAAAAGTTATTAGAAAAACAGCAAAAGAAAGCTCTGGTGAATCTAAAGGAATAGGACCAAGAGACAAGGAGTCATGGTGGTGGAATGTGAGTGCACAAGATAAGATAAAGATAAAAAGGGAGTGCTTTAAAGAGTGGTCTTTATGCTGCAACGTAGATAACTGAGAAAAATATAAGGTGGCTAAGAAAGAGACAAAAGTGGCTGTAAGTGAAGCAAGAACAAGAGCATATGAGGGTCTCTACCAGTCTTTGGGCACGAAAGAAGGAGAAAAAGGTATATATAGAATTGCAAAGAGCCGTGAAAGAAGAACGAGAGATTTGGATCAGGTTAAGTGCATAAAGGATAAGGATGGAGAGGTGTTGGCTCAAGAGAAGAAGATTAATGAAAGGTGGAAGAGCTACTTCTACGAGTTATTTAATGAGGGATAGAAGACTCTTCCGAGCCTTGGTCGGTTATGCACAAGGGAAGAAAATAAAAACTTTGACTACTATCGAAGGATCTGAGACTTCGAGGTAAAAGAGGCTCTAAAGCAGATGAAAAATGACAGGGCAGTAGGACTTGATAATATCCCGATTGAGGTTTGGAAGGGTCTTGGAGAAAAACACATCAACTGGTTAACCAAGCTTTTTAATGAGATTTTAAGGTCAAAAAAGATGCTTGATGAGTGGAAAAAGAGCACCTTGGTACCTATCTACAAGAATAAGGGGGATATACAAAGTTGCGGAAACTATAGATGGATCAAGCTTATGAGTCATACCATGAAGTTATGGAAAAGGGTGATAGAACGGAGGTTGAGAAAAGGGACACAAGTAACAGAGAACCAATTTGAATTTATGCCAGACAGATCTACCACTGAAGCGATATACCTATTAAGCAGGATGATGGAGAGGTATAGTAGTAATAAAAGGGATCTACATATGGTGTTTATTGATTTGGAAAAAGCGTATGATAGAATACCAAGGGAGGTCTTATGGAAGGTTTTAGAAAAGAAGAGAGTAAGGATCGTATATATTCGTGCAATTAAAGACATGTATGATGGAGCCACAACTAGTGTGAAGACCCAAGGTGGTATGACAGAGGAATTTCCTATTGGTATAGGATTAAACCAGGGATCATCCTTAAGTCCATACCTTTTCACATTAGTTTTGGAAGTACTCACAGAGCACATCCAAGAGCCTGTGCCATGGTGCATGCTTTTTGCCGATGATATCGTCCTTATGAGAGAGTCAAGGGAAGACATAAATAAGAAGTTGAAGTTATGGAGAGAAGCTCTAGAAGTGTATGGTCTGTGCATAAGCCGTAGCAAGAGGGAATATATGGAATATAAGTTCAGTCTGAGAAGGAAAACCCTAATATAGAGGTGAAAATTGGAGAAAACATCCTACGAAAAGTTAAAAGTTTTAAGTATCTTAGGCGCATCATACAGGATAATGGAGAGATTGAATAGGATGTAAATCATAGGATCCAAGCAGGTTGGTCAAAATGGCAGAGTGCATTTGGTTTTATATGCGACAAAAAAGTGCCTTTAAAACTTAAAGGTAAATTCTATCGCATCGCTATAAGACCGGCTATGCTTTATGGTACGGAGTGTTGGGCGGCTAAAGGGGAGCACGAACATAAGTTGAGTGTGGCAGAGATGAAGATGTTGAGATGGATGAGTGGTCATACGCGATTGGATAAAATAAAGAACAAAGATATAAGGGAGAGAGTTAGAGTAGCACCCATTATGGAAAAGATGGTTGAATCGCGTCTCAGGTGGTTTGGACATGTGAGAAGAAGACCGATAGAACATCCAGTCAGGAGGGTGGATGAAATAAAAGATGGACAAGGGGCGAACGGCAGAGGAAGACCTAAGAAGACCATCCATGAGGTGGTCAAACGAGATCTACATGTAAACGGTCTCTCTGTAGACATGATACATGACAGAGCACAATGGCGTCGTTTGATTCATGTAGCCGACCCCACTTAGTGGGACAAGGCTTTATTGTTGTTGTATATATATACGAGGTCATATAACCGTTATTGTTAATAAATTATCATTATATTATTATATATATTCGTTACATACATTTTTATTCTCATAATTTCTTCTAATTTTCTTTAATCTTCTCTCAAATTTCTGAAATTAAAGTTCTACTGATATTTTTTTTGTTCAAAAAATAGATCCAAACCAATTCAACTATTTTTTCAATTACTTACAATTTTTTTTTTCAAAATCCAAATACTTAACAATGTCAACCTTCAAACTCTCAAATTTCAAATAAAAACTTCACACTATCAAATACATTTTAAAATCCAAATCTACAAAATTTTCCTAATTTTAATTTTTTAAGTTCCTTAAAATAATTAATTTCCTATGTTCTAACTACATAATCAAAATTCACATACACTGCATTGTCCATTTTCTTCCATATTTAACCCTCTTCGAGACATGACTCATCTGTTGTTGATGGCTCTTCTAACCCATCTCTTTAAACTCCGAAACATTCTAGTCCAAATTTGTAATATTCAGAATTTGCCAATCTTCATAGATTAGATGCTATCGACCTCAATGATGTTGAAATTGAAAATCATAGGCAAGATATTATTCAACACTATCAATGGGAAGAGGATGAGATATTGATCAGTGCATAGTTGAATATTTCAACTAATTTTATAGTTGGTATCAGCAAAAGGGCAAAATATTTTGGAGTCGAATCTGTAGCTATTTGTAGAATTTAACGCTGACATGAAAAGGGGGACAATTGCATATAGAAAACGATGGTATAAGATTAATAAGGCAGTTGCATAATTTGTTGGTTGCTACAATCAAGCTAGTCAAAATATAAGGAGTAGTTCGAACGCTGATGATATAAAAGAGTTGGCCTATAAACTCGATTCCATAAATTATGGTAAAAAATTTACTTTTGAGAGGTATTAAAATATTCTTCATTTGGAACAAAAATGGAGAAGTCAACTACCAACACAAAGTGGAGGCTTAAAGAGAATTAAAGTTACTGCAACTAGAACATACTCATCATCATCAAATTTAGAAGCACCATTGGCTGAGAAAACTGGTGTAGACTCTCCCGTTCGTCCACAAGGATCAAAAAGAGTAAGAGAAAAGGTAAGAAAAAAGCATAAATGTCTGAAGACCTTAGCAAAAAGAAATCATTAGTTGTTAAGAAATTATCTCTCATGAAAAATATTAAGAGTGTTAGGAAAAAGAACTAATGGATAGGGAAAAAGAAAGAGAAGAGAAGAGAGAACATAGAGAAAAGATTATGATAATCAAAGAAAAGGAGCTACAAATCCAAGTGGCAATAAAGAAACAAGAATTATAAACTCAGAGGCATATTAAAGAACTAGAGATAAATGCAAAGGAAAGGAACATGGAAAAGATAGCTAAGAAAATGGAAAGAGAAATAGATATGAAAATACTTAATTGCATGTGAAAAAATAATTAACAAGTGGTTTACTTAATGGTTCATTGTATTCCTAGAGTTAGATAGTCTGTTTTATTTTCATAGTGTATTTTCATAAGTGATGAACTTTGTTTTATTTCATTGGATGTAGTATGTTTTATTTATTTGTGATATAACTTTTAAAATTAGTCAATATTATTATATGTTGTTATTTATAAAAGTAACTGTTGCAAAACTAACTATTTTCTAGTTGCTACAAATTAGCCGTTTCAAACTAAATAAGAAAAAACTAGCCATTATGAAGTAGATGTTACAAAACTAGTCATTGAGAAGTAGTTACTTGTTGCAGAGGCACTTATAAATATCAATTATCAAACATAAAGGTTTGTAAATGGCCTAGAGAAGGGGGTTGAATCCACGACCTCTTTTTTAGACTTCTTTTGCTTTTGCTTCTAACTGGAATAGAAACTTAATTGTTGTTAAGTTTGTCAAGTTGAGATTTCAGGAGATAATTTTATTTTGTCTCTTCACAATACGATCAGGAACAGAGCAGCTCTTAGATTTTGGATAGCTGTGACTTCTGAGAAATAAACAATGCAAGAGACATTTTTATTTTATCTCATATCAAAGTAACATAGAAGAAGAGTAGAGATGAGAGAATCACACAATTATGTATCCTGGTTTAGCCACCATGTGCAACGTGACCTACATCCAGTCTCTCCCACAATAGTAGTGAAATTTTCACAATTATTACAAACACCAATTTTCTTAAGATTCAACCTAATCCTATCTGGGACAAACCCAGCTTCTACTCAAGTTAGATTTGGCTAGGTTCACTCCCTAGACTTTCAACTACTAAGTGCTCACCCAACTTAGCAAGGAAATCTCTCAGAATCATGATACAATCACTAAGTGCTCACCTAACTTAGCAAAGGAATTTTCTCAAGATCATGTATAAAAAATAGAAAAACATACAAAAGAGTTTAACATAATTTTTTGGCTTTTTTGGATAACTCTCTTTGTCTTTTCTCTCAATGGCTTTTACTGATACCTTACTTAATGCCTTTTTCATTGAAAAAGAAATAAAGAAAGATAAACACTGAAGAACAGAAAATTTAATGTAAATTCATGAAGGAGAAGAAGGGATAGCTTGTAAGCTATGAAGACTCAAACTTATGTGCTCACTCCTTGCTTCAATTTCTGTCTGTTTATCCCTTTAATAAAGGAGTAAAGTTTTCAAAACTTGAACTTGGCTTGACAAACTTTGACTTCTTCTTTCCCAAACAATACAACAGCAGCACAGAGAAGAGATGAGACAGCAGTAACGATTAAAGTTAACATGCATTCTTACCTAACTGCTTCTCTTTCTTCCTTTTTCAAATTTGTTCAAGAATCTGAGTCATTCATTAATACTTTTGCTCCAAGTTTTGTTCTTGACCCTTGATTTGTAGCAGAGCTTCATAACCTCTATTTTTTTCAAGTTTTCGGTTTTGTGCATGTAGGATGAAAGCATCTTCAACAAGAAACAATGAAGTACAGAGATGGAAAAGATTTTCTGATTTACCTTTGAATTTGATCTTTGCTTTTTTGTCCTAGCCTCTGACTTTGTTCTTCTTTCTCTTTTGTTTCTTGATTTTGGTAATCACTTTTTTCTTCTTGATTTGAACCCTAGTCAGACTTTCTTTTTCTTGCTTGCTTTTTGGAACTGATTCACGTGGGTTGAGAAGAGAGGGAACGAGTTCGGTCACTTTGGCTATGAGTCAGAGAAAAATGAGTTGCTTCTTTCTATCTAAGTTAGTGATTAGCAATTATTCCTTGGGCCATTAGTGAGTGAATGAGTTAAATACTATGATTATGGGTCTAGACTATCATTGGGCCTTGCTTGATACTCTTTCTTTTAAATTTTTCCTGCACACTAGCCAAACAAATTATTCTCACTACTTTGGACTTTTTGGCCCAATATTATAATATTTGATCATTATCAAATTATTGTTATTATTTCTTCAAACCCAACAATTTCTCTCTTGATGACAAATATTATAAAATAAATTATAAACAAAAGATATGAGAAGAGTTTAAAGGAACTTTCCTTTGATGATTCAATCCTAAATTTTGAACTCCCCCTTTCTTTTGTTCTGTTGGCTCCTCTTGAATGTGAGCTTTTTTTCAACATGTGACAGTCATTCAACTAGTAATTTTTATGCAGAAAAAATGTACTTATAATGGTAATCATTCTAAGATTAAAATAACTTTATAAGAAATCTTATGTACCAATCAAAGCAAATGAAACAGTCTGATAAATCATTTTTCAGAAAATTTTATATAGGCTATCAATCTTCAACAAATAGCCATAAATAAATTTGAACAATTAGAGCTGTAAGCAGTTTAAACAGTTTTGAACAGTTCTAACAGCAGCATCAATAATCAACACCAACAATTCATTTTTCATACTTACTCCCCCTTTTGTTATCAAGGATGTGTAGTATTTTCTGCACAAAAATTTGTTAGACACCAAGAAATGTATCAGTTCAAGTTAAATGTCTATAAGTCACTATTACAGTCATCCATTAAACTAAAGAGTGTCAATGAATCAGAACATAAACATCAGAGAGTAGTTTTCATGATCGGCAGCAGAGACAAAAGACTTAGACATCAGATCCCTCATCCTCGGTTCCCAAGATTTCTTCTTCTTCTTGATCAAACAATATTTGGTCATCTTCCAAGGATTCAATATACTTTAAAAGTACTTCAACTCGGCTTTGGATGTCCTCAAAGAATTTTTATTTTATATAGCAAGTCTTCTAGCTTGCTGACTTGAGTTGATCATGTGCTTGGTCAGATTCGCAAATTCTTGTAATACATCTTTCACAGTACTATTTACCAAGTATTTGTTAGATGATGATGTGCCAAAAACTAATGGAGGAGGGATGCTTTCATCTGCTTCTTCTTCCATAGTCGTGTCTTTCGCAATCTTAATCCCTTTTTTCTTATTTTGTTTGACTGCACCATCGCCTTTAAGATATAAACCTTTATTCTCTTGGGTCTCATTATTCATATCAATACCAAAATACTCAAAGAAACAAGTCAAAAATATATCATATGGTAATGAAATATTTTTATCATTACGGACGTAGTCATACATATGAGTATCATCAGATATGCAAATGAAATTTTTGCTTTGTTGATAATGGCATAGAGAACCAAAGTGTTACAAAGAGTAACCCTTTGATAGAAACCATTTTGTAGCATGAGAATATGAGTAATAATACGGTGCAATTGGACTTTAACAGGACCTAAAGCTCTGTGGTTATGGGTGACACCATATATGAGTGAAATATTCTCACATATGTTGGCCAAAACATCCTTGTGTGAAATGTTCAGATCATTGTCCCATTTACTAGTGATGTAAGCATTGACACCAACATCATAGTAATCTAGGACTTCACTAATGGATTCTTTGTTCAAATGAATTTCATGGCCCTTAACATAAGAGTGAATAGATTCTTCATGATAGTACATAATGGCATAAAATTCTCGAACTAAATCGGGGTAAACTGATTTTCGAATATCAAAAAGATTTTTTCAGTCCAAATAAATAATTCTATCAACAAAGTTTATCCTCTTTTTAGCCAGAAATTTTAAATCAACCACATAGGTTAAGCACAAAAGACGGTTAGAAACTATATCTCTATAGAATTCAAAATTCATGCTAGAGAAGAATCGAAGAGGATCAAAATGAGTGTGAAAGGTTATTGAAATGAGATTTGAACCCAACAGGATCTTGCAGGTTCTTTCATAGACTTAAGCAAGGTTCTACAATTACCTTTGGTTGCTCGATTCGAGGGTGAAAAATGTCCTTGAGGATGAGATAAAGAACGTGGAGAAGGAGATGTGGGTGGTTCTTTGTCGGTTGTGTGTTTCTTCCCTTTTGCGGCATTAGCCCTAGATGTCCCAACCTCTGGTGGTGCCGTTGATGGACGACGAGAGGTTGTCTTAGTCTTAGCCATGTTTTTTGGAATGGGAGAAGAATGCGAAGAGGAATGAGAGTATATGTAGATGTGGATGTGAGCTTGACCTTTTGGTGGAAGATTTTTTGAAGCACGGTAGATACCAGAGCCTTTTCTTGTAGCCACGTTCTTTCTCATCTTTATAAATTTCTCAATGAATGCAGTTTCGAGAATCGATGGAAGTTGGAAAAGAAAATGAGTGGTTTACAAAGAGTAACTTCTATAAATTCTTGAGTTTTTTTGAAAACATAAAATGATATTTAAAGAAAATAAAGAAGTGTTTTAAAATAAATGATTTTCAAAAGATATACAATCAAACAGTTGAAAAGATAAGTAAAAAATTTTTGAAAAATAGAACTTGATTTGACTTGGTGAAAAATCCTAAAATCAATTATTTTAAATTTATAATAAAAAAGAAATAAGGCCCATTTCATAAAATAGAACTTCTCCTTTTGGACCAAATCGTGGTGTTAAAGAAACACAATGAACCACCAAAAAGATCCAGCTTTGACCCTATTAATTAAAAATACCAACACTTAGTCTTATATCAAGGAAACCTATAAGGATTTATCAATTGTCCAGTTTTATCTTCTATCGACTGATGCGTGAGCATCTTTGTTATCTTTTCCTAATAAATTTGCATTTACATTGTTGAGTTTAATCAAGAATTAATTATCTTTTAGTCACTATGGATGCTACTTTGAGTCTCGTGTAATTTTGTTTATTTTAGATAGCATTTGGCTGGATTTGATGGAGAGAAAGCTTGCACAATTGGAAGGAGCACAAGAATTAAAGGAGATGATCATCGACCTAAGAGATAAAAACAAACAAAGAGCTTTATCATCAAATTAATTTAGGAATTTAGTACAAACAATACCCAAGGTAGTTCTCAACTTGCAAAATCTGTCTTCAGAAAGTGATTTTGTAAATATATCAGCAAGTTGATCATCAAATTTTACAAATTGAATGTTAATGGTTCTCTTTTGCACATGTTCTCTAATGAAGTGAAATCTCACTTTAATGTGCTCGGTTCTAGAGTGTAGAATAGGATTTTTAGAAATGTTTATTATACTCATGTTATCACACATCAAGAAAATATTATTGACTTACAATTTGTAATCTGTAAGTTGAGTTTTAAGTCAGAATATTTGTGAACAACAAGAGAAAGCGGCTATGTATTCAATCTCGATTGTGGACAAGGCAACAATGGCTTGTTTTTTGCTGGACCATACATTGAGTGACTGTCCAAGAAAGCAACAAATCCTATAAGTGCTTCTTCGATCAACTCGATCACCAGCAAAATCTATATTACAATAATCCACTATACAAAACTCATTAGATTTAGGATATCAAAGGCAAAAATTAGAAGTGCCATGTATATATCTAATTATTCTTTTGACGGCTAAAAGATGGAATTCTTTTGGGTGTGATTGGAATCTAGAACAAACTCCAACACTTTGAACTATGTTTGGTCTTGAGGATGAGAGATACATGAGAGATCTGATCATTTCTCTATACCTTGTTTCATCCACAACTTTGCCATTTTCATTCTTTTCAAGTTTAGAGTTTGGATGCATTGGTGTTCTCATTGATTTAGAATTTTCTAAACCAAATTTTTTAACCAACTATTTGGCATATTTACCTTAATGCACAAAAATACCACTAGGAGTTTGTTTAAATTGGAGCCCAAGAAAGAATGTGAGTTCTCCCATCATTTATATCAAACCCATTAGTCTTTAAATTTTCAAAATCAGCACACAAGACTTCATTAGCCGAGCCAAACATAATATCATCTACATAAACTTAAACTAGAATGAAATAATCATTAGATTCTTTGATAAAAAGAGCTATATCTTTGGTACCTCTTTATAAGCTATTTTTCAATAAGAAATTGCTAAGTCTCTCATAACAAGCTCTAGGAGTTTGTCACAAACCATAAAGAACTTTTGAAAGTTTAAAAATATGATTTGAAAAATTTTTGTTTTTAAAATCGGGAGGTTGAGTCATGTATACCTTTCTATCAATAATACCATTTAAAAAGGCATATTTGACATCCATTTGAAAATATTTGAATCCCTTGTGTGCTGCATAACCAAGTAACAATCTTATTGCTTCCATTCTCGCAACCGGAGCAGAAGACTCATCGAAGTCAATACTCTCTTCTTGATCATATCCTTGAACCACGAGTCTTGCTTTGTTTCTTGCAAAACTACCATTTTTACCCAACTTGTTCTGAAAGATTCACTTAGTTCCCGTCACCTTTTTCCTATTAGAATTTGGTACCAACGTTCAGACTTCATTTTTCTCATATTGCATTAATTCCTCTTCCATTTCTTTATGATGAATTTTCAATAGCTTCCTCCATATTTTGTGGTTTGATTTGAGAAATGAAGGAAAGATCATTTTGTTCCATCCATTTTCTATTTGAAGATCTTATGATAACACCTTGTAATGGATCTCCAATTATAAATTCTTGTCGATAGTTCTTCAAGAACTTCCATTCTCTGAGTTTGGGTAATGTGAGAGCAGATCTAGTCTGATTTGGTTCAAGATTATTGATATCTCTAGATATTTCTGCTGTAGTGGGAGACAAAAATGATTTGTCTCCTGTAGTTTGGTCTGTAGAATCAAAATCAGAGACTTCTTCCAAGGATTCTGATTTGTCTTAAACTTGGGTTTCACTTAAGTTCTTTTCAACTGGATTTCCTACATCATTGTCTTTTACAATACTTGAAATTGAGTTAGATTTACAGAAAGTAACATGTATGGTCTCTTCAATGATCCTATGTTCTTTAAGGTATACTCTATAAGCCTTGCTAGTGGTTGAGTATCCTACAAAGGTAAATTCATATGACTTTGGATCAAATTTTTCAAGATTGTCTTTTGTGTTCAAAACAAAATATTTAAATCTAAAGACATGAAAGTACTTTAGATTAGGAGATTTCTTTCCATAACTCATATGGTGTTTTCTTTAAAAACTTTCAAATGATAGTTTTATTCAAAATATAGCAAGCTGTATTTACAATTTCAGCCGAAAGAAATTTGGCTATATCACGTTCACAAAGCATGGCTCAAACCATTTCTTGAAAGCTTCTATTTCTCCTTTCAACAATCTCATTTTGTTGAGATGTCCTAGGACAAGAGAAGTTGTGTGATATACCAAATTCATTAGAAAATTATTCAAAGTCTTTATTTTCAAATTCTTTTCCGTGATCACTTCTTATGGAAGAAATTTTCATATCCTTTTTATTTTGAATCTTTTTGCATAAAATAGTGAAAGATGAAAAACCATCATTCTTATGAGCTAGGAAGAGAACCCAACCAAATTTAGTATAGTCATCAACCACAACTAAGTCACAGTGTTTACCTCCTAAGTTTTGGATTCTAGTAGGACCAATAGGATTAATATGTAGCAATTCCAATAGTCTCTTAGTTGAAATATTTTCCTTGGGTTTAAAATAGCTTTTAGTTTGTTTACCTATTTGACAAGCATTACAAGTGATGTCTTTGTCAAATTGAATTTTAGGAAGGCCTCTGACTAAGTCCTTTTTGACAAGCTTAGAAATTTGAAATATGCTAGCATGTCCCAATCTCTTATGCCATAACTATTTTTAGAAATCAATGGATGTAAAACACACTACATTTTATTCTTTTAGTTCCTCCAAAGTAAGATCATACACATTATTACATCTTCTTGCAATAAACAAAATATCACCTGATTTTTTTATCAACAACTAAGCATTCTAACTTTTTGAAAGTAACCCAATATCCCAAATCATATAGTTGACTAATGCTTAGAAGGTTGTGCTTTAAGCCATCAATAAAAAATACATTGTTTATGAATGTGAAAAAATTCTTACCAACTTTACCTACGACTATTATCTTTCTTTTTTTCATCATCCCCGAAAGTCACGAAACCTCCATCGTACTTGTTGAGTTTGATAAAGAATGTTGACTTTTTGATCATGTGCCTTGAACATTAACTATCCAAGTACCACATGTCCTTCACTTCTTGAATACAAGGCAAATCTGTACAACACTTTAGGTGCTCTTAGGTATCCAAATCATTTTGGATCCTTTGATGCTAAACCATCATGGCTGCCTAAACACATTAAAATCTCTAACAATCTTGTACACTTTACATCAAACTTTTATTTTAAAAATGAAATATTGATGAGATGATTGTCCATATTTCTTTCATGTTTGACAATGATTCTTCTTTATTGATTTTTGATGAGTGGATAATTTATACGCTTTTTGGCATTATTTTTAGGTAGTTTTTAGTACGATTTAGTTAGTTTTTAGTATATAATTATTAGTTTTTATGCAAAAATCATATTTCTAGACTTTACTATGAGTTTGTATAATTTCCTATGATTTCAGGTATTTTCTGGCTGAAATTGAGGGACCTGAGCAAAAATCTGATTCAGAGGCTGAAAAAGAATTGCAGATGCTGTTAGATTCTGATCTCCCTGCACTCAAAATGGGTTTTCTGGAGCTACAAAAGCTCAATTGATGTGATCTCAATTGCGTTGGAAAGTAGACATATTGGGCTTTCCGGAAATATATAATTGTTTATACTTTGCTCGAGATTTGATGGCCCAAGTTGGCATTCCAAGTTAGCATAAAAATTCTGGCGTAAAACACCCAAACTGGCACCAGAATTGGAGTTAAACGCCCAAACCGGCACCAAAGCTGGCGTTTAACTCCAAGAAAAGTCTATGAACGTGAAAGCTTCAATGCTCAGCTCAAGCACACACCAAGTGGACCCCGGAAGTGGATTTCTGCATCATTTACTTATTTCTGTAAACCCTAGGCTACTAGTTCATTATAAATAGGACCTTTTACTATTGTATTTTCATCTTTTGATCATCTTTGATCTTGGGATCAGGTCTTTGAACCCTTTTTCGTTTGTTTCATGCTATTTGGGAGGCATGGCCATTCAGTCATGCCTAGACCTTGTTCTTATGTATTTTCAACGGTGGAGTTTCTACACATCATAGATTAAGGTGTGGAGCTCTGTTGTTCCTCATGAATTAATGCAATTACTACTGTTTTCTATTCAATTCAAACTTATTTTTGTTCTAAGATATCCATTTGCATCTCAACTTGATGAATGTGATGATCAAGTGACACTCATCACCATTCTCACTTATGAATGCGTGCCTGACAACCACTTCTGTTCTACTTGAAAACAAGCTTGAATGCATATCTCTTGGCCTCCTGGTCAACGATGCATGGTTGCCTCTCCGACAATAGAGTCTTCCATTCCGTGAGATCAGAGTCTTCGTGGTATTAGCTAGAATCAATTGGCAACATTCTTGAGATTCGAAAAGTTTAAACCTTGTCTGTGTTATTCCGAGTAGGATCTGGGATGGGATGACTGTGAAGAGCTTCAAACTCGCGACTGTGGGGCGCAGTGACAGTGCGCAAAAGGATCAATGGATCTTATTCCGACACGATCGAGAATCGACAGCTGATTAGCCATGCTAGAAACCGTAGAGGACCATTTTCACTAAGAGGATGGATGATAGCCATTGACAACGGTGATCCACCTACATACAGCTTGCCATGGAAAGGAGTATGAATGATTGGATGAAGGCAATAGGAAAGCAGAGGCTCAGAGGGAACAAAGCATTTTCATACGCTTATCTGAAATTCCCACCAATGAATTGCATAAGTATTTCTATCCTATTTTATGTTCTATTTCGTTCTTTTAATTATCAAAACCCCATAACTATTTGAATCCGCCTGACTGAGATTTACAAGATGATCATAGCTTGCTTCAAGCCGACAATCTTTGTGGGATCGACCCTTACTCACGTAAGGTATTACTTGGACGACCCAGTGCACTTGCTAGTCAGCTGCACGAAGTTGTGTATCACGATTTTGTGTACCAATTTTTCAAAATGATGTGAGGTTTGAAATCTTTTATTTTTGGAGGTTGAGGCTTTATTTTCAACACTTAGTTTTAAAAAAATAGTTTCATGTTTATCAAAATACCCCAATCTAAATTTTTTTAAATAATGGTCTTTGACTAGCTAGTAATTTGTCTAAGTTACTAGAACTTTGAGAAAATTTAGCTGTATCTTGATTTAAATCTTTAATCACTTTATGCAATCTTTCATTTTCATCAATTCGGTCCATTAAATCAATAACCGAATATTTTCATTTAAGTTTTTCATTTTCAATTTCGAGCTGCTTATTTTTCTCAAGTAAATCAACAGTATTTTCGGTCTCACTCAATTTTTTTATGGTATGCATTTTCAGCTTTTAAAGAATCATTTTCAGCTTTAATTTCATAGCATCTATTCAAAACTTTTCTCGCATGTCCAGTTAAATCATCAATCATTTGACAGAGTTCTTCATTAATTAAAACAGAAATATCATTTACCTCTTCCGCTTTATCATGATCAGCCATAAAGCAAACATGAGCTTCATGTTCAAATTCTTCTTCTTTCTCTGAATCATTTTTCAAGTCTTTCCACGAAGCCATAAGAACTTTTTTCTTATCCTTCCTTGTCTTGTCTTCTTTTTTGATCTTGGGACAGTCATACTTGTAGTACTTGACTTCCTTGTAGTGATGACAGATAATTTTGCTGAGCCATCTTTTGTGTTCCTTTAAGCTTGAACTTTTTACTCCTTTCTTTATTCCTCATGAGCCTCTTTATAACCTCCTAACAAAAAATACAATTTCGTTATCTATTAAACTATCATTGGAATCATCTTTCAATGACTTAACAGTAGATTTCAAAGCCACTCATTTCTTTTAATTGTCACGGTTCATGTGGGTGGTTTCATAAGAAATGAAATTTTCTCTCAACTTATCATAAGACATCTGTTTCAGGTTACCACTCTCAGCAATGACAATTGCTTTTGCTTTTCACTTTTTGGTAAGGCTTTTCAGTATTTTTCTCACTAGCACTAGTTTGGTGTGAGTCATCCCCATAGCATCCAAGCTATTGTTGATGACTGAGAATCTCTCGAACATTTCATCTATGGTTTCTCCTTCCTTCATAGCAAACATCTCATATTCTTTTCTCAGCATGTCGATCATTGTTTCCTTCACTTGTTCAGTGCCCTCATGAGTGACTTCGAGTTTATCCCAATTTTTTTTTCGCTGTTTTATACCTTGATACCTTCCAATACTCCTCAAAATAATTAAGTAGTGCATCATATTAATTGCTTTAGCGTTCAACTCCACCTTTTTCTTGTCTTCATCATTCCATTCAGCTTCTTCTTTGGGTGTCACAACTCCTTTTGCACTTGTTTGGTAGGAACTTGTGGACCGTTCATGATGATCTTCTAGATATTATAGTCAACAGATTGGACAAATATCCACATTCTTTCCTTCCAGTAGTTGTAGTTCTTGCCGTTGAAAAAATGATGTCTGTTGTTGGACTGACCTTCAGTAAGTGTGTAAGCCACGACATTCAAACCCATGTTGTTGGCCTTTGGATTTTTTCTCTAAGCAGTGAAGCTTTATCTCTTTCAAACCAAGCTCTAATACAAATTGAAGGTTTGTAAATGGCCTAAAGAAGGGGGTTGAATCTATGACCTCTTTTTTAGACTTCTTTTGCTTTTGCTTCTAATTGGAATGGAAACTTAGTTACTGTTAAATATGTCAAGTTGAGATTTTAGGAGACAATTTTATTTTGTCTCTTCATGATGTAATTAGGAATAGAGCAACTTTTTTGGATAGCTGTGACTTCTGAGAAATAAATAATGCAGGAGACATTTTTATTTTGTCTCATATTAGAGTAAAATAATAGAAGAGTAGAGATGAGAAAATCACACAGTCATGTATCCTGATTTAGTCACCTTGTGAAACGTGACCTACATCCCGTCTCCTCCACAACAGTGGTGAAATTTTCACTATCTTTCACAATTATTACAAATACCAATTTTTCTAAAATTCACCCAATCTTATCTGGGACAAACCCAGCTTCTACCCAAGCTAGATTTGGCTAGGTTCACTTTCTAGACTTTCAACCACTAAGTGCTCACGTAACTTAGTAAGAGAATCCCCTCAGGATCATGTGTACAAAACAAAAAATATACAAAAGAGTTTGACATAATTTTCTGGCTTTTTCTGGATAACTCTCTTTGCTTTTTTTCTCAATGACTTTTACTGATACCTCACTTAATGCATTTTTCATTGAAAAAGAAACAAAAAAAGATGAACATTGAAGAATAGAAATTTTAATGTAAACTCATAAATGAGAAGAAGGGATAGCTTGTAAGCTATGAAGACCCAAACTTATGTGCTCACTCCTTGCTTCAATTTCTGGCCATTTATCCCTTTAATAGAGGAGTAAAGCTTCCAAAACTTGAACTTGGCTTGAATAGCTTTAACTTCTTCTTTCCCAAATAACATAGCAGCAATATAGAGAAGAGATGGGATAGCAACAATGATTAAAGTTAACATGCATTCTTACCTTATTGCATCTCTTTCTTCCTTTTTTAAATTTCTTCAGGGATTTGAGCCATTCATCAATACTTTAATTCCAAGTTTTGTTCTTGACCCTTGATTTGTAGAATAGTTTCATAACCTCCATTTTCTTCAAGTTTTTTGTTTTGAGCATGTAGGAGGAAAGCATCTTCAACAAGCAAAAATGAAGCACAAAAATGAAAAAATTTCCTGAAACCTTTGGATTTGATCTTTACTTTTCTGACTTAGCCTATGACTTTCTTCTTATTTCTTTTTTGTTTCTTGATTTTAGTAATCACCTTTTTATCTTGATTTGAACCCTAATCAGACTTTCTTTTTCTTGCTTTCTGTTTTAAACTAATTCACGTGGGTTTTGATGAGGGAAAAGAGAGAGAATGAGTTCGATCACTTTGGCTTTGGTTCAGAGAAAAATGAGTTGCTTTTTTCCATCTAGGTTAGTGATTAACAACTATTCCTTGGTTCATTAGTGAGTGAATGAGCTGAATACTTTTGCTTGATGCGTTTTCTTTTGAATTTTGTCTGCGCACTAGGCAAACAAATTATTCTCACTACTTTGAGTTTTTTGGCCCAACGTTATAATGTTTGATCATCATCAAATTATTGTTATTTCTTTAAACTCAACAAAACATTTACAATCACAGACTCCAATAAAAAGTTATTTTCTCACTGCAAAAGAATACTAAATATTATATTTCAATAAATGGCTAGAATATTTGATGATGTTTTTAATGAAGCGTTGTATGGAAAAAAAAGAAGGCAAGATAACACACTCATGGATAATTGGATCAATGAGTGTTTGTTCATGATTCAGAAGAAGAAAATATTGAGAGAAGCTCTTTTCCAACTCCTCGTAGATGGATCAACAGAGATCGAGAAGCAAGCATAATCGCCATGTCAAAGATTACTTCGTAGATGAGCTGGTGTATAATACTGATATTTTTCGACAGAGGTTTCGAATGAGAAGACACATGTTCTTTTGGATAGTAGATGCCCTCTCAAATATTTATCCATACTTCCAACAGAGGATCGATGCAACTAGGAAAAGAGGCTTGTCACCACTGTAAAAATGTATTGCTGCGATACGGATAATAGCATATGGCGTAGTAGCTGATGCTGTTGATGATTATGTGCACATAGGCAAGAGCACCACAATTAAATGTTTGAAAAAATATTTTTAAGGTATTATTTCAGAGTTCGAGAATGAATACTTGCAAAAATAAAATTCAATTGATGTACGATGCCTGTTACAAATGGCGGAGAGTCGTGGTTTTTCTGGCATGTTGGGTAGCATCGACTGCATGCATTGGCAATGCAAAAATTATCCAAAGGTGTAAAACAGTATGTACATGAGTGATTATCATGGGGTTGCAACTATAGTACTTGAGGTTGTAGCATCTATAGATCTTTGGGTATGACATGCATTTTTTGGAGTTTCTTGTTCAAATAATGATATCAATGTGTTAAATCGTTCACCAGTGTTCGATGATATTCTAAATGAACGTGCTCCGGAGGTAAATTACACTATCAATGATAATAATTATACTATGGAATACTATTTAGTAGATGGTATTCATCTTGAATGAGTCATATTTGTCAAATTAATGTCAAAGCCACAAAGGGAGAAACACAAATTATTTGCACAATACCAAGAAGGGTAAATAAAATACGTGGAGCGAGTATTCAAAATGCTACAAGCACACTTTGCAATTATACGTGGTTCAACGCACTTTTGAAAAAAGAATAAATTTGCAAACATAATGAGAGTTTGTATTATATTGCATAACATAATTGTTGAAGATAAAAGAGATACTTAGGCAAGAAATTTTGCTCAAGACCTAGAGTATGACATTGTTAAAAATGGCTTATCACAACCCCAATTGGGAGAGGAAGATTTTGCATCATACCATCAATTTTTCTAAAGAAATGCCCAACTTCGGAGTAGGCAACACCATTGACAACTAAAAGAGGACTTGATTGAACACATATGGCAATTTCACAATACTTGTCGTCAACTGTAGAGTTTAACTATATTTTTCTTTATATTAAGTAATTTTACAAATTAGTTTAAACTCGAATTATATATTGTGTATTATTGTTATTTATGAAGTTATTAATTTTTTTCGAATATTAATATTTTTATAATAGTGAATTATTTCTTAATTTGTAAATTTTTATAATATTATTGTAAAAATATTAGTAACTACTTAATTTTAATTATTTTAATTAATTAATTAAGTGAGGCCATAATAGAAACTAAATTTAGTTCCTCCTAATAGAAAAGAGAGATATACTTTGAGTTCATATTTATTATTCATAACGTAAAAGTTAATGTGGAGTTACTTTTTATGACAAGTAGACCATAATTAAAGATTGAAAAAAAATAAAAAATATATCAAAGAACATAATCTGAGTCTAAATAATAGTGCCCAAACTAACTAAGCAAAAAAGAGAAAAAGCTCAATTTCCTTAATTTAAAAGAATTTTTAATCATTAGAAAAGTTCTCTTCATTATCAACTTTAATCATATGGCATAACATTTCTATTGTGCTGCAAAAGTTCTCTCTTTGGTCCACTTCTGCTACGCGTCATGATGTCATCTTGATGGAGCAGTAGCCATTGTCTCTTGCCAAGGGCATGCTTCATTGGTTGGTCCTCTTTCAGAAACACGTGTTATTTGTTGATTTTGTTAGTAAATTTTTAAATATGTAAATGTAAGTTAATACTCAAAATGACTCTTAAAATTTGAATTCAATCTCAAATTGGCCTTCTAAATTTTAGTTGACTCAAATTGAACCTCCAAATTTTAAAGTTAACTTACATTAATCTCTCCATCTATTTCCATTAATAACACGTTGGCAGTCACAAAATGACACATCGTTTCTTTGTTGATGTCTAATCTTTCTTAAAACAATATTGTTCGACTCTTTTCTTCATCCTCGTTCTATTGGTTAGAGAAAAAGAAACGAAATGTTCTCTTACTCTAATTTTGATGCTCATCTTTTATAAGACTTGTTATTCTCTAATTACTATGCTGATATAGTGTTTGTGTTAATGCCTTTACAAAAACCACCCACAACCTGAAACTAATTCAATTCCAATTCAATTCTATGATTTGATTCCTTAAAACCAAACAGCACCATCATTTCTTCACTAAAAGGAAAGATAGATAGATGAGTAATAATAGGTTGTATTCTAACAAAATAAATGTATGGAACCGTGCAGGAGGGTTGCTATGAAGACCCTTTTGCTTATTAGTGATTTTCTTCTCTCGTTAAACGCCTTAGCAAGTCCTCCCCTTGATGGGATCATGCTTTTTTAATTGCTAATACATTCACTAAAAAAAAAAGAATAATTACCTAAATCAATCTCTGAAATTTTTAAGGTTGGATACTTTAGTTCCTTGAAATATACAAAAACTCCCTCAAGTTTAATTCAAGCAGACAAATCAATCTCTGATTTTGTTTCTCTATCAATAATAAACAAAAAATGCTAACATGGAAAAATGGACTAGCATACGTGGAAGTCAATTGTCTACGTGTGCAAACAAGACAAATTAGTCCCTAGGGTTAGGTTCTAAAACTGCGTCATTTTAGAGAATACTCAAAACACAACGTTTGATTCCCTTCTCCCCTCCGTCTTTGGACTCCGTTCCTTCCGTGATCACCACCCCCTGAGTTTCTCGTTGCTCGAATATCCTCTTCTACTCGTGATTTTCTCATCCAACCAAATTCTAATTCGCATTTTAGTTCTGATCCACATGCGTTGTACCTATCAGAAAAGAAGGAAGTGGTTATGACATAGAGCACTAAACCCCTGAGACCATGGCCAGCATGCTCTATATCAGCTCTCCCTATTCTCTTTGTCTTTGGTTCTCCGACTCCGCCTACATCTATCTCTCTGTCTCCTTCATCCAAATGTTGAAGGCTCTCATGCCTGTTGCCATCTACTCCATCAGTGTTCTCTTCAAGAAGGAGAGTTTCAAGAATGAGACCATGGCCAACATGCTATCAATTTCATTCAATGTCGCCATTACCGCTTGTGTGAGGCCAAATTTGACGTTTGGAGGGTTTTCTTGCAACTTATGGTTGTTGCATTTGAGGCCACGTGCCTTGTTGTCATTCAGATTCTACTTAATTCAAAGGGGATCTTGCTTAACCCTATCATCTCGCTCTACTACATTGCACCCTACTACCTCGTGTTCTTGTCGGTTCCGTGGTTGATTATGGAGCACCTTTCTCTCAAGGATGACTCCAGTTTCCATTTGGATTTTGTCATCTTGGGGACTGACTCCTTCTACGCTTTTGCTTTTAACCTTGTTGTGTTTTTGCTCAGTGGAAAGACTTCGACTTTGACCATGAACATTGCTGAAGTGGTGAAGTACTAGCTCCTGATTACGTTTTCGTGGTCACTAATTAAGGAGGTTGGCGTTCTTGAAAAAGGAGGGGAAAGGAAAATCAAACACAGTTTTGGAACCCTAATTTCAGGGACTAATTTGTCTTATTTGCACATGTGGACAACTGATTGTCATGTGTACTAGTTCATGCCTCCATGTCAGTATTTTTTGTTTATTATTGATGGTAAAATAAGGCCAGAGACTGATTTGTCTGTCAAAGTTAAATTTAGGAGAGTTTTTTGTGTATTTTAAAAACTGAAAAACTAAAATATCCAATCTTAAAAATTTCAAGAACTGATTTTGGTAATTACTCATTAAAAAAATTTCTCCTTTTTTCCTATTTCTAAACAGGATTGTTTGTTTTGTTTCTTTATTTTTATTATTGTGTGAAGTATTGTTGTTTTGGTGTGTAGTACTCCAAGGAACAAGCTGTAAGAGACCCTGACAAGTGATAATAGGTCCGTTCATGTTATAATTCGCGTAACACCTAGAATGCATTTATATTGTGGTGTTTTTGTTGGTTCCTATTACTTATGTTTCTTCCCCAATACAACAATAATGAGCTCAATTTAAAAATTTGGCTTTTTGGTTAATATTTTTAAAGAGTTAAATAATTAAATTGATTCTATCATAAATTTGTCATGTTGGATAACTGTTATCATGTCACTTGTTAGTCAGTGTATTATTTAATATTCAAGCTAAGTACTCTCTTTAACAAAAATGAACGGGGAGGTTAACATGAATTAACTTTTAAAATTTGAAGATTCAATTTGAATCAATTGAAATTTAAAATGTTAATTTAAAATTGAACTCAAATTTCAAGAATTATTCTAAATATTAATCTTATAGATATGTTGTATATTTTATACCTAACGCAATAACTTTTTAAGGATAACTAATTACTAATTGGGATAAATACTTGGTTAGAAGATAAGGGTGTGTTTGGCAAACATGTTGGAGAGGAGAGAAACACGTTTGAGCTTCTTGAAAGTTTCACTTTTTTTATTTGGCCATTTTTATCTTCCTGAATGGAGAACTGATTCTGCTTCTAAACACACGTTTAGGAGAAGCTAAAATTTATAGCTTTTACGTTTCACTTTCATGGTTGCTTGTTGTCTTTGGAAAATTAGGTGAAATTTTATTTCTTTTTTACTAACGCTACCCTTCATTTTTTTTCTATAAAAAAATACTAGTAACTATTAGTTTTATAATAATTTTTTGTAGTTCTTCTTACTTCTTCATAGTTATTCATTCCAAATTTTTTTTCATTAAAATAGTTCAAATTTGTTTTAATCACTAGCAAATTAAATATTTCAATTTTTTATTATTTTTAATACTCATTTTTATGTTTTAATTTTTATGTTTTTTATCGTATTTTTTACTTATATTTTTTATTATATTTTTTATTTATATGATAAATATTTTTATATTATTTGTATAGTGTTCTGATTTCTCATGTTATGTTTTTATGAGTTTTTTTAATCATTTATTATACTATTTTTTATATGTATATTTTTTTATGAAATCTTTTTTATTTTTGTTTGACTTTTTATTTATTTTATTGTATTTCTTTTATTCATATGACAAATGTTGTTGACTTTTTTAGGATATTTTTATTTTTTTATATGAATTCTTTTTTTTATATCCTTTACTACATTATATTTATGTTGCGTATGAAATTTTTTTTTAAATTTTATTCATACGAATTTTATTTACTTTTTATTATATTTTTTTGTTCATATGATATATGTTGTTGATTTTATGGAATTTTTATTATTTCTTATGTATATGATTTTTTTCTATTCTTTGAAGTACTCTATTTTTGTTTTGTATTAATTTTTTTATTTTTTATTCTGACTTTGTAAAATTTGTAATTGTAATTATTATATACTACGTTTATTATCAAAATTTTGTATAATATAAATTATGATCCTATAAAAAAGGACAAAATAAATAAGAAATTAATTATAAGTAACAACAAAACCATAAATAATAAAAATTTATAATAAAAAATAATACTAAATTAAAGAGTACTAACAGTACTAAAAAATTATAGAATTTTTTTGTTTGACATTATAAAATTTATAATACTCTCTTTTATATTTTTATTTTTTTATTATATTTATTTTATTTATATGATAAATATTTTTATATTATTTTTGTTAGTATTTTGATTTTGCATATATAAAAAAATTATTTATGATGTCTCTTTTAGTAATTTTTCATCTAAGAGTGATTTTGAGTAGTATAATCTAAACAATATTTATACAACATAATTGTTAAACCTAAATAAGATCGATCGGTTCCATTATAAAACTGGTAAATTACATCCTTAATTAGTCTTATTTGTTTGAATTGTTCAAATGATTATCTGGTCAAACCTAATCAAATTTGATTACCTAAAAAATTAAGACCTAATAAATCTAAGCAAAACTTGATCGGTTGAGGGGATGTTTGATGATGCTACACTGGCGTTTGCAGCAAGATCTCATATTTTTAAAAATTAAATAATAAATTATTTATAATTTATTTTATTTATTTGATAATACATTTTTAAATTTTTTTATATTAATTAAGTATTTTCTTATTTTTGATTTCTAACTTTAGTGATTGAAAAAAATTTAATAATAAAAAATTTATATACTTAAATTTAAATAATTAAATTTTAAATTTTATTTTATGATTTTAAAAAAACTAATTTTTATTATCTCTAATTCTTAAATTAGAGTAATTATTTAAAAATAATTTATAAATTTACGAATAAATTTATTTTTTTAAAGTTAATTTTATTGAATTAAAATTAATTTTTAATATTATTCTATATCCTAATTATATTATTATTTGTCCTAAAAAAGAAATCCTAATTTACTAAACACTTCCCTAAACTCTAACCCTAACATTTCAATTACTTTCAGCTGCTACACCCTCTCCCTTTTCTTCCAAAAACGCAAACACATCCACCCCACGCAGAGAAGAGAGAATCGCACTAGGAGAGGGAGCTGTAGCTGAAGACGCGAGTTGGAGGAGCTGCGCCAGTTGCCGCCATTGTCGCCACTGGAAAGCCCTCACCGTCGAAGTCTTCATCATCGTCATCCATGGAGTTGCGAGGAGCGCCGCCGTCGCTGAGGAGGGAGATGTGAGAGGAGAGAAGGTCACGTGGAGGAGGAAGGAAGGAACCGCTGGGTGCCGCCATGCCTTGCCTCCGTCGCCGCTGCTGCTATTGGTTCGCTGTGGCCGTGGTGAGGAGCGCGGATGAGAGAGAGAGAGTCTGTGGAGGAGAGAGAGAGCTCGCGAGGAGAGGGATGGAGGGAGCGTTGCCTGTTCGTGTTGTCATGCTCCTTGCCGTCACGTCCCATTAGCGCTACCATTCATGTCCGCCGCCGTTCTAGCTGCCGAAAACCGCCGCTGGAGCCCCTGTCGTCTTGGTAAGCGTGTTTGTTTCTGTAACCTCTTGAAATCAGTAGTCCATTCTGAGTTGTTAAAGGTTCTGAGATGTTGGTAACGTAGGGTCGCGTTCCGAGTCTTACGTGTTGAGTTTAGTAGCTGTTGCATCTGACATCAGGCTGTTGCGTCGTCACCGGAGCTACTGCTACTCCATTTTCTCAGTTATTCATGAGTCTGGGTTGAGTATCAGTGCTTGCATGTCACGTTTGGGGGTTACGGTTGTTGTTGCGAAAGCGTTATGAGCTGCGGTTGTGGCTGCTGCTGTTGCGGGCCGAGAAGAAAGAATTTTTGACACGCTGTATAACTTTCGGGTTTCGACTATTTAAGGTAGGGACAATTTCTTAAACTCATTTTACTTCCAAGAATCGTTATAAGTTGTTATTAATGCAAAAAAAATGTATGTTTATGATTTTCGTAAGTCTTATGGACTGAACTGAGTTACTTTGAATAAGTGTAATCGCTTGCCTGATTGGTTGTTATTGAAGTAGTCGCTTGATGGTTATATTGATTTTTTGATTGCGTTAGAGTCATGAATTTTGATTTATTAATTTATTTTGTTAAATTGGTGGAAATAATTTGAGATTTGTGAATATTTTGATATTGGAATTAATTTTGTTGATTTATGGAAAATGATTTGAAGAATTAGAAATGATTTGATATTTGGAAGTTTGAATTTTGTTTGATTTTGGAGAAAGGATTTGAGATTTGAAAATAGTTTGGTTAGAACCCTTGAAGAGTGGTAAAAGTCCAAGTTATTAGAAAAAATACCGCCGAAATTTTTATAAGAAATTGGCGGTTTTATTTTGGTTTATTGATGGAAGAATTATGTTTTGGATATTCGATTGATTGGAAATGAGTTTATTGAATTTATATAAATTCAAGAATGATTTGTTGAGGATTTTAATGAAAGATATAAAGTGATGTAAATGTGCATTTAAGAATGGAGGAATTTTTGAGTATTTGAAGACAAATTTTGAGACGTTTTAGAGAAGATGAAGTATTTGAATTTGATTTAGAGAAACGAAACTTGGGAATGTTTTAAATAAGAATGGAATTGAAATTAGTTTTGGTTTAAATGATTTGGTTTTAGTTTACATGATTTGATTTTGATTTCGAGTCGTTTATGTTTGATGGTGAATGTGAATGGAATGAGATTATGATGGATGTTGTGAGGACGGTGGTTTTTTGTCTCACCCACATATTTGACAAGTTAAGGATGAAGGATTTTCTCTCTTGTCATGGTATGGATGTGGGGAAGGTGGAAAGATACTTGATGCGAAATTTACAATTCACAAACTAACTGGCAAGTGCACCGGATCGTACCATGTAATACCTCAAGTGCGTGAGGGTCGATCCCACGAGAATTGATGAACTGAGCAACTATAGTTGAAGGATTCCTTAGTGAGGCAAGTAGAAAGTGATGTTTTGGGTTCCAAAAGGCATTAAAAAGTAATTCAAGAGTAAGAAAGCAAACAGTGAGAATGATGTAAAGCATATGAGAGAAAGCAGTTAAGGCAATCTGTCAGTGACTAAACCCTAACAGACTAAACCCTAATGTTAGGGGTGTTCAAATTCAAACCGATCCAAATTAAACCGTTCATCTAATCCAATTCAAAGCGAAAACCGATTAAAACCGCACTAATTCAGATTTGATTGGATTCTATTTTTTACAAACCGCTAGATCGGATCAGATTTCGGATATACTTTTTATAAACGATCAAATCCAATCCAAATTGCACAATGTGCTATAATATTATTATTTTATTATTATATTTACAATTATACTTGTAACATGTTTAATTTTTTATAGATTTTTATATTATTCATGTATTATTATTATTTAATAAATATTTTATGTTCAAAATATCATTTATTTATTTATTTATTTTAACCAACCTATAATTTTATTTCTATCGTTATGTTATTGTTGGCTTTTTAAGATATTATTGAGACTTGTTATGTCATTGTTGATTATTTAAAACTTGATATTGAGACTTGTTATATGTGTTTAATTTTTTTAATTTATAAACTGCAAATCCAATCCAATCCAAACCGCTTGAAATTGGATCGGATCGGATCAGATTTTTTTTTTTAAAGCATCCAATCCAAACCGCACCGCAAGTAAAATTAGTGTTCGGATCGGATGAGTTTTTTACTCAAAATCGATCCAAACTGCACCGCGAATACCCATACCTAATGTCTTAGTTATTTAGTCTCATCTAACCTAGTTAACTGCCAATGTCTTGGTCACTTAATTTTGAGTAGAGGGTTAAGTTCAATTCTGGTTTATGGCCACAAAAACCCTAATTACCCATAGCTAAGAGGATATGTGTCATGTATCTGATTAGTTCAAGTAATTAGAAATTTAAGAGAAATTTAAACTGTTGTTCAAGTGAGATAACTCTTCAAAGAATCACAAGAACGCAAATAGAATAAGGGTTATTCTTCCGATCTACCCAGATTCATAAGATGAAGAACAAAGTAATCCTTGAAATTGAATCAATACAGTAATTAAAATAGAAAAACAATAGTCTTAATCGATAGAAATAAACAGAACTCCTAACCTTAACCAAGGAAATTTAGTGGCCCATGCTTCAGAGAGAAAACTAAGGTTCAGAAAAGTGTGAAAGTGCGGAAGTGAGAAGATCCTCCCAAATGGTGAATCTTTTTTCTTTTATCTAACTTAATTTGATTTGAAATTAAAATAAAATAATAAATTCTAAACCTAAAAGATTTTGTTTGTAAATAAAAATAACTAAAATAAAAGATAAAATAATAATTAAAAGCTAAATCCAACTAAAGATACTCTAAGAGTGAAGTGTGATCCAAGATGCTCCAAAGCTGGCGTTTAGCACCCAAAGGGGGGCCAAACACTTCTGATCTCGCTGAGTTGCTACTTGACGTTTAGCGCCCTAGTGGACAGCTCCAATTCTTCTATTTTCTTGCACAAAACTCTGGCAAATTGATCCGAATTTCACCTGAAATAATTAAAACACCAAAACAACTCAAAGTAGCATCCAAGGAGGATTTTAATACTAAAATGTACTTAAATTCAATAAATTCTAACTTAAAATAAACAAAAAATAAGGGAAAGATGCTTACGCATCAACACTCTCCTTCGTAATTCCTCTAGGAGAATGTGGAAAGGCACACTCTTTTGATGTGGAAAGGCACTCTCATTCGTTTGTGTTTCTCGTGGAGATGCGCAACCTAGAGACAATGTTCGGGTCAGCTACCGGATGTGTCGGGTTCTGGCAGTTTAACCGACACGTGAGCTCACGACCAGTAGAATAGGCATGCATCATATTGTATTTGTTTGCTTTGTTTGGGTGTGCTTAAGTACTTTAGTTTGCCTATCTGATGAATTTTGTTTAACTGGTAACTGTGATACTTGCTATAATTTTTCGTCAAATGCGTTTGCCTTGTATTTTGTTTGTGCTTATGATTGATTTCTGTTTTGAGTTTTGATGGTGATTGATTTGATTTGGGCCGGAGATCGTGATTTACTAAGTTTGATTAGGTTATCCTAGATATGTATTGAAATGATATGGTAAGGTAATTTATTTGGAACTCTTATAAATATGGTGTGAATGTTAAGTTTGGATAAATAAATGTTGTGATATTTGAAAAATTCATAAGACGAATGAAAAATTACTGTTTTTGAACTATATTCTTTTCTTTATAGTTATCTTCTTATGACAATTCTAAAACCCTCTATTGAGAACTAGCAAAGACGATGTTTTCACCCTCCTACAGACTTCTCTTTTCAGGAAGGACGAGGAAGCTGATGAAGTTTTTGCTGAATCCTTAGCTGTACTATTTTTGTTTGTGCATATATTAGTCATAATTTTTTTTCTCGCCTTTGTCATTATAATTTGTAAGAGGAATAAGAGCTGTATGATTTGTATGTATATAATATGTATAAGTTGCTTGTATAAGAAGTTTTGTATATATGTATATACATATTGGTAAAAATTTAAAAGTATTTCCGATTTTTTCAAGAAAACAGTGATATAGTTTTGAGTTAAAAGCTATCAAATTAACAGAACCGGAAGCGTAATATTCTGATAATAAAGATGTTACTTCTGCACTATCATTAGGTCATCTTGTTCTTTGACGTACATTTTGTTTTTTTTTTATAAAAGTATATTATACAAATAAAAATTTTAAATTATACTTTAATATCTTAAATTAATTTAAAATGGTTCGACTAATGACTCACAAATTGTATTATTGATAAGTGATTTATTATTTTGATTAGATCAATTTTAACATTTATGGATGAAAAATAAAGATGGATCATATAATGACAACATCAGATAGGAGATGTTTTTATACAATTGGTTTTGATATTAAACATTTTAATAGACCTTAATAAATTTTTAAAATATTATCATGTTTATATTATAAACACATGAACATCTAATTAAATATTGTCTATTAATTAAAATTAAAAAAATTACCTACTATATATATATATATAGATATATATATCTGATCCTTTTGAATTAATAAACCATATATTTTTTAATTCTAAAATATATTTCCTTAATTAATAACTCAAATATATATATTTTTGGTGGCTAGCTATAACAATAACTTAAAAACAAAAGAGGTAATAAAAAAGTAATAAATAAATGCTTTTATATATATATATATATATATAATATTTTATTTTTTAATAAAGATATATAAAGATAAAGATACTTTTATATTTATTTACAATATATTAAAATAGAGATTAAGATAATTTTTTACAATAATGCTTTATATTTATATAAAAAATTTAACCAAGTCATCCAAGCACTTTTTTGTTAATGCGCCTCTTCCCTCCTCCTAAGTTACATGAAATACACGCGCACCTCCCTCTCTCTCCTATTAACGTAAACTTCTTCTTCAACATAAACATTATTCAACGTTAATCATTTGCATTGTAATTTTTGGATTTACAATCTCTGTTGCTCTTCGTTCTTCTTCTTTTTTGTTCTCTTTTGCTCGTTGTTCTTCTCTGCTGCTTGTCCTTCTTCTTCCTATTTTTCTTCATTTTCTTCTTCGATTTGTCGATTTATCTTCTTCGTTTTCAGATTTTAATATTCTATCAAAACAATGAATAATTCAACTTTAAATCAGTTGAATGAGAGCGATTTGGATTATTCTTCTGAAACGAATCAAGTAGACAAGGTTTGGATTATTTTTTGAATCGAATTGAATAGAATGCAGTTGCTAAATTGAATTGAATTGAATTGAATGTACGCAGTTGTTTTGAATTGAATTGAATTGAATTTATAATCTCTAAATTGTAGACATAGGTGTTTTGAATATGATTTTATATAATGGATAATGTTCCGTTCATTTAGTACTATACAGTTGATTCAACTTAATAACGTCTTCGGTTCATTATGCAGAAAGCTGTTTTGAATTTGATTTTATATAATGAATAATATTCCGTTCATTTAGTACTATATAGTTGATTCACCTTAATAATGTGTTCGGTTCATTATGCAAAAAGCTATTTTGAATTTGATTTTATGTAATGGATAATGTTCCGTTCATTTAGTACTATACAGTTGATTTACCTTAATAACTTGTTCGCTTCATTATACAGAAAGCTGTTTTGAAACTGAATACTAATAGAAACATTTTTTTAATAGTGATATATGAACTTTTTCGATGCATCTAGTGTATTAATTTCGGTTTATTTGGGTTTTTAGGGCTATTAATGTTTGATGAATACTCTGATTTCATTCACTGTGAACTTGGAACAAAACAGCAGCTAGACAGTTCCAACAGATATATACATTAACATCTCAAACCGACAGGACAATGACTAATCCATCTTAAATCAGATATATACATTAACATTAGATTTTCAATAACATTTACATTAATATTCACATATATACATTCAAAGAAGTAGTGTTTGCTTTTTTAAACAAGTTAAACAAAATAGTGTTAATTACAACCAGTCAAACAAAGTATATCCTATTTACTATCTAAATCCCTATATGTGAATTTATAATAAGGGCTGGAGAGGGTAGCAGATAGCTTCGGGAGTCTTATTGCTTCAGATGCCCGAATCAATTCACTGAATCTAAATATCATATTTAAATCATCAAATTCCAATTGCCAAATCTTCCAACCATATTCACTCCTAGTTAACTTATTATTCAATTAATTTCGGTTAGACCGATATTACATCAATCAAGTGAATCAAATTGACCAACACCAATGAACCGATCAATATATCACAGAAAGAAAATAACAATACATTTTCTATTCATATGCCCTAGTTACGCAATAAAAATGGATTCAGAATAAGTCGATCTACTAAACGAAGCAACTCAATCCACTAAACCTTAAATCGAACTAGGAGAAACGCGAGTTTTGTAAATGAACATAATAATGACAGTTTTTCTCATACTTTGCAGAGTTTTTGTTCTTGTTTTTGTTTGTTTTTTCTTCTTTCTTTCGAAAGCTTGACGCGATTTTGGAGTAGGAACAGTTTCCGTAGAAAATACGATGGAGGTTTGAGAGATTTTGAGATGGATTTAAACTTCTCTAGAAGGAACATTGTGTTATAATAAAGACGCGAATGAATATTAAACGTTTCGGAAGTTTGGATGCGTAAATACATGCTCATTTAATGGGATTGAATTTTTTTAATGTTGAGCCAACTTTAATAGAAAAATTACATGAATATGTAGTATAATCGAATATTTTAATACAGTTTAGTCTTTTAACTTTCTATTTTAAGTAACTAATCGATACAATTACCTTATTAGTTATCTATTTGAATGACTCTATACCCATTTTATTTTCATTTCACATGGGCTTTACACATAATAATTATAATTCAAGTGTTTTTATTACAAATTAAACATACGAATGAATAAAAATTTATTATTTATTTCTAATATTATGATTTAATTATTCTGTTGGTTTTTATTATTTTACTAAATTTATAATTACATTTTTATATTTTTTTTAATTGGACTCTTATATTAATTTTAATTTTTTAGTTAGATCTTTGTTAGTATAAAAAAATTAGAATTAACGAAATATTTTTTCACAAATTGAAGTTACCCATAAAATTTGAATTTAACTAAATCTTTGATAACATATTTTTTGAGAAGAATAATTTATTAATTTAATATTTTTGACATAGAAATAACCTAATTATAAAATTAAAAGTAATATAAAGACTCAATTAAAAGAAAAAAAATATATAAACCTAATTGTAAATTTAGTGAAATTATAGAGACTAATCGAATAATTAAATCTCAAATTAATAATTAATATTATCATTATGAATTATAATATTGACTTTAGATATAATTAAAAATAGAATTAAAACTGATAAAAAAAACTAAATTTTAATTTTACAAAGATACTATTCCTATAAAATATTAATTACTTTACTTATGCATATATACCTATATAAACATTAGGTTTATTCTACTAACTCTCATCTTAACAAATTAAAAGTTTTAATACAAAGACACAGTTCATAAAAACCTCACCAAAAAATGTGATAATTAGATTCTCAAAGTTTGTGCGTGCGTTTATGGGAGACGTTCATTTTTGCCGACCAAAAAGCTCTAATATATCTTGAAAGAAATGATTTTACTAGATGAAATAAATTACTCTTATACTATTATTTTAATTGAAAATAAAAGTAGCAAACTCTAATTGCCACAAGGTAGAAAGAATGAGCTAGCTAGCATTCATCTTTTCCTCAATGCATACCGCATTATGGAAAACATTCACACTGTTAGTAAATGAAAGAACTCCAATATATTTCAAAATAATTTACTAGATAAAACGATAAATTACTCTTACACTATTATTTTGATTGACAATAAAAGTAATAAACTTAATTGCAACAAAATAAAAGAAAATACGTTGGTATTGTGGATATTTATAAGGAGTGTGTTTTATTATTCAAATTTTATTTTCATAAAAATCAAATATACTCAGAGAAAAGATAAAAAAAATACTACAATATATACACTCTACACACAGAAAAATAATATAAAATCAAGTTAAATTATTATAATTTAAAAAAATAAAAAAGTTGTTGTGATTAAGATATTTATTTTAAAAAATAATGCTAGAATAGAACTATCCTTAAAACAAATCAAACAAGTATTAATATTAAATTATGAAAATCTAATACCAATAAATAGGTTATAAAAAAAACTCTAAAGACATCCCAACAAACACCCATAAAAAAACAACATATTAATCAATAATAGAAATGCTAATGAAAAATTTAAAATATCATCATTACGCAATCAAAATTTCATATAAATACTAAACATTGTATTTAGAAATATTTAAAAAAATTCAATAACTAAAAAATATTATACTAAAATCATTTTTTATCTGCTAACAAATTATAACTCAAATAACATCGTCTTTTTATACTTACTTATAAGTTGTCGGTTCGACTAAGTCCGGTAAAAATTTGGCTTAAGAATTTAAGTTAGACATTTTTTTAGAATTTATAGTGAAATCACCGGAAGTAGACACTCTATAAACAATCGTATTTAAGAAAAATAAAGTTTTAGAAAATAATAAATTTTTTTATTTTATTTTAATGAAAAAACCTACTATACTATTGTGTATTTCCCCTTTTACCTTACGAAAGGCTCTTAAAAGATATCCTTAAACCCTCCATAAAAAAAAAAAGGATATCGTTAAACCCTAAAACCCTATCAACAACAATGGATCGTAATTGAAAGAAGGCTTGGCACATGGTGTTGCTACTGTGGCATCCCTCTTCATCATTTCCATGGCCATTGCTACCTTGAAATTCGCCTCCAGATCCAACCTTTACATTCTTCGCCCCACTCCCTTCCAGTGCATCCGTAAGGTTGTCCCAAAATCCCTAGCTCTCGTTGACGCAGAGGCATGTAGCACCCCATCCCCAGTTCCTCGACCAGGCAAGTCAACACTCTTAGTATTCTTGTTCAAATTTTGATTTTTTTTATTTAATATTTAGTCTTTGATAATTTCTTCCTCTCTAAATGTTCAATTGGAGTTCCTGTGCTGTTTAATTGATGTTGGCGGTGATTCTGAGACCGCTTTTTCTTTTATGGTTTGTTGAATTGGTGAAGGGGATACGAAGATCCCAGCATGGAAGAAATTGAGTTCCAAGGAGCTTGGACTTCGGTTTTCGATGATAGCAGGCCCTATCAAGGAGGTTTTGAAAGTGCTTAATGAGAAGCGTACATATTGCTCTTCTAACTTCCTTTGTGTGGATGAATGAAAGAGCATGATTTCCTTTATATTGTGTTTCTTCATTGTTATTGAATAAAACATTTATGGCACCTTCTTTCACATAGTAAATTGTGAATTTTTTCATGAGCCTCATCATTTGGTTTGTAGTCTTAGTCTTGCAAGAGAATTTGGGGCTCTCCTATAGCTTTTGTAACTACTAACTAAGTTTAGACCTGCAAATAACAATCTTTTACCCTCGAACATCACTTGTGCACAAGATTCTGAGATTTCTAGGTTTATGTTTCCAAGTTTAGAGAGGGAACTGCATAGTTGTTGACCCTTTTCTTCACCATGTAGGGTATGATGTATATCTTGTTGGAGGTTGTGTCCGGGATCTTATACTAAAGCAAATACCTAAGGACTTTGATATTATTACTTCAGCTGATCTTAAAGAGGTTATGACCTTTCTCTTGTACTTTTATTTTGCAGGTTTTGATTTTATTTCCTGTTATCAATATATTGTGAAGGAAATTGTGAAAACAAGACTTAGTAGTTATCACAACTTTCCTTATAAAACTTTGAAAGCAAAAGAAAAATTGAAGAATTTGAACATCTTTGTAATTATCAAATGAAATATATCAAATATAATGAAAATAGGAAACGAAGCACACTTGTAATGCCCTCTATTAATGTTTGGGCTTGTATTTGCATATTTGAATCTTAACTTTTTGTATTAATCATGATTTAATTTGTAGGTGTTGAGAACATTTACATGGTGTGAGATAGTTGGTAAAAAGTTTCCCATATGTCATGTTCATATGGATGGTACCATTGTCGAGGTTTGTCTGGCAGAACTATCTTTAGTGTAGTGATTGCTTAATTTTTCTCTATCAAGCATGCCTTCACTTTATGTCTACTTTTAAAGATAACATTGTCATAATTTTCAATTAGGTTTCGAGTTTCAATACTGCTACAAGGAAGTCAAATCACTTTCATCATGACATCGAGGCACCTAGTGGCTGTGATAAGAAGGACTATCTTCGTTGGAGGAATTGTTTGAAACGCGACTTTACAATTAATGGGTAGTGTATCTATCCTTGCAATTTAGAGAACAGAAAAATTATTTCCTTTTTAATATGCATTGAGCTGCTTTTTTCTCTGACATCTCAACATTGTTTACAATTTGGAATTCACCTCATTTTCTGCAGCTCTTTGTGATGTTAATGAAATTCACGCTCTTCCAGGTTGATGTTTGATCCGTATGCAGGAATTGTATATGATTACATGGGAGGAATGGAAGATATTGAAAAGGCTAAAGTGTGCATGTATCTCTTGGTGGTTATAGTTTCATATTATTATTTTCTACCACCATTAGCGATTAATTTAGTTAATTTGAATAGGTGCGAACTGTTGTTCCTGCAGCTTCTTCATTTCAGGAGGATTGTGGTGAGTTTTTGTATAGCAATGTATAAGGTTAAAAATAACCTTTCCTGTAGTTTAGATTGTTTAAACTTCTTTCAGACTCCCTGCTGCTTCTCTGAATGGTGAGTATATTATGCAGCTCGTATTTTACGTGCAATTAGAATTGCGGCTCGCTTAGGATTCAGTATTTCAAGTGAAACAGCTCATTCTGTTAAAAATCTTTCTTCATCAGTATTACGGCTTGATAAGGTGTTTAAAAATCTCCCCTCCTCCTTTGTCTATTATACTAAAAAATTATTAGGCATCCATGAGAATATCCTGCGTGAGTTGCCCTCCTTAATTGTTTTAGGGTAGGCTCCTGATGGAAATGAATTATATGCTTGCTTATGGATCCGGTGAAGCTTCTTTGAGATTATTATGGAAGTTTGGCCTTTTAGATATACTACTCCCCTTTCAGGTACACCGTACATGATGATTATGCATGTTAATTTCTAAATTTCAGTTGCCAAATGTTAGCTCAAACTGATATTGACGTTACAGGCTGCTTACTTTGTTCGTCATGGATTTCGGAGACGGGACAAAAGAACTAATATGCTTTTGGTAACAAATATTCATTCCAATTTGGATATAGCTTTGATAATCTGAGAATAGTGCTATTTGTTACTTCCATATTAATTAAATGTATAAAATTTTATCACCACATTCACTTGGAATTTCATCTGCAGTCATTATTCTATAATTTGGATAAGCTATTGGCACCCAACCGTCCATGTCACAGTAGCTTATGGTAAGGTCTACATGACAACAAAGCCTGTTTCATGTTTAATTCGTTAGTGATATATGCAAGGGTTCACAAAATAAGCAAGTCTCACTAGGAATCTAAGCTTTCAGGGTTGGCATCCTAGCATTTCATAAAACATTGAGTGATCAACCAAGGGAAGCCTCGGTGGTTGCTGCATTTAGCCTTGCAGTTCATAATGGTGGAAATTTATTGGAAGCAGTAGACATAGCTAGGAGGATCAACAAACAACACAATGCCAGGTTTCCTGAGTTATTAGATCCTTCAGGTCTAGATGCAGAGGATTTGGAAGAAGAGATTCTGGATCTTGCTGACTCTGTTAAAGGGACACTCTCACAGATGACAACTAGGTATTTGGTATCTCAGGCTATGGCCGACTATCCTCAAGCCCCTCATTCAGATTTGGTGCGCATACTCTTGACTTCGATTGATATATGTACTTCTTAACACTTAACAGTAGTTACTTTGAAGACTGACCTTTGACAATTTGACAGGTGTTCATCCCATTAGGAATGTACCTAAAGGCTCTCAGCATTTTTGACTGCGTCAAAGTAAATTCTTGTAAGAAATTTTTGTCAAAGCAAGGCAGGAAAATTGATTATGGATCTTTAGTTCAAGGTGAGCTGGAAGAAATACGGCATGTGTTTGCGAGGATTGTATTTGATACCATATATCCGCTGCGCCTAGATAAAGAGAATTCGTAAAAGATCAACTGGATTTCACAGGAAGAGGGTAGTTTGAAGTGAAAATAGAAATTTGAGGAAATTGATTCTGGTGTAGGCATCAAATAGTCCGGCCCCCAAACTGCAGCAAAAGTGGTACTAGCTAGCCGTCATCAACTTCTTTTGCGATGAAGCAGTGATAATTTTTGTTCTTTATTTGGGGATATGGGGTTGCCCCGAGATTTAGTGTATGTACCTACCTCATAGGTTATGTAGGCAGCGGATGAATGGGGGAAAGTTTTTCCACCGAGCAAGTGTTTTTTGTTTTGTTATAGAATAATTCTTTCATTCCATCAATATCAAGCTTACAGTTTGCTGAATCTGTAGATGTAGCAATCTCATACAGCCAATTATTGAATTCCTTTATTCTGGAATCAAATTCAAAATCAAGTACAGAACACTGATAACAGCCTTTATCAATGTAAAGAACCGCATAATGCAAGCAATAATTTGAAAAAGGTGGATGGCATTTTGCTGTGTGATTATATACAAGAGATTTTCAGTTGAATCGGGTGCAAGATGAGAGACGTAGTTTACATGGCAGACACTGAATGAAACACTAAAGATTTGTCATTTGTCTGACTCCAAAAATTTTTCCATATGTATTTGATGTGATAAAAGTGGGAAAGGACTAAGCCAACAACAACCCAGAAGGCAAACTATATTGTATTACACCATAAACAACTGAGCTAACAAAATCAAATCCGAAATAAATGAAGTACAAAATCTTAAACATTCATCTTAGTGATGAAGTATAGTTGTGGTGCTGTAATAAAGCAGGCAACAAGACAAGAAGCAGCAGCACTGGCATAGCACCCTGACACATTATTTCTCTGTCAAAAATAGTCTCTATTCCGCAATGGTGTGACGTCCTACTTGGCAGCTTTAGGTGCACCTCCACCAGTGGTAGGCCTGAAATACCAAAACAGCAAGCAAAGAACATGTGAACAAAACTAGAGAACATATTAGTAGCGAGGAGACAGGTTGAGGTTACTTACAGCCCTACAAATACTTTGAAGGAATCATAGAGTCCCCACTGAGCTCCTGTTAGTGTTCCAATCATAACTATACGAAGAGGAAGTCCACGTGTGAAAAGACCAACTAGCCCTATCTTCTTCACAGCCTGCAACATCCAGTATCGGAGTTATTTATTTGAACGTCTAAAACGTGAACATTTATGGGATATGTAAAGGTGGCAGATTTGGTGTGCACTTTTCTGCACTTACATCACCAACAGTGGCTCCCTTGGCATTGTTCAGGAAGGAAACAAGATTGTCTGCAGGGTGTGAGACAATAGCACAGAGCACGCCAGCAATGTATCCAGCTGCAAAACTCACTCCAAGCTGCAATCCTTTGCTGCACTGATCTTTCGGTGTTGGGACGACATTCTTGTACAGCATCTCCACAACAGTCTCAAACGAAGCAAATTTCATCATTGTGTCTGTCATGAATCACGTACATACCCTTTAATATTGCATAATGCAACGATATTCTTTTATTTGCATTCACTCTAGTACAAGGTGACATTAATTTTGACAGATTATTAATTACAACAAATTTTAATTACTAGTTCATTATTAAAGAGCAAAGAAAGGAGTTCAATGGGAAACCAAGTTAATCATGCTGCAATTCTGTTATTTGGATGAAGTGTGTGCAAACTTACATGGAATCTGGCGGCCCCAGAGTGGAACAAGTCCTTTATACAACCTGCACATCAAATCCAAATCCTTAACAAATTTGAAGCTTCAAATCCCAACAAAATACTAAGTAATGAAATGATAGATCCCAACCAAGAGCAAAGAAAAGTATGTATACCCTCCAGCACCCTCAGCCTTAATGAACTTGGGTAATCCATCTGACAAACCTCTCGCAAATCCAGGTTGGGTTTGCACACGAACTTTGACAGCCTCCATGGGGCACAGTGCAATATCAGCAATGACTTCAGCAGAGGCTGATCCTGCTAGAAATATGAAGGTTTTGTACTTGGCTGCATTCTCTGGGCCTGCAAGATCTGAGTAGTATTTCTTGAAGAATTCATAGAATCCAAACTTGCATGCTCCCTGAGCACTGTACCCAAGCAGTGTTGGGACCCAACCCCTGAAGAACCCTCTCATTCCTTGCTCCTTCATCAGAACTCCGAATCCTGATGATATGTTCTTGTACTTTACTGGGTCAATCTGAAATACATGTTAATTACTCCTAAAAATTTATAGAATAATTCTCTAAGATTTTAAAAATCGGATACTTGAGTCCTTCAAATTTCAAAATATACAAAATAGTTTCCAATGTTTATCTTTCTTAGACAATATACCCACCTCCAATTTCATTAAAAAAGTGAAGTTCAAAACAGTGAAATACAAAACAATTTCTGAAAAGTTTAAAAAATATCAAAACAGTCCATAAAAAGTTTTAAAATTTTCAAAATAGTTATTCCGATTAAATGGATCAAATTGGAGATAAACGTGATGACTGTTTTGTTTTGAAACCTATACTAAATGTTCAATATTAAAGACAATTTGGATAATTACTTAAATCTCATGTATGATGATGACTTTGAATATGCAATAGGTTTTGGATCAAATTATGAACCAATGCAGAAGAGAAAAGCATTATAGAGGACCTGCATGTTGCACTTGACGAGATCGAGAGGAGTGACGGTCATGTGAGTGAGACCACAGCTGAAGACGCCACCAAAGCTGCATGCGGCGTAGTAAGCAGGAGAATACAATGGAATACTCTCTTTTGGTGCAGGGATCATAAAATTATTATTACTATTCCTACCCTCTGAGCCTGAGAATGGAGGTGGTGATGATGATGAAGAATAATGCGAGGACACATTGTTGAGCAATGTTTTTGGTGAGTAAAGGAAGGAAGGGATAAGAGAGTAGCGAGGTTGGTCAGAGGGAGCCATTATCGAGAATTCACAAGAAGTATATTATTCTTTTCTTGTTTGTGTTTATGTGTGTAGGTAGTTTTTTGCCAGGGTGAAGAAGTAAAAAGAGAAAGGGGAAAACAAAAGTAGAAAGTGTGTTTAGTTTTGAGAGAAGGGGCGAGAAACTTGGAGGGTTTGTGGTAAGGAGAGGCATGAACAACCATGGAGTTATGTGAACCAACGAGTCCTTTGTTTCCGCGCTCTTCTTTGACTTTGTAATCTCCTGCATTTTTCATGTTACGCCTTTCACTACACCCACATACCTATTAACTCACCAGAAGCACAAAACTGCATGCTTCAATATCCATAATGTTAAAGTAGCCAATTTTTAACTTTTTCTTTTTCTTTTTGTAGTATATCTTTTTACATGATCTGAATTAAAATTTTAATTTTAATTGTAAGAATATAATTATTTATATCTCTTTCTATTTGATATTAGAGTTTTTATGAAAAAGGATATTTAATTATTGATAAAAAAATTCAGCATACGATAAATTAAACAATTATGTAACTTTAAAAAAGACTTCTGTACATAGATACATTTTATGAAAATCACGTATATAAGTAGAGGTTATAATATATGATAGCTATGCAAATTTTAATCACATCTTAATATATTAGTACAACAGACTAAACTTGTATCAAGTTTTCTTTCTTTTATTTATTTGAAAAAGAACAAACATGTCTGTGTATGTGTCTATTTAGATGAATTCTCAAATTAAATAATAATGTGTATTTTTTTTTTGAAATAAGCAATTAAAAAAATACTAAAATGGATGTAAGCAACTCCATGTCTACGTTTCTTTTTTTTAATTATTTAAAGAAAAAATGAAAATTATAAAAGTTGCTAAAATAGGAAATACTGCGCAGCATTATTCACTGAGCGTGACGATGATGAATAGCCGAAAACTGCCAAATGAGTTAAGTGATAAGTGCCACGTAATTTTGGATAGAGTGTTATGCACCACTTCTTTCATTCCCATTTATGATTTTACCCAAGTAGCTAGCCAATACCCTATTCCGTATTGTTCTTCCGGTGACATGCTTTTTTCCTTTCCATCCAGCTGATAATACACCCTTCAGTCCCTATCTCTTCTTATTCTTATTATTCAATGGCCTCATCATCAGTTTCAGCCACTTCTCTTAGGTTCGCACAATCTCTCAGTTTGTCTAGCAAGACTACTCTCCAGGTTCTATATACATCTTGTTTATTCATATTAATTTAACAGCTTTGTTTATTCTGAACATGTTATGTTTTTTATATATTGGTAAAACTTGTAGGCTAGTTCAAGATTTGGGGCAGTTTCTGTGGGATGGAGCAGGAGGAGCTTTCCTTCTTTAAGATCCTCTCGCTTCCGCATCTGTGCGGTTAGTTTGTTATTTATTTATTTATTTAGTTAGCTGGTTAGTTACATTCCCCTGTTTGGAACTGAAACTCATTTAATTTAGTTAGTTATTTGTTTGTTACAAATGATATGACGCAGGCACAGCCTGAGACAGTTGACAAAGTGTGCGAGATAGTGAGGAAACAGCTTGCTCTGCCTCCGGAATCTCAACTTACCCCTGAAACCACCTTCACAGCACTTGGTGCTGACTCCCTTGACACTGTATGTACTTAATATTCAAATAAATACTATATATTATATATCTTTCATAATTTATTTTTCATAATTCAGTAAAGGTGTTTGTTTTTAATATATGCATTCATTGATGCAGGTGGAAATAGTGATGGGTTTGGAGGAAGAGTTTGGAATTAGCGTTGAGGAGCAGAGCTCTGAAAACATCACTTGTATCAAAGAAGCTGCTGATTTGATAGACAAACTCCTTCAAAACAAAACTCCCCCTAGCTAGTTGTGTGCCCACAAGCTCAATTATATCCATTGCCAAAAAAAACACACAAAAAAAGCATTTCTTGAGAGCACAAGTGTAACTGAACGAGGTTAATTGAATTTTGGATTAGACATGTTCTTTAGGTGGATAATTAGTATTTTTATTTTTCCATTGTGAGCTTTATTTGACGTTTGAACTTACTATCTGTTGTAAGACTCTCCGAATATGTCTGTTTTTGCCGTCAAGCTTCAGAAATTATTGCATGTTGATTTGATTCCAGAAAGTGAGATTTCAACCTTGGTATTAGCTTTTGCAGGATGGTATCATACGCCATGTTTGTTCTGTTGTAGGACTTACCATATCAGAATAAAGTACTGGCTAATCACGTGTATACAATAGCGTCTATTGTGGCTATGGTGCTTTAGAAAATACAACCATGCTAAGTGTGGACGGATATAAAAGGGGTGAAATGGCTTTGTTCCTTCCAAAATTTTAAAAAACTATATCTATGTATGAAATATTTGTTAAAAGAAAAGAAAAAGGACATATAGGTCTCTAACTTTTTAAGTTTTTGACAAATACATTTCTGATAAAATTTAAATATAAAAAAATTTCCAACTTTAACAAATGGAGAACAATTAAATCTTTCCGTTCATTTGCCTCTTATACACCAAACAGAATTGACTGACGTGGTTGAAATAGTGTCCAGGTGTCCGTTACGGTGCCACGCTAGAAGGAGGATAAAACTCAAAAGACAAATAAGTCCCTACTGATGAAAACGACGTCGTTTTCAAATAGGGATAATTGGAATCGAAGCCATGAGCGTCAACATGGTGGCAGTGGCGTCCCTGGCCACTCCATCCATCACCATCAGCTTCACTAATTCCAAATCACTTACTCTTTCTTATTATTATTATTATTATTCTTCATTTCCCAACTGCTGGCCTTCTTCTAATTCAACTCTTCGTCGTCATCCTTCTTCTTGAGCCCTCATTCTCCGTTGCGGAGCCGCCGCCTATGCCTCTTCTTCGTTCCTTTTCACTTCTCCTAATTCCAATTCAAGTTCCGTGGTATCATTCTATTCTCACTATTTCAATTTCTATCTTCCTTTTCATTAGCTGATCCTGTAATTGACTTTGATTTTCAAATTGTGGCTGCACTTGGAATCGATGCACATCCTGAGTGTGATTACGAGCCTCTTCAGGTTATGATTTCGGGTGCTCCTGCTTTCGAAAAAGGCACTCAATGCGAGCTTATCAAACACAAGGTTGGTTCGTTCCCTTTCCCTCTTTATTATGATTATTATCAATCCCTTTCTTCCTTCAACGCTTCACTTACTCATTACTCGTATGTGATTTGTGAAGTACGGTTTAGTGCACGTTGCTACCGATGATTTGCTTAGGGCTGAGATCACCACTGGCAGTGATAACGGAAAGCTTGCTATATGTTGTATGTATGTATGCATGCATGTACGTGGTTGATGTGGGGTGTGTATAGATGGTGAAGGATCGTCTCTTGAAGCCTGATGCTAAGAACTCGATGGATATCTGTGAAGCTTGTCTCAGGCTACTGCCCTCAAACGAAGTCATTTTTATCAGCAGGGACCTATTTGTCTTTCGAACTTTAACCCCCTTCCAACGTGGCACCGTAAAGGATACCTGGACACCGTTTTAACCACGTCAGCTAGTTTCGTTTGGTGTATGAGAGACAAATGGACAGAAGGATTAAATTGTCTTCCGTTTATTAAAGTCAGGAATTTTTTTGTATTTAAATTTTGTCAGGGATATATTTGTCAAAAACTTAAAAAATCAGGACCCATGTGTCCTTTTCCCTAAAAGAAATAAAAAATATTATGTGATTTAATGACTTTATATGTATTAGTTTTAGAGAAATGTTAGGAACTATCAGAATTTATTGTTTTTTGTCATTATTTAGTCATTAATTCAATTTTTTTTAGTCTAATTTCTTTATTTTTGTAATCCAACAACATACTTTATCTCATACTTTTAAACATTAATGATTAACCGATGGCCAAAACAATAAATTATAATGGCCATCTAACATTCTTCTTATTTTTTACGATATTTATATTTTAATTTTTTCACTTACTAATATTTTTTTACTTAACCAATTTAATATCATACACTCAAGTTTTTGTACTTTTTTAATTAATTTCTATATACTCATCTCAATATCCAATTTTAAAAAAAGAGTAAAGTATCATTTTTTTCACAACATTTAGAATAAGTTCCAAAATTGTCTCTAACGTTTTTAAATCAAATTAATATTGTTCTTCTGTCAAATTGGCAAACACTTTGTTAACACAGTTGCACATGTGGAGTTTAAGTTAGTGAGCCCAAAGGTTAACATGGACAAGACAGCATCTTCGTACCCATTATAACATTCACTATAGCAAACACAAAAGTTTGAAGAAACAGAACACATCAACGTAATCGTTGCCATTCCAGTTGTCTTAACCATACCCTTTTTACTCTTTTTCGAGCTTGATTGCAGGGAGTGATTACAGATTGAAGGTAGTTCGTGGATCGTTTTTGGTTGTGTAGCATGATAGCCTAGGGTTTCACTCTCTCACGCATTGATTTCGTTCTACGAAGGTATGTATGAAGAAAATTATTTTTTCGGATTTTTATACAATAGTTCAACGAAGAACGATGGCTATGTGTGAGATTGTTTGCATTGTAGGGTGTTTTGATTTTTTGTGTTCCCAGAACAATATTCTTTGTTTGCGTTAGTTAGGGCATGAAGTTTCTTATTTTTGGTGATTCGATCTTGGCTTACTGATGTAAGACTTTAGTAGTATTTTGTGATATTTTGCCTAGACTAATAGATACATTTTTATTCAAACAATTTTTTTCATGTTGTCTGACTATGTTTATCTAATGCAACAGGGTATGTGGTTTAGGATGAGTTATTTTAGTGTCAAAGTTTATCACCAAGAGAGGTTTAGACTTTAAGGAGGGTCTTTGAAGTATTGGATGGAGAAACAACTATTATAGGCTGCCACAACGAGGATGAGTAGAGCCTGATTGATGTTTACAAGCTAGTGAGCAAACAAGGATATTTAAAGAAAGATAATGTAGTAATGTGGTACAAATCAAAAGAAGAGGGTACAGAAGAAAACTTAAGGATGCTACGAAGCGACAAAGATGCAATAGATATAGTCAATATTGGGGGTCAGGGAGGATATAGTTGAGTTTTATGTGGTTCACAAAACTAGATATATCTATCAAGAGGCTGAGGATGTCCAAATGTTAGGGAGTACTAAAACTTCAATGCAAGTGGAAGAAGATAGATCTGATAGGCCAGGCCCAATCGTTACATATAAGACCCATGCAATTGGACAAGTGGAGCATTTTGAGGTCTAGCTTAGGTTCTATAGTCAAGTTGCAAGTGGAGAGACCACCTGAGTTTGCTTCTAAGAGACCAAAGCTAGGTGTGGATTTAAGGCCAAAGTTTCAATGACTTTATATGTCTTGATGCATGCAAGAGTTTTATGGCATGTAGACTAGTTATTTGCCAAGATGGGCACTTCATCAAGATACCATATGGAGGGCAACTTCTCACAGTAATTGGTTGGGACTTCAATGACCAAATTTTTCCAAAAGCTTATGTAGTGGTTGAAGCAAAAACTAAGGACATGTGGACTTGGTTTCTTACCCTTCTTTGTGATGACTTTGGCATTGACAAGATAAAGAACTGCACTTTTATGTCTGACCAATAGAAGGTACTCTTCTATTAAGTTGAACATATATTCTTATTTGCTTACATTCTGTGATTTCAAATTATTTTTTGAATTACTATTTAGATAGTTGAATTAATTTTCAATTGTGCCTAGCTATTTAAATTACTGTTTCAATTGTGTCTTGCTGTTTGAATTACTATTTCAATTATGTCTGGTGGGCAGGATTTGGTTCCAACCTTCAATGAGCTCATTCCCAGAGTGGGTGAGCATGTATGTTGGTCGTGACAAATATGAGGTGAATAGTATCCATGGAGGCAAAGAGAAGTATGTAGTTGATTTGAAAAATCGCGAGTGTTCATGCAAGAAGTTTCAGTTGTCTGGAATTCTTTGTGCACATGCAATGACTTGCATTAGGAAGATGTGCTTCAATGTGGACAACTTCACTGCAAATTGTTACAAGAAAGCTTCATACATTCAGTGCTATCATGCAGCATGTTGTATATCCTGTAAATGACCCCAACCTATGGAAAAAGATAGAATTTGATGATGTTTTGCCACCAGTTTATAGAAAATCCATTGGAAGGCCTAAACTTAAAAGGAATAAAACTATAGATGAGCACCCAACTAGGAGAGGAATATCTCGTGAAGAACAAAATTAGAAGTGCTCTTGCTGGTTTGCTACAGGTCACAATAAAATGAACCTCTCCGAAGAAGCGCAAAGTTGCTGCAACTGCTACTGTAAGTACTCTATTTGTCAATTTAGATTTTTTGTTTCATTTTTTATTCGTAGCATCCAGTTTATAATGTTGTATTTGTGGCTGTTTGGTAGGCAAACAAAGTTATTGGATCTACATCAAAGAGATCTTCAAGTCTAATCTCTAGCACTATTTCTAGTCAGGTATCTAAACAATCACCAGTTGCTTCAAAGAGGACCACAACCTCAAGGCTGAAAAGAAAATTATCTGCCAATATTGTGAGTTCTTAGCAATCACAAGCTACTTCAAAAAAGACTATGTATGAACAAACATTATTAAAGCAATTATTGACAAAATTATTAATTTGATCTTAATTCATACATACTTAATAATTTTGTGTGTGCAGATTTGTTATTGGGCCGAAAAAAAAAGAGAAGACCTTAAGCCCAATAAAATCAAATTTCAGCCTTGAGCAATAGTGTCATATGAATGTTGGCTAAAGTGTTTTATTGTTTGGGCCAGATTAATTTACTATTGCTACAAGCCCAATTAAAATCTTTGCTAAATAGACCAAAGCTTGGTCCGAAACATTAAGCAAAGAAAGCAAAGTCACAATGCTTCCAACGGATCCCACTTTTCAAGTTGTGATGGATTTTAAATTTAATTAACTTGAATTAACTTGCATTGGAAATATGAGAGAGGTTTAGCATTTGATTTGATGGACATCATCAATGCTACACGCTACCTAAAGCAAGGGAAGTGGGAACTTTAGTTTCTTTATCACATTCATTAATTATTATTCAAGTTTCTCTTTCTTCACTCTTATCTCTCTTCTCCTACTTCTGTCATATCAACAGAGAAAGCATGGAAGCTAAAGCTAGCCACCAAAGAGATGAAGATTCAAGCAACAAGATCATCACAATGATGGAAAGAAAAAGAAAATAAAAAGTATACTGTGGCTGAGATTTTCATCACTTATGGTAAGATTTGGTGAAGAGATCTTAGCTTCTCCATACCAAAAATGGAAGAAGAAGATTTCGGTTAGAGGAAGAAGATCCTTGGAGGGATGGCTTGTCTCTGATTCTGCTCAACCACCACAGGAGGTAGCTACAGTAGCTACGTGATGGAAGAGGCAGAGGATGGAGCAGATGAAGCTGTCATCATCATGAAACATCAAGGGCTAGGAGTTCATCTTAGAGCGTAAGGCAAGATGGAAGGCTCGAATTGATGTTTATTGGTGACCAAGGAAGAACCAGAGGTAATTGCATGTTGGTTATTGCATTCGGTTACTTCTCCTCTCTATGTGGTCGAACCGGTTTTGCATGAAGAAGAAGAAGATTAGCTTGGTTCTTTTGGTTTCAACCGTGGAGGCTTCTCCCTATATAAATAAGGGAGAATAGCCAGGGCTTGAAGCAAGAAGTGAGAGTGCAAGGCACAGTGTTCACATAGCTACCTAAGCTAACAGAAGTTCTTCTCCTTCAATATTTTTCATTTTGTATTTTTCTGTTTAATTTTGTCTGTCTTGAGTCTCATGGAAAAAGGTAAACAGTGAGGTTTGTAAGAAAAAGCCATAGAGCGAAAAAAGGCAGAGTGTGTAAAATTAAAAGAAAAAAGCCATAGCTGTCCTAGAGGTCCTTTGTACATTTGTGTTGTGTTTCATGATTCTGTGGAAATTCCCTTGTAAGTTAGGTTAGCACTTTACAGTTGAAAGCTTGGCAGTGACCAAGTCAAGTTCAGTTTTGGGTTTAGAATATGGACTTGTCTCAGATAGGAAGGGTAGTTCCTAGGGAGAATTGGTGTTTGTAATCAAAGATGATTATGGTGAAATTCCATCATTATTGTGATGGAGATTGGATGTAGGTTGCACTGCACTTAGTAGCTGAACCAGGATATATCTGGATATAATTTTCTCTCTTTTCTACTCCATTTTTGTTTCTGCTGCACAGGAGATAAAACTGAAAAATATTTCGTGTCGGGTCACGAGATAAAAAGAAAAAGTCTCGTGGCTGGGTACGAGACAAAAATAAAAAAGTCTCCAGAAGTTGTTTCAAAGACCAGCAAGAGTTATTAAGCAAAAAGGGGATAAGATTCAACCCCTCTTCTCTTAGCCATTGAAACCATCAATTGGTATCAGAGCTTGGTCTCAAAGAGAGCAAGCTTTACAGCTTGGAGAAAAAGATCCAGATGGCAGAAAATAGTGGCTCTAATCTGGTGTCCTACAACCTGACAGAAGGACAGTCAAGCAACAGACCTCCTATTTTCAATGGGAAAAACTATACCTATTGGAATGAGAGAATGAAGATTTTTGTGCAAGCAGTGGACTACAGAGTTTGGAAAATTATTCTGGAGGGTCCTCAATTTCCAACCACCACAAGTACAGAAGGAGTAATCTCTCTCAAACCTGAAGCAACCTGGACCGAAGAAGACAGAAAGAAGGTGGGACTCAATGCCAAGGCTGTCAACTTGCTCAACTATGCTATCAGCTTCGAGGAATACCGACGGGTATCACGATGCACAACGGCAAAGAAAATCTGGGACAAACTTCAAATCACACATGAAGGAACCACCATAGTGAAGAAGAACCGGATAGACATGTTGAACAGAGAGTATGAAATGTTTGCAATGAAGGAAGGAGAATCTATTGATGAACTGTTCGAAAGATTCAACATCATCATTGTTGGCTTAGATGCTATGGGAATTACGTATCCTGATTCTGTGCTTGTGAGAAGAGTTTTGAGATGTCTCACTAAAGAGTGGGAAACTAAAGCATTAATCATTTCTGAGAGCAGTAGTTTAGATTCCATGACATATGATGACTTGAGAGGAAACCTACTTGCTTTTGAAAACACTTATTTGAAAAAAGATTAAAAAAAAAACAAAGGAATTGCTTTTACATCTGTTACTAACCCCCTGGATGATGAA